>NW_028277621.1:0-321599 GCF_059751315.1 Micrasema longulum
TCCATGTCCAACAGTATTTTGAGGAGGTGTACGAAACGCACACAGGAAATATAGCCAACGCACCACCTTCTCAAGTAAACATAAATGCAGATGACGATGCGAAAGAGATAAGTATGGAAGAAATTAAAAATGCTGCTAAGTGTATGAAGAATGGGAAAGCGCAAGGTTATGATAATATTGCCACAGAGTTTATAAAGGCGGGTGGAGAAATAATTTTTGTATGGCTACATAAGCTCTTTAACCTATGTTCAGAGGAGAAATACACTCCCCCTGATTGGAGGAGAGCTGTTGTTATGCCTCTATACAAGGGAAAAGGCTCTAGGGTGGACTGCGGAAACTATAGAGCTATCAGCCTTTTGAGCGCTGTTGGAAAGATTTATGGCAGATTTTGTCTCAAAAGGTTCCTCTCTAGCAAGCCTGTTTCAACCGGTTAATATCAAATAAAGGCGTCACCCGGTCACCAGGAGATAACAGACAGATCTCTCATAAAATGGACTCCAGAAATCAATTCAGAACACATAATATTGGAGTTTTACCTACCATTAAAACTCTTATTATGTTTCTATTGATTTCTGGAGTCCAGGTAACACCTACCTGGTGCATTATGAGCTTTATGAAAAAACAAAATTCATGGATGACCGGGATACCAAATTGGCGGAAACGGACAGAGCGACCATAGATTAAGACATTGACCCAGGAATAGACGATACGAAATCACAGACAACGGGAAAGAAAATGAACGCTTCTCTTGAGAGAGTAAGAAAAGTGACTAAAGACAGAGTTTAGGATATACAAAGTGGATTTATGAATGGAAGAGGATGTACGGATCAAATATTTTCTCTGCGAAATATGACCGAAAAGTTTCTGGCTAAACACCAGAAACTTTTCTTCGCATTTGTCGATCTGCAAAAGGCATTTGATAGAGTTGACATAGAGAAATTGTGGAAGGTTTTATCGGAGTATGGAGTAAATGGTAACCTGACGAGGGCTATCGCGTCACTGTATAAGGATGCACAGCATGTGTGAAGGTGAATGGGTCATTCACATCCTGGTTTAATATTCCGAAAGGAGTCAAACAGGGATGTGTAATGTCACCATGGTTGTTCAACATATACATCGATAACTGTAAGAAAGAACTGAAAGATTTAAGAATGGGAGCAAAAGTGAGTGGTATAACTGTTAACTATCTTCTGTATGCGGATGATGCCGTGCTTCTTGCTAGCAGCAAAGAAGACCTTCAATTCTTGGTAACAAAAGTCTACGAGGTATGCAAGAAAAGCCATTTGCTTATGAATGTTGATAAATCGAAAGTGATGGTTTTTGAAAGGGATGAAAATATAACTAAATGCGAGATCAGCGTGCACGGAGATATTCTGAATAGGTAGAAGAATTTGTGTACCTGGGAAGTATGTTTACTAGGGACGGAAAGGCCGAGAAAGATATTGAAAGGAGGGTGAGTGCCGGGCACAGGGTGAACGGTGCACTAAAATCTACTTTGGCAAACAAATGTTTATCGCAGGAGGCTAAACTAGCAGTTCACAACGGAGTTCTAGTGCCAACTCTAATGTATGGGAGCGAAGTATGGAATTGGAAAAATGATGATGAAAGTAGGTTGAATGCTGTCGAAATGCGATCCCTCAGGCGAATGTGTGGAAAAAATGTATGATAGGTGCACAAATGTCGAGATCCGTGAAGTGTGCAAGGCTGAGACATGCATTATCGACAGAATCAAGAAAGGGGTGCTGCGTTGGTTTGGACATGTAGAGCGAATGGACAGCGAAATAACGGCTAAAAGGATCTACGATGCAAATGTTGATGGATGCAGAACACGAGGAAGACCGAGAAAGACATGGCACGATCAAGTCCATCAAATACTTGAAGATGGACATGTCAAAAGTAGAAATAATCGGCGTGCGTGCATGAGAATATGCATGAATGTAGAGGAAGCGAGGTCTGTATGCCAAGCTAGAGTGTTATGGCGTTCTATCCTCTCTGCCTACCCCTACGGGAAAACGGCGCGATGGTTTGTTGTTGTTGTTTTTTGTTTATTTTTTTTTAATATCACTATATCTCTAAACTTTATGGTAAAATAAAAAATAAAAAATGTAAATAGAGGCTAGATTTCTTATTGTCTATGCGCTCTGTAGCTGCAAGACGTGCTGTAATCTAGCTCGTATATATCATAATTGAAGACGAGGAACAAGAATCCAGAATCGGCACAGCAGCTGATGGTACCACGACAGAAAAACTACCATGGTTACAGAACAATGGGTAGTGTAGTACCAAAACTCTACAATTTAATACCAGCCAAAAATCGTGAAGAAAAAAACCTAATTTCATTAAAAAAAATAGTCAATAAATTATTAAACAGCAAGTGAAACTTAAGTGAATAAATATATTTTATTCTTCAATTATTATTAAACTATGTACTTACTTATATATAATTTTTTTTAAGTGTAATGTAACCCGCAGACAAGCTTCGGCTTTGCGGGAACAAAAAATACAATTATGTATAACATTTAAGTTTGTAATAAAAAAATTCTTGATGGAAGTTCATTGTAATTTATTATATAAATAAAACACGAGTGATACTTTAATCCACAAATTTGGAATATCCAGTGACCGGTTTCATCGCTTTCGCGACATCTTCGAGACTGGTATCTTTATTAAAAAGTTAAATGTATTTATACAGAACAGAGATGAGGATACATAATTCAAAGTTATATGTAAGTAAATTAAATAAAGTTATTTTTATCTTAAGGATCATTATCGACAAATTTTCTATGGGTTAACTAACGAATGGATATAATGTTATTTTAATGAGTTTAAGTATTTTATTTAACAACAATAAACATAACAACAATAAAATAACAACAATAAAATAAAATACTTAAACTCATTAAAATAACATTATATCCATTCATTAGTTAACCCATAGAAAATTTGTCGATAATGATCATTAAGATAAAAATAACTTTATTTAATTTACTTACATATAACTTTGAATTATGTATCCTCACCTCTGTTCTGTATAAATACATTTAACTTTTTAATAAAGATACCAGTCTCGAAGATGTCGCGAAAGCGATGAAACCGGTCACTGGATATTCCAAATTTGTGGATTAAAGTATCACTCGTGTTTTATTTATATAATAAATTACAATTATGTATGTTACTTATTTGTTAAAATGAATAAAACTTTGAAAAAAAAAAAAAAACCGTCCGTGCGCTCTGTAGCTGCAAGACGTGGTGGGATATTTATTTATTGTACAGCGCCCTTGAGTAGATTTTCACAAAAATGACGCTCTATAAATTATCCAAATATACATATAAATAACAAAAAAAAATATGATTAGATAGATCATACTTACTCGGAAGTAAAATACAATTGAAGTTATTTGTTTATGTTATTAAAAAAATGGAATTTGTAATTATTGTGTGTAATTTAATCATACGAGCGTAGTATAGAAGGCCTTGAGCGGTTATATAGCGAAACTAATATTATAGACCCGCTACGCCAGACTTGGCGTCTCCTATATTTATTTTTATTATATATTCACTTAAGTTAGTTAATATTACATTGTATATTAACTAATATATTTACAATTATAACAAATACTTATTAAACATTTCTTACATAACTACATTATTACAATAAACATAACATTTTTTTTTTAAATCCGTAAGTTTTCTTTCATTCTTCATACTTTCAGGCATCTCATCATACAGTTTTAACCCTTTATACATTAAGCTATTTTGTGATTTTGTTTTTTTCTTAAGTGGTAGTCTTATCCTATTTCTATTTCTTGTCCTATATTTATGTACATTTCTATTTAATATAATTTCACTTATAAAATACTTTGGCATGAGATTATCAAACACTTTATATATAAATACAAATACATTATACAATAGTCTTTTCTTTATTCCTATCCAGTTCAATTGTTTTCTCATTTTTTCAACACTATTATATTTGCTTTTTTTCAGTATAATTCTCATTGCTCTATTTTGTAGTATTTCAAACTTGTTTATGTCTCCCTCGTTAGCTCAATATAATATAGTAGAGCAATAGTCCCAATGAGGGGCAATTATTGTTTTGTATATAAGTTCTGCACTCTTTTTATTTATTTTTTTTCGAATTCTTCCTAGGAAGAAAATCTTTTTTGAAATTTTCTTATGTATATATTCAAAGTGTGATGTTAAATTTGATCTGGAGTCAAGAATAATTCCTAAGTATTTCATTTCATCAACCCTTTCAATAATTTTACCATCAATATTTACATTCATTGTTATGCCATGTGCTTTATTACCTATTTCCATATATTTTGTTTTACTAACATTTAATTTCAATTTATTTATCTTTAGCCATGACGATATGTTCTGTAGATCTTCATTCAATTTATTAATTGAGTCTTCATAGTTTTCTCCCGCTATATATATAAGGGTATCATCTGCGAATAGTCGTACTTTGCAGTGCTTTATTATCTGTGTGATGTCGTTTATATATATAATGAACAATATTGGAGATATATCATAATTGGAGACGAGGAACAAAAATCCCAACCGTCCGTGCGCTCTGTTGCTGCAAGACGTGGTGGGATATTTATTTATTGTACAGCGCCCTTGAGGTGATTTTCACAAAAACGGCGCACTATAAATTATCAAAATATACATATTACCAAAAAAAAAAATGATTAGATAGATTATACTTACTCGAAAGTAAAATACAATTAAAGTTATTTGTTTATATTATTAAAAAAATGGAATTTGTAATTATTGTGTGTAATTTAATCATACGAGCGTAGTATAGAAGGCCTTGAGCGGTTATATAGCGAAACTAATATTATGGACCGCTACGCCAGACTTAGCGTGCGTAATACAATACACTTGAGAACAAATCAGGTTAATTCATTATTAAGCCACTCACAGCCAGTAGCTTAATCACAAATAACAATCGACGTGTGTAAAAACGTGCTAAGCATTTGAGCGATCACAATGAACAATAATGAACATCTATAATGTTTTGAGTATTGAGGGGAGACCCTTAAGCCCACCATCCACCCGCAGCTGTTATAGAGTCCTGAGGGACTCTCTGTCAGCTGCGCATAGAGGAAAGTTATTATAAATATTCCTAAGGAATACAAACTCTATGCAGATTAAGGAGGGGGGAGGAGGACGTATGGACAGAGGCTAACACGTCGTCCCCACCCCTCAGGATCCCCTCAATGCCTCTGTTTTTAAGTATGTTAACAAATAATTTACATAAATAAACGTATCCAAATATACAAAAACATTTTCTTAAAAACTATAGTAACACAACAAACATAACTTACACAAAACATAAGTAAAAACACGGATATTTACATTAAGAGAACGACGTTGGATAAAGAAGGACTCCCTGGGTGGTCAGAGGCAGAGGATCCGAATACCACCCCCGTAAGGGGAGGACAAAACAAAAGAACGTGTGCGTTCCGCTCGGAAGGAAGCACAGATCCAACTGAATGAACATCCTACAGGAACAGTTGCCTCTCCTACCATATTTTACCCACCTGGGCGTCCGCGCATCTGAGGAGCTCCCAGCGCGATACCCGAGTCCGGACAAACTGACGGAAGAGTGCAAAATTCGTACTGTTGGCCATCAGATTCACATTCCACGCTGGTCGCATGACCCCTGTCAGACCATTCAGCATCTCATCTCTGGCGTCATCTAATAGCACCCAGTGCCACAGGATGTGTTCGGCCGATTGATGGTTATCTCCGCGAGCACAGCTCGAGACAGGGGCAAGTCCAAGTTTATGAAGCTTGTCTCTAAACTCCGCATGTCCCGAAACCATTTGTGCAGTATGATGGTCAAACACCAAGAACTTACTACACATCCTGTGTCTGATGGAAGGTAAAAAAGACCACGTCAATGTTTTGAGTATGTTCAAATGCTTGCAGACTGGCTGGATTTTATCTCTACGGAGTTGTTTATATTTAAATTTGGCGTGTAAAGTGGCCACTTAAGCCAGCCAATGACAGGTCTATTTTTGAGAGGGGAATATGCCTAAACTTCATATTCCCCTCTCAAAAATATTTTTCTCTCTCTGTTGCAACAAATTTAAATAAAGAACATGCTTAAGTTATCGCAGTCATAAATCAGCGCGTGTGTAATCTCTAAGTCAACGCTCGTGTCGGTTTGTTTTTTTTTCCTCGTAAATAAATACAGGTAATTCGCAAAAAATCGGCGTTTACTATAAAAAATAATGCACCATGAGTATCTGATACAAAAAAGTGAAAATTAAATTACAATTACTATGGCGACTGTTTTTCTTGACATTTGGCTTGCCAACCGCCGGCTAAACGCAATGAACAGCATGATAAATAATAAATAAATAAATAAAAATAGCAGCTTTGGAATATTTTCCGCATTTACACCGGTGAAATTCAAGTATGTGATTGCGCAGCAGGATTATACGTCGCGAAACGTAAATATTTTTACATTTAATATTAGGTGTTCACGAATGTTCAATTGTGATCGCGAATACAATAAACAACCATGGTGAAAAATTGTTATCGCGTCGCTTATTAGCACGTCGATAGTTATTTGTGATTGAGCTGCAGGTGTCACTAGTGAAGCTATTTCTAAGCACATGGAGCTTTGATTAGAGTTTATTTTATTTTTTAACATATTACAACAGAGATGGAGAATACTTTAGAAAAGGTAATGTAAAAGTCTAGGCATCTACAGTGGCTCAATCACAAATAACTAGCGACGCGCTTAAAAACGTGCTAAGCATTTGAGCGATCACAATGAACATGCTGAAGTTATCGCAGTCATAAGTCAACGCGTGTGTAATCTCTAAGTCAACGCTCGCGTCGGTTATTTTTTTGTTTTCCTCTTAAATAAATACAGTTCATTGGCGAAAAATCGGCGTTTACAATAAAAAATTAATATAATTTATTGCATTTGCAAAATAGTAGGGAGTATCTAATACAAAAAAGTGAAAATTAAATTACAATGACTATGGCGACTGCTTTTCTTGACATTTGGCTTGCCAACCGCCAGATAATTGCAATAAATAGCATGAAAAATAATAAATAAATATTAACAAATTACAACAGAGATGAAGAACATTTAAGAGAAGGTAATATAGAAGTCTAGGCATGTACAGGGCTTATGACCTGTCAATGCCACTCTACACACTGTGTAACATTCACCATTCTGGGTAGATTTGAACATCTATATTCCTTCAATTCTTCCATCTGTTGATGTTTGTGAAGTTAAAGAGCTGAATGTTAATAAATAAATAAATAAAAATAGCAGTTTTGGAACATTTTCGTTATTTAAACCGGTGAAATTCAAATATGTGAACAATGTTTGATTATCAATATTATGTATCTTTTTTGGGTGATACCGTGTATGTTGGATTTGATCCGACGTTTCGGCTACCATTGCAGGAGCCATCTTCAGGGAAAACTGTGTGTTTTATAAATAAATGTATGTGTTTATGTACTAGTAATTTGTACCGCGTCACAGTCAGCAGTAGGCACATTTCTAGTTTTGTAGGAAAGAATAATTATGTTTATGTACTAGTAATTTGTATTGTGTCGCAGCCGGCAGTAGGCACATATCTATTCGTTTTTGTCATATGTAGTGCTGGGAACCATGTTGAATTTAATGACTGCTGACTGTGACACGGTACAAATTACTAGTACATAAACACATACATTTCTTTATAAAACACACAGTTTTCTCTGAAGATGGCTCCTGCAATGGTAGCCGAAACGTCGGATCAAATCCAACATACACGGTATCACCCAAAAAAGATACATAATATTGATAACAGTGACCGTGAAAACCTTCGCACCTATTTAATGTTTGATTATGTCCAAATGCTTGCAGACTGGCTGGATTTCCTCTAAATTTATTTCAACAGAGAGGGAAAACATTTTTGAGAAGGGAATATGGAAGTCATCAGGTCATAAGCCCTGTAACTGCTCTTATAATCCGGCCATAAATCTCATATTGACGTAAAGCATTACTTACTCCCATACATACGAGTAGTAATGAATTATCACAACAAATCACTTTCTCCGTAGGAGTCGCGAAAGTAAAAGTTTGCGTCAAGAAATTTACGCTATTCGCTTCGGGCGGTAATAATTATTATCAGCTAGCACTAACGTATTACAACAGAGATGGATAACATTTCAGAGGAGGTAAAATGGAGGTCCAAGCATTTACATGGCTTGTGACCTGTAATTGTAACATTCATCAATCTGCCCATGTTTAGGCATCAATATTCCTTAAATTCTTCAGTCTTTTTTTTGTGAAGTTAAAGGACTGAAACCTTTGTTGCGGCGGGTGAGATTCATATGACTTGAGTGACGGGGGCGAATCGTCCAAACAAGCGATTATGCACAGCTTAGAAAAAAATCACAAATAAATGCCATAGTAAAAAGAGTTAGAAAACTTATTTACACAATGTAACAAAAAAAAATAATTTATGGGAAGATTGCGAAATGTAATGGATGTAAAGAGTATTGTTCTAATATATAAAATAATCATATTTATGTCTACACATAAATTACTGTTCTTATATTATTTTTTTATGTAATGAAGGAGAAATTAAAAATATACAAATTCTTCAAAATAAGGCGATGAGAATTATACTCAAAAGAAATATATATTCTTATGTGGAAAGAACGCACAAAGAAATTGGCTCGCTCACAGTAAAGCAGCAAATTAAATATAATGTTGTAATTTTTATTCATAAAATAATTAAGGGGATGAATAAAATAAAAACAATAATAAAATTTAACCAACAATGTCATACATTTGAAACAAGGGATAAAAAAGATAAGATTACCAATGAGGAGAAAAACAGAATCTCAAAACTTATTGTACAAGGGAGTGAAGCTGTACAATGAGTTACCTGAAGAAATAAAGGAGATAGAAAATAATGAAATATTTCAAATTAATTTGAAAAAATATGTTATCAAGAATTTTTTATAAAAAAATTGCAATGTTATTAAAAGTTTATATTAGTTCTTTAGATGTTATGAAAATAAATTTGTAAAACTAAAAAACATTATGTCTCCAAAAATGTAAAAACTGTTTACTACGCAATCATACAGTCTTTTCTGCAGTACGGAGTCATAGGCTGGGGAGGAGCTTACACGACAAATTTACGTCCACTTTTGATTGCCAAAATACAACAACAACAACAACAAACCATCACGCCGTTTCCTCGTAGGGGTAGGCAGAGAGGATAGAACGCCATAACACTCTATCTTGGCATACAGACCTCGCTTCCTCTACATTCATACATCTTCTTATGCACGCACGCCGATTATTCCTACTTTTGACATGTCCATCTTCAAGTATTTGATGGACTCGATCGTGCCATGTCTTTCTCGGTCTTCCTCGTTTTCTGCATCCATCAACATTTGCATCGTAGATCCTTTTAGCCGTTCTTTCGCTGTCCATTCACTCTACATGTCCAAACCAACGCAGCACCCCTTTCTTGATTCTGTCAATAATGCATGTCTCAGCCTTACACACTTCACGGATCTCGACATTTGTGCACCTATCATACATCGTTTTACCACACATTCGCCTGAGGGATCGCATTTCGACAGCATTCAACCTACTTTCATAATTATTTTTCCAATTCCATACTTCGCTCCCATACATTAGAGTTGGAACTAGAACTCCGTTGTGAACTGCTAGTTTACTATGACTAAAATTATATTTAAAAAGTCTAGAACATACCCTTCAAATATATGTTTTAAAGAATTAGATATACCTTCAATTGATGACGTCTTTAAACAAGCATCTATTGTACAAACTTTCAAATAATAAAAAAAAACACTAATTAATAAAATTCTAGAAACTGTAGATTTCAAAATAATTTAACTTTACACAGATGCAATACAGCTGTAGCTTTAAATCATAATTCATATGCTGGAAAAAAAACTTTAATAATAATCGAATATTTTTTAAATCAATAGCATAATTAACATTTAAATCTAAATTTAAAAAACACAAGAGACCCACCCTATCATGGACTCCATACAGTAGAAAATTGTGTATCTTTAAGAATGAAATATCTCATTTTAAGGAATCCGTTTAAGATAGTAAAAATGAAAGGTAAATAAAATATAATACGTATATGTATCTCATAGAATTAAGAATAGTCCAGAAACCGCATACGGGCATCAAACGGAAGGCGATTAAACTACTCTTAAAAGGGTAGTTTTACGTTATGACCGTTTCTTTGCAGACGTCGCTCAGTACGCAACTCCCGATTTGAATACAACTATGCCGTGTTGTGTGGTTTTAAAGTGCAGAAATACTGCTGGGATCTCAAAGAAACAGGTTGGGATCACATTCCATGTGTACGCTCGTAACTTTTTTTGCACTTAATAAATTGAAGATTTTATGAGTTATAAACCTTCTCGCGGCAAAGACGTACATTTATCTGAAAACCGCACGTATATCGGTCCGGTAGTAATCGAGTCCATCGAGGAGAACCATTCGAACATCGCCTTTTATATATATTTATTTAACTTTTTGTACATAATGTTATTTGTACATTGGCGGGCTTATTGCCAAATGGCAATTTCTTCCAACCAACCAATAAAATAAAAGTTTTATTTTTATAATTCAAGTCACAGAACATATTCAATAGAAAAAAAAAGATTAAAAAGTTAAAAATATATAAAAATAGAAATAAACGTATTTGTTTATAAATTACCTTAAATCAAAACTTTTACTCAATGGAAAAAAGCGGAAAGAGGAAAAAGGAAAGGAGGAGAGATTAAGGAAGAGAAAGGAGATGTTTCTTCAGACGTGATTTAAACAGAGATAATGTAGTAACATCTTTGATGGTGGATGGGAGATGATTCCACAGTGGAGCCGCATGGACACTATATGAGTTAGAGAAGAAAGTGGAATTGTGTATGGGTATTAAGAGAGTGCCTTGAGAATGAGAACGAAGAGGTAAACCATGAACTGATAAGCGTTGAAATTTTTCACACAGGTATATAGGAGCGTTAGGACTATGAAGTACATTGAACAGAAGTGAGAGGGAGTGATAGTCTCTCCGCTGTCTAATTTTGAGCCATTTCAGTTGCCTACGATAATCAGAAATGTGGTCATATTTCCTAAGATAGATGTATGTACGAGCCATTTATAATTTTATACTTATTTTGCCGAGAATTTTTTTGAATGAAAAAAAATTACTTTCCGCGTGACCGTAGGCAGAGTTCAATATTTAGGAAGTTCCCAAGACCGTGGGTAAAGTTATCTATTATATTATAACAATAGGTAACGTTACCCAAAAAAAACTGTAACAGACAATGCAAGAGGAGTCTCGCGGTAACGGAAGTAAATACATAAGCGTATCGTCGGCGGAAATTTTATAACATGTTTCTTGAGAGGAAACACGTCTGGCTTATCTTCGTACCAACATGCTCCCGAGTTGTCTCGCCGGATTATGGCACTATAATCCTCAAAATATAGCTAGAAGTCAAACTAGAGGATGGGTCTTGGGGTCTACCGCAAACTCTGCATTCGGGCAAAGAAATTTCAGCTCTCCGGGCCCCAAAACATTCAATATGTTACCCGGACATTGCAAAACCATGAACCGGATTCGTGATCAGATAAACCAAAATCTCAAGTGTGGCCATGGCATAAGCAGACAGAACCTAAGGGCAAAAAAAACAAATGGTGAGGCAAATTCGTATAGCATATTCGGACTCAGCAGGCAAAATTACATAAGAATCAGCCATAATAGTTCACGTGACTATTATGGCTGTGACTATGACTCATTGTTGTGTTGATCAGTGTTTACATTTTTTTAAATAATTTTTTTTTGCACCACAACAGGCCAGGAGGCCTAACTACAGTGGTGAATTACATCACAGAGCACCCAGGCTTGAGAAAAATCACATTTTAAATTTTGTGTTCTCACCGGGAATCGAACCCGGAACCTTCCGTGCGTGAATCAAGCGTCTTGACCACTACACCACGGAGGCCGCCGTGTTATAATTTCGTTAATTTTTGAATGAAATATAGTATTGTTTTTTGGGGAAACTCTACCAGTACACGATGCATATATTTTTTTTTAAACAACAACAACAAACCATCACGCCGTTTCCCCGTAGGGGTAGGCAGAGAGGATAGAACGCCATAACACTCTATCTTGGCATACAGACCTCGCTTCCTCTACATTCATACATCTTCTCATGCACGCACGCCGATTATTCCTACTTTTGACATGTCCATCTTCAAGTATTTGATGGACTCGGTCGTGCCATGTCTTTTTCGGTCTTCCTCGTTTTCTGCATCCATCAACATTTGCATCGTAGATCCTTTTAGCCGTTCTTTCGCTGTCCATTCGCTCTACATGTCCAAACCGACGCAGCACCCCTTTCTTGATTCTGTCAATAATGCATGTCTCAGCCCTACACACTTCACGGATCTCGACATTTGTGCCACCTATCATTCATCGTTATACCACACATTCGCCTGAGGGATCGCATTTCGACAGCATTCAACCTGCTTTCATCATTATTTTTCCAATTCCATACTTCGCTCCAATACATTAGAGTTGGAACTAGAACTCCGTTGTGAACTGCTAGTTTAGCCTCCTGCGATAAACATTTGTTTGCCAAAGTAGATTTTAGTGCACCGTTCACCCTGTTCCCGGCACTCACCCTCCTTTCAATATCTTTCTCGGCCTTTCCGTCCCTAGTAAACATACTTCCCAGGTACACAAATTCTTCTACCTGATTAAGAATATCTCCGTGCACACTGATCTCACATTTAGTTATATTTTCATCCCTTTCAAAAACCATCACTTTCGATTTATCAACATTCATAAGCAAATCGTGTTGGAAAAAATGGTAAATGCTGATTACCTGGCAAAATGTAGGGCAATTTTATTATAATCCTTAAAATGTAACATGATTAGAATGACAGTTGTCAGAAAAAGTGACGACATCACTTTGTAGTAACGTCTAAGGAGTTATTTATATTGACACACGAAAAATCATTCGTATCTGGCGTGTTAATTTATTTATTTAATGCAATGCTTGACACATAAATATATAAAATCAGCTTACAAACTAAAAGAAACCTACAATGTTTGAGTATGTCCAAATGCTTGCAGACTGGCTGGATTTTCTCCCTAGGGAGTTATTCATATTAAATTTTATTTCAACAGAGAGGGAAAACATTTTTGAGAAGGTAATATGGAAGTCTAGGCATTTACAGGGCTTATGACCTATCGTTGGCTGGTTTAAGTGGCCACTTTACACACTGTGTAACATTCACCATTCTGCCCATGTTTGAACATCCACATTTCCTTAACTCTTCCATCTGCTGACTTTTGTGAAATAAAGTTTTCCCTATGTTGAAATAAATTTAAATATAAATAACTCCCATGGGAGGAAATCCAGCCAGTCTGCAAGCATTTGGACATACTCAAACATTGTTGAATTACTACCTGGTAAAAGAAGAAGTATAAAAATTGGAAAATTGTTTTCAGGCGTTGCCTAGTAGGTGATTTGGTTCAGCCGGATGAATCTCACCCACGTGATAAAGGTTTCAGCTCTTTTACTTCACAAAAGTCAACAGATGGAAGAGTTGAGGAAATGTGGATGTTCAAACATGGGCAAAATGGTGAATGTTACAGTGTGTAAAGTGGCCACTTAAACAAGCCAATGACAGGTCATAAGCCCTGTAATTGCCTAGACTTCCATATTCCCTTCTCAAAAATGTTTTCCCTCTATGTTGAAATAAATTTAAATAAAATAAACTTAACTATTAACGACGTTCTTACAAGGTTACATTATTTCGCAAAAACGTTAGAGATGGGACAAATTGATCGAATTAAAAAAAAAATCATTTGATTTTGTTCATGAAAAAAGTATAAATGTCTTATTTTTTGGTGAATAATTGTGTTAAACACACTATAATAGGCTTGTTTTTGGGTTTTCTATATCAATTTTCGGAAACAGAGTTGCTTGATTGCATGAACTAACTGATAAAATCGATTTAATCAGTGATCAGTAATTTCCCATCACTAATGAAATTAGTTTGACAGCTGTCATTCTAAACAAGCTATATTTTAAGGACTATAGTAGTCTGTTCTTGCCACGTTAAGTGTTAGTCCAAATATTATTATATTATAAGTATATATATTTATTCTATTCTTCAATTTTAATTGAATTATTTTTCTCTATTTTCCTTAAAATATTTTAAACGTTTTTTTAAGAGTTTTTCTTTTCTATTTTCCTAATAATATTTTTTATTTTTCAAAGCATCAAAAACAAAATAGTACATGTTAATTATTTTATATGTGTACAATATTATGTCTGTACTCTTTTATTTGATTCTTAATTAAAACTAATGTCTGAGCAACTATTATTTAATATATATTAATATGGGGAAAAAATATTTTTGTATACTTTGTTTTCTTTTTGTAATGTATTAATATTGTAACAATGTGTGTATTTTATTGAATAAAGACTGTAAAAAAATATTTGAAAATTCATATAAAGGCGGGACAAACCGTTCAGATTGAGAACTTTACAAGTACATGGTAGTGTACTTGTAATGCAAAAAAAAGCAAAAACGATGTAACTTCGTGATATATTATATAGATATTTTATCCATTACTTTAATATATAATTCATTAAAAAATACCACTATGATTTCAGTCGATATTAGGTATTCAATTGAAATGTCAACTGGCCGCATTGTTCTAGTAATTAATAGTGCTAAAAACGGCCGCGTCGAGCGCTATATGTCCTGCAATATGACGCATGAAAGTAATTATGGTCTTATGTCAAAAGTACCAACTCAAAGAAAAATAGTCCTTAAGAAACAATGTTTGAAATACTGTTTTCCAAATCAAGAATCTTCAAACAATTTGTGTAATCTGCAAGTTTAATCTAGGAGAAAAAACCCGCACTGGGGTTAATACATTCAAAATATAGTATACTTATTTGTATGAAAAAATAAGCTGGAATAATCGGCTAGTTTCTTGGCTCACCGCAGGCGTAGGATAAAAATATAAACGGTGGAAATGATTGAAATTAAATGTTCATTATTTATTTGTTTTTCTGTAAATAAAGTTACAATTAAACATTATTATAGTTAGTCAAATATGCTGCGCATAATCGCTTCTATACACGGTTCGCCCCTGGTACACGGACATATTCTAAGGAATTATATTGAATCTTATGATTTTATATAAAATTAAAAACAAAAATTAACTTTAAAAAAATAAAAATCAACACTATACTATGAAGAGAGGAGAGGGGATGGGAAGGAAATAAGGAGAAAGGAACAACTCAAATATTTAGATAGCGACAATTAAATCTTGACTTAAATGTAAATAAAGAAGGGATCTCTAACATTCGTGGGTAGATTATTCAACAATCGAGCAGCTACTACTGTAAAAGAGGAGGCAAGAAAATTATAGCAATGAAAGGGTATTAAAAGGGTTCTCTCGTTACTAGAACGAAGAGATAGTCCATATTATGAAAGAAGTTGGAAGCATACTATATATTTATAGTGTATTTATTGTGTACATGCCTGTAACGTAAAACTGATTTACTCATGTATACGAAAGAGGAGGAAAGAAAATTATAGCGGTGAAAGGGTATTAAAAGGGTTGTCTCGTTACTAGAACGAAGAGATAGTCCGTGTTATGAAAGAAGTTGGAAGCATACTATATATTTATAGTGTATTTATTGTGTACATGCCTGTAATGTAAAACTGATTAACTCATGTATAGGAAAGAGGGGGCAAGAAAATTAGAGCGATGAAAGGGTATTAAAAGGGTTGTCTCATTATAATAATTATTTTAGTACTTACCAAGAAGTTTCTCCTGATATCGATGGCTTCATCATTCTTAGCTTCATCGGCGTGGTGATTATCTTCGATAATCGGTGATGAACTTTTCTCACGGTGAAACCTCCTCCCGGAAGCACCCAAAGGTCCGTCGACGCTTCTGTTCTTCTCATACCTCAGGCTGCTCCTTCCCGCCTCGAGACGCATCAGAATATCCTTCACCTTAGAACCGGACTGACTATCGTTGCACTTCGGATCCTGCAATGTCTTATATTCTCGCTTCGAATAACTCTTATCCGATTTGAAACTCTTTAACGAAGACGTCGTAAACTCGGGACTCGTTTCCAAACTGGTCGACGATAATCTTTTGCAGTTCCCGAATATGTCTTTGCTCTGTTGCATGGGTGCGTTTGTGATTATTTTGGTAAAATCGGCTTCCCGAAATCTTCCGAACCCATCTTCTAACTGCGTGCTCGTTCGCAAGAGAGGCGGAGGTGACTTGGATGCGGCGATCTGCGAAGAAATACCATTTTCGATAATTTGTTTCTGCCGTAAAAACTCATACGGTTCTGCGTAAATATGTTCTTGCGATTTGCTCTTTTTGAGTACGCCATACTGCGATTTGCCATCATTTGAATTATTAGCGCATTCGCTTCTATCCACGAAGAAAGTGGACTGAGATTCTTGGCTCGTTTTTGTATTCGAAGTCGAGTTGTTTACGTGACACTTGAATCGGTCATGCGAGTCCGAGTTATCTTTGCAAGTATCGCATCCACTTTGCGAGTTGTTCAAACTCTCTAGGCTTTTGTTGGGGCTGGGTAGGAAGGTGCTCAGTCGCACGGAAGAGTCGGCCAAGTCTTCTACGCTATTTCTCAAACCCTTCGGACTGACAAACGTGCAAGAACAGCACATGTTGGTCAGAGAATTGCGTTTTGAAACCGACCCGAATTTAGAATAATCGGTCCCGGGCGACGAAGTCAAACTGTTACCGGTGCAATTCAATGAGTTTAAGCATTTTGTGAAAGAATTCGTAGTTTGCAAGCGGTCGGATGAATTTAAACTCGCGTTGCTAGAGTTGATCAGGCTTCTGCTTTCGGGAAAATGAAGGTCTAAGATTTCCGTGCACATGTAATGGACATCCTTTTTGGCGGAGTGCAACTTTTTAACCAGCTTCGAAGTGGATTTGGAACTTCCGTTCGAGTCATTTAAAGAAACATCGGCGTCGCTCAAAAACAGGTTGGAATCGTCGAATTTCTTAGCCGGTCTGGGGGACATTATTTTGCCGCTGCTTTCGTGTTTGAGTAGCGCATTTTCGATCTTCGCGAGCATCAGCCTGGACTCTTCTTTCGTCCTGTGCTGTTTGGATAAACTTCCCTTCAAATCTTTGAGTTTTCTTTTAGCGGTTTCGAAATCGGGAGACTTCGAGGTGGAGGCTTGTTCGGAGGCGAAAGTTCGCGGGGGTTTCTTAGGGGGAGGTCCGGGAGGCAGTGGCTGAGTTAAAACCTTTTTCAAAGTGTCCGTTAGAGATGAATCGCGATTTCTTAAACCGGGTAGTTTCGCCACGATCGGATCGTCGGCGGTATCATCAACTAGTAATCTTTCTTTACTAGATTTCTCATCAAAGTGTTTGTTGTATTTATCTTCGACGGATCTTTTGCTGATCTTTCTTCTCCCCTCTTCTTTCTTTTGAGTCTTTCCTTCGAAGTTACTCCGAATGGCGTCGAAGCTTTCGGGTTTGGCGACGCTCTCTTCCAGATCGTCGGAGATCAGGTTCTCGCTCTCCGAGCTGACTCCGCTGTCGGAGAGGACGACTTCGGATTTAGCGACGGGTTTCTTGACGAAAGACTTGTTCTTCGGCTTTATAACGCGAGCGTACTGGTCCAAGATGTGCTGAGGAATTTGCACGTCGCCATCGACAACTTCGGTGTTGAAATGGTCGACGGCGCTTTTAGATTCAGCCGTGTAAACGTTCAGTTTGGTGGTATTGTCCGAGGCGAGGCTTTTGTCATTTTCTTTCCCTGTTTTTTTCGGTTTGGAAAACTCAAAATTGTCCTGTTTCATCTTTTCTTCGAGCAGTAATCCTAATATCTTGAGTTTGTCTTTGCTGAGTTTGCAGCGATCGTTTTCCGGCTGGGGCGAATGGTCCGAGCCGTCGCTGTTGAGGCTGTTCGTTCTCGAGTCCCTGATCTTCTGGCTGCGATCGCACCGGAACGCGGGGCTCCTGTGCAGCTTCTTAATCGGATCGCTGAGCTGGCGCGACAGACCCTTAGAATCATCAGTCGAGATATTTTCTTTCCCCGAAATGGCATCATTATCACTTTCTATAATATTTGTACTATTTGGCAGCATTTTTAAACTAACACTTTGAGATTCTCCGTTACGTTTAGATCTGATCTTTTCGTCTTCGAAAAGATCGTCTTTGAGGCGTTTTCTGTTCCCCAAATACGAAGACGAATCTAATTTATCTCTAGAAGATTTATAATTTCCGTTATTTTTGTTCGGATCCGAGTTGACTTTACATAATTGAGTTCTCGGGGTGTTGAAGTCGTTCGCTTTCTTCAAATTGATCGGAACTGTGGTCGTATTTTGCAGCTTCACTAATCTTTTGTCGTCAGATTTCGTGTTTTCACTCAAAACTTCGAATTTACTCGTGATGGACTTCACCCGATTCACGTTATCGGCACTCGATGGCATCATTTTAAAATGTAAATGGCAGGGTATATTAAATTAAATTATTAAAGCATTGAGGCGCATGATTAAGGCAATCGTTAGTCATAATGCATAACATCACAGGGAAAACTAGGCAAAACCACACGGGAGAATATCCTCGATAACTCGCTAAAAAGCTGTCAAAGGCGAAAAGCATTCGTGCAATTTAATTAAGCCATTTAAGCAGCAAACGCTAACACTTTTAATTTAATTATAACAAAGTCACACTGCATCCAACTGTATCGATGTCTGTTGACATTTCACACGAACGCGTAATGCCAATAATTGCTTACTGCACTCACCGCGGCATAAAATATCGATATGAATTAAAGAAAACACTTTCTGATTCGGTATCAAAGTAAACAAGCAGTCGCGGCGAAAGAACACAAATGTATAAAATTAATATTTATTTGAAACCTGTTGCGCGAGATGAATATACTACGTTATAACACACACTTCTGTATACGACCGCGTCCGGTGTAATTATAAACTCGCAAGTTATAAACATCGGATTTACTCGCGCATATGGAACCAACAGGTGGATCGACTGCGAGTGTTTACAGCGGAATCGAACGAAAAAAACACCGAGGAAACCTTACAATGAAACATTGGATGTATATACAGGAAAAATACATCCGCCTTGTTTTATTTTAGGGAGTTTTTTTATCTCCGATCTCCGACTGACAGGTCCAGTTGTTTTCTTGAAAAAATCTACGAAGTCTGTTGACAACTTGAAATCAAGTGGCTATTTCGTCTTTGAATAATCATATTTGTCAAAGAAAAATAACCTCTAATATCACATGTAATAAAGATCTAGTTTGCTAAATATTTGGGTTAATAAATCGTTTTTATTTATTCATAAAATTTTATACCATATTCTCATAAGCGTACGGTCGCTTTTAGTTTACATTTTCACCAATAGTTCTAGTACTTAAAAAAGATTTGATAATATACAATGTTGGACCAAAATTATTATAGTGGATAAATGTTTTTATTTATTATGATATCTGAACCGATACATTTCCATATTTCTATTTGTCGCATTCAAAGAAATATAAATTAGTGTGAATATTAAAAAAAACGTAAGCTGAATGCTGTCAAAATGCGATCTCTCTGGCGAATGTGTGGTAAAATTATCTACGATTACACAAATGTTGAGATTCGTACATTATGTAAGGCTCAGATAAGCATTATCGACGAAATCAAGAAAGGAGCTCTGCGTTGGTTTTTAAATATGTAGAACGAATGGATGGCGAAAGAACGGCTAAAAATATTTACAATGAAAATGTTGATTAATACAGAAATAGAGGAAGACCAAGAAAGACATGGCATCCAACAAGCACTTGAAGATGGACATGTTAAGAGTCGAAATAATCAGTGCGCGTGCATGAGAAGATATGAAGAAGCGAGATCTGTATGTAAAGATAGAGCAATGTGGCATTTTATCTTTCTGCCTACCCTTACAGGGGAACAGTGTGATGGTTGATTTTTGTTTTTTTTTTTTAACATTTTCTGAAATTTTTCTTCTATTTTATTTACCAGTCTGATTCTGAGTCCGTGCTATCCCAAGTTAACGCTGAAATTAAGACGGTCGGGCTTTACTTCGACCGTAAATTCAAATCCGTATTCTGTTAACACGAGTTCGTGTTTAACTATCGCAAACTTAGAATCCCCTGAAATGTGGTTAGTTGATTTGCTCCTGAGAAAAGCAGAATTTACGAGAAAACAAAAAGTACTAGAAAAATAGTTTACCGTAGACTCAGTACCGATTCTAATCTCAAAGAAAACTAAATTTGAAGGCATGATCATGGACAGGAAACTCTCGTAGAAGACTCATATCGACCACCTATTGAGAAAGGTCAGTAGTTTTTTTTATTTATTTAGTAATAGACTATTAAACTAAGCGAAAAAAAAATTTCAACATTTTTATGTATCGTATTACGAGCGTAAAGATTTTATGAAGTTTTGTATTTTCATCTCAAGTTCCCCTTCTTCTCAATGAGTTCTGCTGATGATCAGTTAACTTACCGTAAACCGGATATCTATCACAACTCTCTTATCATTGGTTGATTCGGAAGAACTAGTAAAGTCATGCAATGTAGTTCTGTGTCATTATTTTTTCATGCATTTTCAAGAAAAAGCACATTTTTGGTGAACTTCCTCATGATAAAATATGAGAAAAACATGAACCCTCTATGACATGATCCCTCTATATCCAGAATATGGTGGAAATCACACCCTTCCGCAAGGAAATTATTTCACAATAACTTTATTTGAAGTTTATTAGATTATGACAGCTTTTTATGGAGTCCACTTCCCAAATATTTCAGTCTTAAACTATAGTCCTTTAAATATAGCTTGATTAAAATGACAGCTGCCATACTAATGTGACTAGTTGTGAGAAAGTACTGATCACTGACCATGTACCGATCAAATCGATTTTATCAGTTGTTTCATGCAAACATGAAACTCTGTTTCCGAAAATTGATATCAGAACACAAAAACAAGCCTATTTTAGTGTGTTTAAGACAATTATTTACTAAATAATAAGATATTAAATACTTTTTTCCATGAATAACAATAAATTAATTATTTTTTTATTAGATCGATGTACGTTAATCAATTTGTTTCATCTGTAATATTTTTGCAAAATGACGTAACCTTGTAAAAGTATCGTCAATAATTAGGTTTATTTTAGTTTTAAAGCTGATTTTATATCATTATGTTGATTTATATGTCAAGCATTGTATTCAAAAAATAAATTAACACGTCAGATACAAATGATTTTTCGTGTGTCAATTTAAATCACTTCTTAGACGTAACTACAAAGTTGTGTCATCACTTTTGCTGACAACTGTCATTGTAAACAAGCTATATTTTAAGGACTATAGACCGAGTCCAATCTTAATGTCTTAGACAAACAATTGGGGCAATATAATTATCTCCAGCAAATTCTCTGCAGGTTGAAACTGCAGACATGCCTCTAAATATCAGAAGACAGCTGCTTCCTGATAAATTTGTAACATCGTGACTGAAAAAATATCCCACCTAAATACTCTTTACAACGAGAATAGGTTCTGGAATAAAACTCTAAACCCCCACTCTGCAAGAGCTTAACTGACAGTCAATTTTTCCTTATCACAATATCCTCACATTCTTCAGAATCCCACATGAAAGTTTTGCAGTCTGGCCTAGGACACGTGGATTAAAAAGTAAACATATGCAGTTTAAAAGAAAAACAACATTTGATATTAAATATTTATTGGAATGAAAAATTGCAGGAAAACAATAGTCTACATGGCTAGCTGCCCGCTCCTTACAATAATATAATAACACATAAAATCATAATTATTACACTAGTTTGTTACATAGCACAATCCACAGAAATTGAAAATAACACAAAAATACAATTCTGTCACCGGTGGCCAAAATATTTACATGAAATAACTCACAGATAAAATTACAAAGTATCCATTTAAAAAAATGTCATCAGATCAAGAAAATAATGTCACGAAATATTAAAATTCCCCTCCAAAACTAAAATTAAATATTAGCCTAACCTAACAAAATTTAAATAAGTCGAACAAAATCTAACCTAACCTAACCTAAGCCTTAGTTGAATTGTCAAAAGATAAGTTCAAGATTATAAACCCCTTTAACCGCCTGAGGCTGATGCAAGTTTTTGTTCATATTAGAGTCTATTGGTTATATTTGTAGTCGGGTTGCTTGGGATCATATGCACATTCTATTTCTTTAACCTTTCCCTTATTGTCCTTAAACACCCTCGAGTTACGGTGCTGTGTAGTCACTACACATTGATAAAATAAGAGATTTAAAAAGGGAAAAATAAAATATTTATAGAGAATGGCTTTAATTAACCATAATTTAATTCAAAGATGATAATATTTCAAATCTAACTGCTGAAAACATGAAAAAACCATTGGTATCGCTAACGACTCGGGCGAAACATGCACCTGCGCCAACTTCCCGAGAGCTACTGAGTGGTTATATAGTACTGGACAACGTGACTGACTGAGAGTATACTTTTGATGATATTTGTAATTTATTCCCGATTTCTGATAAAATGTTTTTTTGTGCCCAATAAGTACTTATTATTTAATAACAAATTATTTCAGTCGATACGTAAATGTGTAATGGAGGAATACTGAAAATCTAAAACCAATATTATTTATAAAGATATTATAGTTATTAGACGCAATGTGTACTAGCTACACATCACCGGGGAGGGAGGGTTAACATGTTTGCGGTTCGGCGTGAGGTCAGCAATTGTCCTTCTGGTGGAGAGCAATGGTAACCTCAACTCAGACATCAAAGTTTGGTAGCAAATTTCATCTACAGGTTTTATGGTAAAAGAATGCCCGCAAACGCATTTAAAAAAAGCAGTTTTATGATTTATCCAAATATTTCAATTTTGAAGCCATTTTCAACACGTTGTAAATAACTCACGATTAGAAAATGGGAATCAATTGGGGTAGATTGGGTTTCGAACCTCAGATCTTCGATCCGTGAGTCTACCACACTAGCCACGGGGCCACTACCTAATTCTAGTCACAATAGGTTATGTCAAAGTTGCTGGGAAAAATCAGGTTAGGTTAGATACAAATTGGAGTATTGAAATTTGTTCATTGATATGTACTTAATTACATAGCTGCAATAATCAATTCAATACTAGCACAGTTCTAAAATAAACATTTTGTTTCTTGAGATAAGCTTATAACAACATCAGATGAGTTTATATTTTATTTAAAATAAAATACACCTGAATGCTTTACACATTGATAAAGTTTTGTAAGAAACTATCGTGAAATATAAATTCTAAGATTAAATATGTAATAACTTTGAGCTGAGTTTCCTGAGTTTTATATTGGAGAAAAGTGAGATTAACTATTTGAAGACTTCAAACAAAACAATTATTTCGATAGAATATTCATAAAATGTCTTTAAATACAGTCAATCCTTAACTCTTGATGTCTTTTTCAATAATAATTTGTGTATAACTAACAATGACGTATAAATAAACAGACACTTTATACTCTTAATGGCTGGATCTAATATCTGGCAAATATCGCTTTGTCCTCAATAATTTAATAAAATATGGGCAGCGAATCACGATACACACTGTTAAACGTCATATGAACACGTGAAATCAAACATGATGATTTTCAATAATGTTTGAGTAGGTCCAAATCCTTGCAGACTGGCTGGATTTTCTCCCTAGGGAGTTGTTCATATTTGAATTTATTTCAACAGAGAGGGAAAACGTTTTTGAGAAGGGAATATGGAAGTCTAGGCATTTACAGGGCTTATGACCTGTCATTGGCTGGTTTACGTGGCCACTTTACACACTTACAGAGTTGAGGAAATGTGGATGTTCAAACATGAGCAGAATGGTGAATGTTACAGAGTGTGTAAAGTGGCCACTTAAACCAGCCAATGACAGGTCATAAGCCCTGTAAATGCCTAGACTTCCATATACCCTTCTCAAAAACGTTTTCCCTCTCTGTTGAAATAAATTTAAATATGAACAACTCCCTAGGGAGAAAATCCAGCCAGTCTGCAAGCATTTGGACATACTCAAACATTGTTGAATTACTACCCGGTAAAAAAAAGAAGTATAAAAATTGGAAAATTATTTTCAGGCGTTGCCTAGTAGGTGATTTGGTTCAGCCGGATGAATCTCACCAACATAATAAAGGTTTCAGCTCCTTTACTTCACAAAAGTCAACAGATGGAAGAGTTGAGGAAATGTGGATGTTCAAACATGGGCAGAATGGTGAATGTTACACAGTGTGTAAAGTGGCCACTTAAACCAGCCAATGACAGGTCATAAGCCCTGTAAATGCCTAGACTTCCATATACCCTTCCCAAAAACGTTTTCCCTCTCTGTTGAAATAAATTTAAATATGATGATTTTCATTTAAAACATTATTGTGACCTCAAACATTACCCAAAACACTTAATTACGTTGATTTGACCAAACCGTATTTGTTTTCTTTCCATTTTTAAAAAGTTTTATACATCATTTGACGTTTAATCATCAGTGTGGCTATTATACAAAGCAGAGTGTCGTCGCACTCAAAAAATAAAATACCCAAATTAAGCACTTTTTTCAATTCACAATACCACCCCGGGCATTCACAGTGAGACAAACAGATACAAAACTAGTTTCTTTTCAAATCAGTCCCTTCTAAGCATCAGAACCTCTCTCTTTTGGGTATTGAGTTATCGCGATAATCACGTCTTGTACATATGTATGCATATAATTTAATGATGAATTAATTATAAAATAATTACTTTAAGAAGCTGTTGATAGCACAGTTTGAAAATCAACAAATATGTAATTGAAACATGTCAGCTAGGCTTCTAGGAATGTGTTTTTACATACAGAAATGTATTTATGTACTAAGAATGCATTTTTACATTCTTGTAAATCTTATATCTAAGTTTACATTGTCTCTGATCCTAATTATAAATAGTGTAAGAAAGACATGTCTCTTTCATATAATATAATATAAGAATCTTGTGCAACTCTAAGATAGACAAAACTAAATTAACTATATAATCCATAATTCTAATATATTAATTGAACTATTTACAAAAGATTATGAGCTTTAAAAGATTATTTGTGATAATTCAACAAAGTTAGGGTTAAAGTTCTGAAGCCAAGTTTTGCAGAATTTTGCGACAGTTCTTCTATCTTCGGCATTTAATGAGCAGCCTAGCCGCCCAGTTGAGTGGCTGATTTAACTTTTTGGCAGTGACATATATATATTTGACGTTCGATATTTATGGGTGTCGGCTCATACCATGCAGCTTAAAACTCAAAGAAAGAAAAGTGGCAAATATAACTCTTTTTCGGCTATAGTGGCACATGAGCCACTTAGCATTTTTACCGTCGGTAATATTATTGAAGGTTCTACAAAATCTCGATACAATTTATAATCATTTAAAAAAATCTTTTTGGATATTTTGTAAACTTGATATATATCTTACAAAAGATATTGAAATGTCTAGGCATTGACAAGGCTTATGACCTGTCATTGGATGGTTTGAGTGGTTGCTATACAAACTGTATAAATTCACCATTCACCATTCGGCCTATCGTTAAACATTCATATTTCTTTAACCTGTTGATTTTTGTGTGTGTATTTTATTTATATTTGTTTTAATGGCTTTTAAAATACTCAAACCATAATATAAAATATACATTTAAACGTATTTAATTAATTATATATTTTAATTATTTTGATAGATTTTTGACTGAGAATTTCTACAAACAAATCTTATCTATAATAAGAAATACATACTTAAATTTATTAGTATTGACTATGTACTTAAGTTTAGCTATTTAAACTGGGTACTTAAATTTAGCTATAGTATATAAACTAGGTACATAATTTTAGCTACACAAACTAGGTAGGTACTTAAATTTAGCTATATCAACTAGTTACTTAAATTTAGCTACACAAACTAGGTACCTACTTAAATTTAGCTATATAAACTACTTAACTTTAACAATATTAACTTACTTAAGTTTAGAATATAAACTAGGTACTTAAATTTAGCAGTCTAAACTGCTTATAATTATTAAAATGGAGATCTTAAATATTAATTAAAAAATATTATGTATAATATTTAATTTGTTTAATTTCTATTATGCAAGATTCTGTAACTAGTGTAAAATGAGATATTTTTATACTAAAAAATGAGATTCAAATTTATATTGATTTGTTAAAAATACTTCAATCTAATCTTATTATACTTCATACAATCTTAACTCACTATGATTTATTGCCTTTATTGGTTGTTAATCGACTTTCAACCACCCGTTGCAATGAAGAAAAACATTAAATAAACATGATGTACAGTAACATCGACCAATTAATATACATAGATGCACCCGAAGCTCTGGAAAACGATGACACCAGCTCACGCTCAAACACTCAGTCATGCCCAAAGTGTATTTAGCCATTCTTTAGCAACCAGCTGGGTGTGATGTGAGCTGGACGTACGGAAGAGAAACTGAAATGGCTGCTTGTGTTATGAAAAAGTGTAAAGTTCTATATCTTATTCATATTGATAACAGTGGCCGTGAAAACCTACGCACTTGTTCGGATAAATACTGCAAAAATTATGGCAAACTATTAAAAAGAGATGAAATGAATATATGGTAACTATCAGGCCTAATTTTACTCTACATCCAAACCAATGTTAATTTTATTTGATTAAAATTATTATTATTATCATATTGGGTCTATAACTTAATCACCGGAATTTAACACTTAAATTAACTTAGATTAAAATGACAGCTGCCGAACTAATGTCAATAGTGATGGGAAATTACTGATCACTGATCATGTACCGATCAAATCGATTTTATCAGTTTTTTCATGCAAACATGAAACTCTGTTTTCGAAAATTGATATAAAAACGCAAAAACCAGCCTATTACAGTGGTTTAAGACAATTATTCACCAAAAAATAAGACATTTATACTTTTATCATGAACAACATCTACGGCCTCCGTGGTGTAGTGGTCAAGACGCATGACTCACGCATGGAAGGTTCCGGGTTCGATTCCCGGTGAAAACACAAAAATTAAAAATATGATTTTTCTCAGGCCTGGTTTTTCTGTAATGTAATTCACCACTGTAATTGGGCCTCCTGGCCTGTTGTGGTGCAAAAAAAAAATGAAATGAAAATCTAATGAATTTTTTTTTTATTCGATCAATTTACATTGATCAATTTGTCCCATCTCTAATGTTTTTGCAAAATGATGTAACTTTGTAAGAACATCATTAATAATTAGGTTTATTTGAGTTTTTTTTAGTTTTAAAGCTGATTTTATATATTTACGTTGATTTATATGTCAAGTTGTATACAAAAAAATAATTGACACGCCAGATACAAATGTCATTCTAATCAAGCTACATTTCAAGGACTATAGATGTCCTTGTGTATGCGCTGTAGCAAATCATTGACATACATGTCATTTTGAAGCTCTATTCATAAGCTGTAAAAATCCGTCAACAGTGTTTGATTTGCTCGTGCGCATCATATTTTTTTAACTCATAGAAAATTTTGAAAATTGGCAAAAAAAACAGCATTTGCGGGAAGTTTTGCTGAGTCACTTTTTTGCAAAGAAAACTGCAGTCGAAAGTCGTCGTTTGCTTGTGGAATTGCATGGCGAACATGTTCTTGCAAAATCACAGTGTTTCAAGTGGTTTCAACGCTTGAAGTTGGTGATTTTGATATCAAAGACAAAGAGCGGCCTGTACAGCCGAAAAGTTTGAAGAGGAAGAATTGGAAGAGTTAGTTGATCAAGACTCGTTTCAAACACAAGAAGAGCTGGCGGAATCATTGAGCATGACTCAAGAAGCCATTTCCAAGCGCCTAAAAGCATTGGGATTCATCCAAAAGCAAGGAAATTTGGTGCCATACGAGTTGAAGCCGAGAGACGTGGAAAGGTGATTTTGCATGTCTGCCGCTCAAGCGTCATAAAAAGAAGTCGTTTTGCATCGAATTGTTACTGGCGACGAAAAATGGAGTCATTACGACAGCCAGAAGCGCAACGAATCGTATGTGAAGCCCGGCCAACCAACCGAATCGACAGCGAAGAAGAATATTCACGCCGCCAAGATAATGCTCTGTATTTGGTGGGACCAGAAGGGAGTTGTGTATTATGAGCTTCTAAAACCAAGTTAAACCACTATTTGAGAGCTGTACCGACAACAACTGATTCGTTTGAAGAGAGCATTGAAGGAAAGACGACCAGAATGGGAGACCAGACACGAGACATTGATTTTGCAACATGACAATGTTCGGCTACATGTTGCTCAACCCGTTAAAAACTATTTGAACAATAGTGGATGGAAAGTTCTGCTCCACCCGCAATATAGTCCAGACTCGACGCCTTCTGACTTCCATTTGTTTCGGTCGATGCAGAATGCAGTTTCCGGAATACGCTTCTCTTCAGTTCGAGGCATCAACAATTGGCTCGATTCGTTCTTTGATTCAAAAGACGACCGGTGTTTTGGGGATGGCATCCACAAATTGCCAGAAAGATGGGGAAACGTCGTAACCTCCGATGGACAATACTTTGAATAATATAATTGTACGAGATTTTATTTAATTAACACTCAAATTTCCTTAAAAAAACACAGTTTTTAAGTTATAGACCTAATATTAATTTTCATTGAGTAGCTGTAGGGCTCGTCCACAGGGCGGGCCTAAGGCGGTGGCGACAGCGGGCGCGTAATTTCAAACATACGAAAACGTATGAAAGACGCCGCACATGGCCATAGTACGAGGCCTGTGGCAGGCGCGACAAATTGACGTTCGAGGCCTAAAAGCGAGCGATTTTATCATACATCTCTAATCACTCTTTACTGCCGGTTTTTCGGGCCTAGCTAGCGACCAGCAAATAACCTACCTTGGTATGGTCGCGCGGTAAAGCTGATAAGAAAATAAATCTATTTTAACAAAAGTAAGCTGCTTTCTCAAATTTCCTCATACACTAAAAACATTTCTTTTAAGAATTTTTAGTGTACAAAAAACTGTAAATAAAATGAATTTTCGGAATTTCATATGCGATCATTAAACTGTTTTTTTTTTTTTAAATAATAAGATGCCATAATTTTATATACATGATATATTTAATTCATTCTTCATTTAAAAAAAATCTAATCCATTTTTTAAGCTCTCGAGACTACATGAGACCAGCTCAAAGTAGCGCGTATTTTTAATCATTTTTTATACTTGATCTATTTCATCACGAATAAAAAAAAAATTGTTTCAATATCTATCGTATTCTTTCAGTGACCTTTATTGAAATTTAAAATAAAATGTATACCCACCCACACACCTTACTTTCTTGTAATAGAGTGCTTTGTATACGTAACTAACGTATACCTATTGTAAAATGCAAAGAAAAAATATAATAAATAAAAAAAAATAAAGCACAGGCCCCACAGGGTAGATTAATTCATGTTTTAATTGAAATAATCTTATACCAAAACATGTTGTACATTTGTTAAGTAATTCTACAGATGTATAATTTGTTATTGACAATTTGGACGGCATTTTAGCAAAAATCACAGTTTTTAATGTCTTATTTGATCATTCTTGAGCAGGCACAAATTGTAATGAAATGAAACAAAAAAAATACACTTTTTCAAAGTTGTATCTATTACTGCTTCTAGGTACAATGAGCAGTAAATGAATTTCGCTTTAAGATGGATATTTGGGACATAATGTATCTCTTTTAGTATATTTAGATTATATTTGTTCGCCCGTGGATTCATTTAAAAACACGCTGTCCGAGAAAAGAATGACTATGGGATTTGAGTGTGTTGTAATTCAACGGCTACTTGAATTCTTTTATAATATATTTAAAAAAAGATAAGGAGTCACTGCTGGCTATCACAGAACATAGCTACCATAATGTTTATGAATGTACCTTTTTATCATATTGCTTGTATTACCAAATCGTCTGCTTAGAGATAAAACTCATTATTTGCATAAATCATGTTTCTGAGATAATGAGGTTCAAAATATTTTCTTACATTTTCTCAAATATTTTATTTATTTTTCAATGAATTAAAAGAATTTTTTCGGCAAGTGTGGTAAATATTTGTCTTTGGATCTTTGTTAATTTTTCCCTTATTTTAATTTTGTTTTTGCTTTAAAATTGAAAAATCTCAATTAATGAATTTTACCTGTCAGGAAAAAAGTGACCTTTGTCAATTAATGATATTAATTATTGAATGGCCGATGGCCCACCAGATGGCACATCCCCGTAGCTTTCTCTTTCTATCGCGCTGATATTTGAGAGAAAGCGATATCCCCGTTTGTCTCCAATTACCCCCCACCCGAAAGATGGCGTTTAGTGGGCCATTGTCAGGAGGAAGCAATAGATACATCTTAAACCATTGACAAGTAAAATTTATTAACACTTTGAGCACCAGCCGAATACACATAGAATTTACCCTGTGCCGGGCACATTTTTGTGAAATTTTATGCTTTGTGAAGGGTTTCTTAAAAGTGTCATAATGAGGAATTCCAGCCCAGCCCGAAATTAAATTTTAAAAATGTTTTCTTGTACACGTGAATATTTAAAAATTTTTGAGTAGGATGAAATATCTCTAAAACGCACGCAAAAATAAATAAAAAATGTTAAAAATAGTATGCACTTTAAAATCGTAAATAATGACGTCACTCCTTATATCTACGTGTAGTATTTCCGGTTTCCGCTTTAAAGCCCCGCACCTTGTAAGGAACGTTTTGACCATAGAAAAAAAAGAGTGTAATTTGTATAATTTGACATTTCAACCAGAGATTAAGTCAACTTTCTAGGTTTTTCTAAATCGAAACGTTCGTAAAAACAACCATAACATAGAAATGAGCAAATTACGATCAACTAAATGAAGTAATCAAAGCAATATTCCATAGATTCTTGTCAGGTCAGTGAAAGTAAGAACGCCAACCGTTTCATGACGTCACTACTGAAAAGTGACACACTGATTACAGTCATTTGGCGCGGTATTTGATAAATGTAACTTTAAAAAATCATATCTTTGTAAATAACGCACAAAAAAAATAAATATATATATCTTGCTTAGTTAAATAGTACGCTAATAGAAAATAAATAATTTAGAAAACAGTGGAATTCCTCATTATGAAAATACTAAGTTAAATCAATTGAAACTTCTGGGTTAAGTCGATGGTAAATGAAATGAAATTATTAACATATAAACAAAGAATATTTTACAATACAATGATATTTGTTCATAAAATTATAAACTCTAATAAAAAAACAGAATTTTGGAAAAAAATTGATCGGAACCAGCATGAACACGATCACAATACTAGAGAAAAGAACAAAATTAGACTTCCATTTAGGAAAAAGGCAAAGTCACAAAATTCCATTTTATTTAAAGCAATTAAAAAGTATTACGAAATGGAAAAAAATATTTATGAAGAAAAAAACATATCAAAATTTAAAATAATGGTCAAGACATATGTGATAAACAATTTATAAATTAAATATATTTGCAATGTTATTATTAGAACACACATAACAATATGTATGATATGTGTGCCCTATTTTAAGATTTAAATAAAAAAAATTAAAAAAAAACTTCTCAGATTTATTTGAAATAATTAAATGAGTAATTTTTGTATGATAGTTTTGCCAACATTGGCTGTTATGGAGAGCCACATTGCGCATTGCAATGTTCGCACATATACAGGGCCTCACTTCTTTTTGTGTTCTTTGTATCTCGGAGCCGTGTAAACACGTGATTATAATGACCATGCGCTGTGTCCCGGTGCCGCGTTTTTACGTGGTTTACCAGCAGTGAAAAAGTACTGATAAAGGTCACTAGATGTCAATAAAATACACTTTTTATACTGCTGGTAAACCACGTGAAAACACGGGACCTGGACACAACGCGTGGTTATGTAATCGTGTGTTTACACGGCTCCGGGATTCAAAGTATTATTAAGTCATTTAGTGACTTTTGCCTGCAAAATTTATATCGATTTCAACAACAAGTGAAAATCACTTAAGTAATTTTACTTCTCACAGAAATAATGTAATTAATGATTTTTGTGTGATTTTATTTTATTGTACGGCCACTTTAGGCAGAGAATGACTTTTACATATCATGCGTTAAATGTAGATAATGAATTTTGTACGCTCAACTCATATTGCAAACACATTCCATATTGCAAATAATAAGTTTTAAATGTAAGAATAAACTTGTGCTCAATTTTAGTAAATAGTAAAGGTCGATTTTGTCGGCAAAAAATTATAGATACGACGATGTAAAATAATATAAATGATTAAAAACTATATAAATTTATTTTAACAGAGAGGATAAACGTTTTTGAGAAGGGAGTATGGAAGTCTAGGCATTTACAGGGCTTCTGATTGGATCCCGTATGTAATGGCCATCGGTTCGAATTCGTCACGGCAGTGACATCTGTTGAGAAAAGATGAAGTCAACCGAAAAGGACAACGTATTTGATTAACTAATCGGATGGTTTAAGTGGCCAATGACAGGTCATAAGCCCTGTAAATGCCTAGACTTCCATATTTCCTTCTCAAAAACGTTTTCCCTCTCTGTTGAAATAAATTTAAATATGAACAACTCCTTAGGGAGAAAATCCGGCCAGTCTGAAAGCATTTGGACATACTCAAACATTGTCGATTAAAAACTATTTTAGATTACATAAAAAATGAAGAGTATTTCTTTATGCCGATGAAAAAATATAATACATGAAAATTCATAAAAATTTGTTCGTAATGTCATGACAGAAAAACAGTCAAAAATGCAACAAGTGGAATGGGCTTGTTTTTGTCTATCGAAGGAAGGAATTTAAAGACGACATTTTTGTTCGTTTTTTCTGTGATTGTATGTTAAAACATATTGTAACAGGTGTTAACATAAGTTGTGTCCATTTTTTTATAAAAAAAAAATCTACACCAAAAGTAAAAAAAAATGGTAAATGTTCTACGTCATTGGAAAGAAAATTTTCTGCTTAGAATTATTGAAATTGTGACGCGTCATTGTGAAAGACGTTTTCAAAATTAATTAAATGAACTTTTATCATCCAGTGAACCAATATTGAAGAATCAATATTATGTATCTTTTTTGGGTGATACCGTGTATGTTGGATTTGATCCGACGTTTCGGCTACCATTGCAGGAGCCATCTTCAGGGAAAACTGTGTAGATGGCTCCTGCAATGGTAGCCGAAACGTCGGATCAAATCCAACATACACAGTATCACCCAAAAAAGATACATAATATTGATAACAGTGACCGTGAAAACCTTCGCACCTATTTAATATTGAAGAACATCGCATGAAAGGTATAGTCCTTAAAATATAGCTTGATTAAAATGACAGCTGTCAAACTAATGTCACTAGTGATGGGAAATTACTGATCACTGATCAAATTGATTTGATATCAGTTTTTTCATGCAAACATGAAACTCTGTTTCCAAAAATTGATATAAAAACGTAAAAACAAGCCTATTATAGTGTGTTTAAGACAATTATTCACCAAAAAATAAGACATTTATACTTTTTTCATGAACAACATCAAATTAATTATTATTTTATTCAATCAATTTACATTGATCAATTTATCCCATCTCTAACGTTTCTGCAAAATGGTATAACCTTGAAAGAAGGTCGTTAATAATTAGGTTTATTTAGTTTTAAAGCTGATTTTATATCAACAATGTTTGAGTATGTCCAAATGCTTGCTGGCTGGCTGGAATTCCTCCCTAGGGAGTTATTCACATTTAAATTTATTTCAACAGAGAGGGAAAACATTTTTAAGAAGGGAATATGGAAGTCTAGGCATTTACAGTCTACAAGCATTTGGACATACTCAAACATTGTTGAACTACTACCTGGTAAAAGAAGAAGTATAAAAATGGGAAAATTGTTTTCAGGCGTTGCCTATTAGGTGGTTTGGTTCAACCGGATGAATCTCACCCACGTAATAAAGGTTTCAGCTCTTTTACTTCACAAAAGTCAACAGATGGAAGAGTTGAGGAAATGTGGATGTTAAAACATGGGCAGAATAATGAATGTTACACAGCGTGTAAATTGGCCAATTGAACCAGCCAATGACAGGTCATAAGCCCCGTAAATGCCTAGACGTCCATATTCCCTTCTCAAAAATGATTTCCCTCTCTGTTGAAATAAATTTATACCTAATTTTATATAATTATGTTGATTTATATGTCAAGCATTGTATTAAAAAAATAAATGAACATGCCAGATATGAATGATTTTTTGTGTGTCAATATAAATCATTCCTTAGACGTCACTACAAAGTTATGTCGTCACTTTTGCCGACAACTGTCATTCTAATCAAGTTATATTTTCAGGACTGTAGGTCCATTCACGTGCTCCTTTCCCTTTCTCAAATACTTAAATTGTGCAAAATTGAATGATATTCGTTTGTACATTATACCATGCGCGGTCCCGTCCACAGATTGGATGTAACCAATGCTTCCTTAAAACTTTTACTTCTAAACAAGTAATCCCATCAACCTCTCGCGCAAAAACAGGCCGTCCCACTTTCGCCCAATAATTCTCTATTTCTTACAATTCTTAAAAATAGCAGAGGCATTGTATATTAATAAAAGATTTTCCTAATTATATATTCATTTTACACGCAATAAGGCATCCATCTGATTCTATACAATATTACATTTTAATTCATTTGTCAATCAATTCAAATATCGTCGCCAGAATTTTAATACAACCCGAGTCACTAAATGATAGCTTTACAGGAGACAATTAAAATGTCATACATAAATAATTTTGAATGAAACTTTGTGGTTTTTTTTAAACCAAATATCCTGTTTTGAAGGCAGCTGTTTTTTGGATTCCCAGGGACACTCCAAAAAAATTTTATAAAAAAAAGTTTTCATACTATATCTACAAATAAATTAAAGTTCACATCGTAATATTCAAGTAAAAATTCAAATAATGAAAGTTTAAAAAAAAAAAAGCGTTTTTACGATTTATTCAAATATTTTATTTTGAGGGCTATTTTCAATATTTTTTTGTAGACAAGGACTGGATTCAACTCCCCGGGGAGCTGTTTGTATTAGCATATTACAACGGAGATGAAGAGCATTTAAGAGAAGGTAATATAGAAGTCGGCCTCGTGGTGTAATGGTCAGTGCATTCGCCTACCATGCAAGAGGTTTTGGGTTCGATTCCCGATATGGTTGATATGAAATATTATTTAATGGGTGTTTTTACACTAGAATATTTCATAGTCCCTGGACTGGTACCTGAAGCGTAAGACTGATCACCTTACCTTCATGTAACAAAAATGATCAAGATACGCTGCGATTGGTGTACCAATGCAGTGCCCTATGCACCATTAGATGCGGAAAGGGAATGACTACGATGACGAATATAGAAGTCTAGGCATCTACAGGGCTTATGACCTGTCAATGGCTGAGACTTCTATATTACCCTCTATTAAATGTTCTTCATCTCTGTTGTAATATGTTAAAATAAACAGCTCCCCAGGGAGTTGAATCCAGTCCTTGTCTACAAAAATTTGGAAAAACTCAAAATATTGTTGATAAATCCGCCCGGTTCATGAAGAAGTACAGAAATTATAAAAATAAAATTTTCAGGCGTTGCCTAGTATGTAGGTGAAATAATTCAATTAGATGAATCTCACCCACATAAATAAAGGTATCAGCTCTTTAACTTTACATACATCCAACAGGTGAAAGAATTGAAGGAATATAGATGTTCAAATATGGGCAGAATGGCGAATGTTACACAGTGTGTAAAGTGGCCACTTAAACCAGTCATTGACAGGTCATAAGCCCTGTAGATGCCTAGACTTCTATATTACCTTCTCTTAAATATTCTTCATCTCTGTTGTAATATGTCAATATTTTCAATGAGTTGTAAATAATTCACTATTAGAAAATGGGAATCAAGTTGGGGTGGAGTGGGATTCAAACCACGGACTTTTGATCCGTGAGTCCTTGATACTAGCTACAAGACCACAACCCGATTCAATATTTGCTGTTTATTTTTTGTTTTTTTGAAATATTTTAACACATAAAAAACACTTTTTTTATCATTTAAAACATGTCTTCATTAGAGGTAGTAAAAAAAATTGCACTGTTATTTTAAAACAGTTATCCTTCCAAAACAGCTGAAACTGTTTCACAAAAAAGTAAACTGTTACTTGGTAAAAAAAAAAAAAAACAGTTAATTTAAGAGTTAACAAAATTAAAAAATCGGGAGGCGAGGAATATTTTTTTGTCAAAAATTTCTCCTTTCAAGTGATAGATACTATTTTGTACACAGAAAAATATTAAATCATAATCTCAAAACAGAAAAACATTATTCGCGTCGTATTCAAATTAAGGCGACGACATTTGATTTTTTCTAAGATTCAGTGCTGATTATTTAAAAAATTGTCTTTACACTAATTTGTGACTAATTTTGAAAATCATGAACAAAAAACAATATATGATTTTTATACATAGATTCAAATCGTATATTACATCTATTATGATAATATTAATTATTACACTCTCCGTCTTGACGTTTTCTTCTGGACTCTCACTACATTAGCGAGAATGCTAGAGGGGTCATAGAAAGAGCATGTGACGTGTTGTGGGCCATTATATAGATGCATTAGGTACCGCACACATATCACTTTACCTAATACATATATATGTCATGTACTTTTGTTTTTTTTGTACTTCCGGTACATATGTACGATACGATCAAAAATAAACGGGAATTTCTCATTTGAAATGCCTGCGAAGCAGCAATCGGTATTTTTTTTGTAGTCGCGTTGGCAGCACTGTTTTTGACAATCTGTCAAAGTTTGACGGCGATCGGATGCTCAGTATTCTGTCAGCGTCTGTTTGAGTGAGTCGAAAAATTGCTGTGTGGCGATTTTTACAATGGATAAAACATTGGACAAAAGAATACCAAATTGGTGCAGCGCGGGCATTTCAAATTAGGAATTCCCGATCATTTTTATCATATGGTAAACATGTTATGTAGTGAGAGTCCTGATGCGACAGGTACGTCTTGAAACCGGTAGATATTAAAAAGTTGGTAAGGTGTTATATACTAATACTTACTAACATTAGTGGAAATGTGTGACGACAAAGTTGATGCTTGAACCTCTAAGCAAGTAAGGCCGTACCGTGTACGTCTTTTATACAAACAAGTCAAATAATTTACGTATAAATGAGCACAGTGTACGGCGTCGCTTGTCAAAAATCATCCATTGAATTTATTGATAAACAGGACGTAGCAATGCCATCTATGGATGATTGGTGTAAGCTTCTCATAAAAATGTAGATTCCTGTAATTTTTAATGAAACTACGGGGAATGTTGTAGTTTTTTCGCACATTCTAGGCAAAATTGGCTGGGATGAAGTGAGTGTAATTAGCACTTGATGCTAATTCGTATTTTGTCATTTTTTATGCTCCTTTTTATATTAAGAGATAGTAGAAATTAATTAACAACAAATGTAATAATTTGTTTTTCATATATCGCAGTGTCTATATATGTGGATCGTGTACTCCAAAAAGTCACTGAGTTTATTGTTTTGCAATGCACAGACATTCTGAAAATAAAAATTGAAACATGTCATGTACAGTCGTCAACAAGGAGGACATAGTGAGGAAAAACAGGCTGAGGGTGGGTCTTCTCACAAATTGGGAATAAGCGACAATATTATGAATATGTCTAAATGTCTGAAGATGAGGCTGGATTCCACTCCCTGTGAACAGTTCACAATTTTTTTCACGGGGAACAATTAAAAAAAGAAAAAGTAAACCAATTCAAACCGTTCAACCAATACCACCTAGGCTCGAGGCTTGGACACTGGAAAAAATATGGCTGTCTTAAACCATGGATCGGCAACTTTTTGTTGCAAAGGGGCTAAAATTTTCTCTATTGCTTTAATTATTTATAGTTGAAGTCAAAAATGATAATATTTAATTCTAATTGCAAAAAACATGAAAAAACCAAAAGCTGATGCTCGCAGCACGAGCAAGAGGACCGCCCTTAACGAAGCTCGGAGAGCTACTAGCGTCTGACAGTAGTGCTGGCTATGCGTGAAATTGTCTCTCGGAAGCGAATATAACTGTAGCATCGAGAATGAGACGTAAAGAGTGAGTGAGACGATCCCACAATTATATTTCGTATGCTGCAACTTGCGATACATTGGTAAACTCTTGATTGTATTTGTAATTTATCTGCGATTTTTGATAAAATGCTTTTTCTATTTCATAAAAAAAATATTTATTTATGACAGAGGAGTACCGAAAATCTTAACCCATAATTTTTTATATTTATGGATATTAAAATTATTTATTAGACGCAATGTGTACTAGTTCCATATCACTGGGAAGGGAGGGTTATATAAATAAATATGCATGTGCTTTTTACCTGATGAATGTTTGAAAGCGACGCTCGGAAAACTAAGACTTTGTTTAGTAGTCCTGATATGTCCAAGTCAAAAGTGGTCCCCAAATTGTCGTTCAGGGCTGTGTTACCATTGCTGATCGATTTTCTCGGGACGAGAGCAATGGCGTCATCCAATTTTTCTCTTTTCCCATTCGCAACATGGCAGTCCTCTGTTTTGGAATAAACCGCGCTCAACGTCTTGCAGTGGATAAACTCCTTAGCGGGAGAGGACCTGAAAATGTTGAATATTTGTTAGTGAACACACATTACTTCGTCAGTATACTGATATACATGTGTGGGGTTCATAGTCCATGATCGATGACACACAATTGCTAAATCATTTTATCTGAAATAGTGCAACGACCGATGAGTACAAGATACTCAACAGTCACTATAGCTGCCCAGATTTGGATCCCATATTCGAGCTTAAGGCTGTAGTCGGGAAAAACGAACGCAAAATTAGGAAATCATACGATTTTGCCATTTTAAAATGAATATTTTTTTAATCGGCAATAATAAAAAAACAAAAAACATAAATAAGATATAAACAATATGTTTTACGGGTATTTCTGTTAAAAAATATACTTCGAAGTTTTATGTAACTAAAATATAATTACTTTTAGACCAGCAGATTACGGCATTTCAAATTTAGACTAAACTTAGGTATCTGGTATCTCAATAAAGACTAAGAATTGAATGATGTAATTATTTGAAGATAATACATTTAACATAAAAGTGGCGGCGGCTAAGTTTTAATTTTTTGTTTTTGAAAAAAAATACAAGCATTTTAAATCATTTTCGTTTTTGTGACATTTTCCTTTATTTAAACTTAAAATTATGCCTTCGGTAATACTTTAAAAAAATATATATATATTGTGATACTTTAGTTGAAGCCTTTATTTATACAATTGTATTGTCTTTTTTTGAAAAAATAAGATAATTCGAATTGTAATATTCAATTTAAAACAATATCTTATTGACTTTTAGACTGATATTCAGTACAGCCCTAATTGCTTTCGAAAAGGCCGGTCAGAAATACCTTTAAAACATATTGTTTTCATGTAATTTATGTGTTTTTGTTTTTTTATTATTGCCCGATTAAAAAAAAACAATCGTTTTAAAATGGCAAAATCGTATGATTTCCTAATTTTGCGTTCGTTTTTCCCGTTCGCCTTAACACGTAAAGCCCGATGGTTGAAAAAATAACGCGGCGAAGTGGAGACTTACAGACCCAGTTTAAAAAGTCACTTTTTGGGCCTGTTCTGTGGTATTTTTTTATTTAAAAAAAATATCGAAATGTACATTAAGGCATTGAGATGACATGTCATGGACTACCGCGTATGGCGTGTACGGTTTGCCGTGCGCCCGTCCCGCTCCATCCCGCTCGTTGGACAGTAAGTAGTAAGTATGTATTAGATGTCACATTATCTCTAATTCTTGTCCAGTCGTGATATTTCAGTAATCATAAACATTTTTTTATTGAATGCTGTGAATAATTTGAATTCTCATTGTTTTAACGTTATTTAAATAGATCATGAATCGGAATAGAAAACGACTTACGCAAAAGTGAGGGCCAAAGATGTGTCAGGCATGTACTTGGAGAGAGGAACGTGGTATGTCACATTTAGCGCCGGGAGGTCGCTGTAGCAGAACTTATCACAGCCGATGCTGACATTGAAACTACCACCTTTTACGTATAAGGTCACACTGTCACAGTTCTCTGAAAAATAAATTAATAATACATTTTAACACCATTTAAAGACTTCATCATCACCGAAATTAATGTTCTTGTAAGTGCACGGCTACAGTGGCGAGCGTTTGCTTTTGCGGCGTAGTGTGGGCGAAGTCCCCGCTCCGAGTTTTAAAACTAACCCTAAAGGAAGACACTTAAACAAAAAGGTCAATTACACTGCACCTGCTTTGAATTTAGGTTAAAACAATCATTTATCCTTCATTAGTTGTTTAACTGTTTTTATTCTTCATTCGCGTGGCACACGCGGTGGCGCGCGGGCCGCGGCATCATTATTACGACATAATTTTGGCTTTTTGACGCATCAAATGAATTCCGAAAATTTTTAAGCGTAAACCAGGGTGATTGGGGGGGATATTTGTATGAGAATGTATGAAGAAAAATGGGTCCTGAACATTTCTGTGTAAAAAGCGGGAAAACGTAAAATTGAGGAACGTAAAAATGAGGTTTTACTGTAGAAGGATAAGAAATATGTGTTAATTAACTTATTAATGAAATATATGTACATTAAAACACATAAAAATATGTTTGTGTGCACTATTTCAGGATTCAAAATAAATTAAAAATTAAATAAAATAAAGAACATTTACGAATACTCTATACTCGTAGCGGGCCAATCAAGAGCTTCCTAAAATTCCTGAGCTGATACCAGGGAGATTATTCTGTATCCCCTGTATGATCTGATAGCTATTTATCTTTGGATGGAGTCCAGTTTTCTAAGGTTGATTTTCTTCTTACAGTACTTTAGTGTGATACCATACAACACCGCTTGTTTGCAAATCTACACAAGTTATTATTGGGTTGATTATTTAGGTCTACGTGTATTATTAGGCATATTTTGATACATACCCTGGAGAAGATCACTTTCTGGCAAGTCTGCTTTTTCATCCAATTCAGCTAAAGAAGTAGAAATTTGTCTTCTTACTCTTCGGCCATCTTCGACAGTCCTATTTTCCCGCAGATCGACTTCCAAATGCCGACTGCCCTGCTTCTTGGAAGAAAATTCAACATTTGTACCAACTTTAGACACATTTTGAGCGAATTTCTTAGCCCCGTTCTCGTTCAAAAATGTCAAATTAAACTTTGGCAACATGTTGCGTTCCAATTCTGAATCGGCGATCTTTTTATTCAAATCCTTGTTCGAGTCCCGGGGGTCTGTGTGGTTGTGAAGAGTGAGTTTGACAGCTGTCAAGTTGACGGGAGAAATGTGGCGGCCAGCTGTCTGCGTGGCGGCCATTTTGATGCTAGTTTTGGCGGGCTTCTCGTCGGTGCTGCCACTAGGCAAAACGTTGTTTATTTCCTTCGAATCGTTGTTGGTTTCGTCTACCTTTTCAGCCTGGTCCAATGGGGGAGACATGTAATGATTTTTTGGGTTCTTGACGTTTTTGGGAAGCTCCGTGTCCAGATGGAGGGGAATTTTTAGCGGGTCGTCGGGTTTCGATTTTATGATGATTGGAAAAGAAGCGGTGATGTTTTCTGATGGCTTCTGTTTTGGAACGCCTACTTCGGAGACTATCGACTCCTCATTCACCACTTCTGAAGATGAAGGATCGGTAGAACAGCAGAAAATCTGCAAAAACAGATATATTATTAATGTTAATTATTATTCTAGATCATTTTTGTTAAAAATCAGCTCAATTGTTGTACAGTAAACAACCCAACACGCCTTGGCGCATAGGCGATTGGGAATGAGTTCCTTGTTTCCAATTATGTAAAATTTTAGTGACATACAGGCCCTACATTTTAAGACGTCTTGCAGCTACAGGGCACATGGACGTAAGAAATTTACTTTTCTGGGAATCGAATCAGGGACCTCAAGCGTGAGACGAACGCATCAAACGGGGAGAACGCATCGAGGGGTACCTCTCCACTCGATTTCCTTTTTCAGGATTTTCACCTTACTTTATACTCACGAACATTATAAACAAACATAACGTTTGGGACTGTGGGAAAAATAAAGCACCGATCATTAAACTCAAAAGAATAATACGAGAATCCCCTGGAAACGGAAGCTGTTTATAAACCAAGTTGCCAAGGATGTGATAAAGTGTACGTAGGACAAACAGGGCGCACAGCAAAGAAAAGGATTGACGAACACAAAAGAGCGTGTAAACTTGGGCACCCTGACAAATCTGCAATAGCGGAACACTTTATAGACACCGGACATTTTTTCGCCTTTGAACCGAAAATTTTGCACAAACCCAGTAATTACAGTGCGCGAATAATAAAAGAGGCAATTGAAATACACAGACACCCAAATAACATAAACAAAGACGACGGGCTTAAATTAAACTAAACATGGTTCCCAGTACTAAATACTACAAAAAATAATAGAAATGTGCCTACTGCCGACTGCGATACGGTACAAATTACTAGTACTTAAATACATACTTTTTTTTCTTCTATAAAACACTCAGTTTTCCTTGAAGATGGCTCCTGCAATGGTAGCTGAAATATCGGAATAAATCCAACAGACACGGTATCACCCAAAAAAGAACATATCGATAACAGTGACCGTGAAAATCTTCGCACCTATTATAAATAAGATTTTTAAAATTTACCTTTTCCTTTGTTTGAGTCCACACATGTGTGTCCTTAAAATGTAGGCATGAAAAAAAAAACATAAATGAAAACTTGGATCTTTCATTGTTCACGTGCCGAATCACAGCAGTAGAAACAGCCAAATTTTCGATAAAATAAAAAAATAGAAACAAAAGTAGAACAAGAAATGTGTGTATATAAATTAATGTTTACGAGGGAGAAGTAAAGAGGAGAGATTAAGAAAGAGAAAGGAGATTTATCGCAACTCTTTCAGATCGGAAAGAATTCCTGCGGATATAAAAAATATTTTGTATTCTGAAATTGGAAGACCGTGTTATAAAAACCTCAAATGTTACAAACTAACTACTTTCCAACAATGTTTTAAGTATGTCCAAATGTTTGCAGACAGGCTGGATTTCCTCCCTAGGGAGTTGGGAGACAAAATTAGCAGTTCAAAACGGAGTCCTGGTCCCGACCCTGATGTATAGGAGCGAAGTATGGACTTGGAAAAACAGGGATGAAAGAAGGCTGAATGCTGTTGAAATGCGATCTCTCAGGCGAATGTGTGGTAAAACTATGTACGATAGATGCACAAATGTTGAGATCCGCACATTTTGTAAGGCTATGACAAGCATTATCGACAAAATCAAGAAAGGAGCTCTGCTCTGGCTTGGACATGCAGAGCGAATGGACAGCGAAAGAACGGCTAAGAATATTTACAATGCGAATGTTGTTTGGATGCAGAAATAGAGGAAGACCGAGAAAGACATGGCATGACCAAATCCAACAAATACTCGAAGATGGACATGTCAAAAGTTGGAATAATCGGCGCGCGTGCATGAGAAGATGTATGAATGTAGAGGAAGCGAAATCTGTATGCAAAGATATAGTGATGAGGCGTGATGATTTATTGTTGTTGTTGGAGTTCTTTGGATCTAAATTCGTTGCAACAGAGACTGAAAACATTTTTGAGAAGGGAATATGAAAATCTGGGCATTTACAAGGTTGATGACCTGTCATTGGCTGGTTTAAGTGGCCACTTTACACACTGTAATAATTATAATTCTGCCTATGTTTAAACTTCCACATTTGAGTAATTTGAGGATTTTTGATATGCGCTCATATTTTCTTCGCATTTTATTCGAGTACCTACCTGACAATCAGCGTTGACTGTGGCAACACCCTCTTCGGAATGGGTATGTTTCTCGGAGTGGCAACTCGCAGGGCGGCCAATAGGATCGACCAATTTAGAAACGCCGCCATTTTGATCGACGGAATTGTAGTTGTAGTTGAGGTGTTCTGAATTTGAATTCAAATCGTGAATTAACTCTTCCACACGGCTGTTATTTTCTGATTTTTCCTGCTTCGAACGGGGTTTATCTAGGAAGAAAAATATACAAATTTTAAATAATATTCGCAGAGTTTTTGATAAAAAAAATCTCATTCGGTGACAAGCATATTGGAACATATTTTGTAGATGTCATTTATTCCCTCTTCCACACCTAGAGGTGCATATGGCACTGCATTCGGGTATTATCCTAAGCTCTACCCGACCGAGTTTCCCCAGGGTACGCTCGACTTCAACAATCTAGCAGCGGCAAACGGTGATTTTATTTACAGGTAAGCTATAAAAAAATATTATTTATTTGTACCTACATAGTAGGTACATGATATAATGTAATTTAAATATACTATAAACTGCAATTTTTTCTGTAGTTCTGTGTGATACAACAACTTTATAACTTTTAAAAGTATAACTTTTTTTTTAAATACAAAATAATATGTCACTAGAAAACCGTGACATGTTTGGGATTGATACTTGTGACATCAAGATTCGTGACGATGTTCTAAACAAATTTGAATGGTCAGGAACAAACGAACATGAATCGTGACATATTAGGAGCGTGGCCAGTGGAATGACCGTTTTTGCGCGAATTCAATATTACAAATTTAAAAATATTTTTTATGCTACTAATAATTAGCAAAATATTTTTTTTTACTGGACAGTATTTTATAGATACAGGGTGTTCTTTAAACCCTGTCACATCCGAAACCACGATGATCAGTATGGGCAAGAAGACATATTAGCATATTAAAAAAAATATTTAGAACGAAGAAATTTTTTCAAAATAAAATATTTAAAAAAACAAATGGTTGCTTACTTCTGCAAGCGAGTGGGGCGCGGCCGTGCGGTTGATAGTGTATCAGGCTCCCCCTCCTCGTTTCTCCCCTACAGGAGTGAGCAACCATTTGTTTTTCATTTAGCTTTTATTTTTAAGATTTAAGTCATTCTAAAAATTTATTTTAATGTGCCAATATGTCTTCTTGCTCATACTGATCATCATGGTTTCGGATGTGACAGGGTTTAAAGAACACCCTGTATATGTATGTCACTAGAAAACCGCGAAGTTCTATGAAAATTTGAACGGTTAGGAACAAAGTAGAAAATTAACATAAATCGTGACGTATTAGGGGCGTGGCCTTGTGGTTTTTGGGGGAATTAAAAATTAAAAACTACCAGGCAGCAAAATATATTTTTTTTACTGGACAGTTGGTTCACTAATCGCAGCGTATCTTGATCATTTTTGTTACATGAAGATTGAGTCTTACGCTTGTGGAAGCACCTTTTTAAATAAACATTTCATTTCAACCATGTCGGGAATCGAACCTGTGACCTCTTGCATAGTTTGCTAAAAAACAGACACAATTTATATTATGTAAACACCTAATATTTACCTTTCCATTCTGTCGCTCCAGTTGTAGGAACATCTTTGTTGGACCAGGAACTTTTTACAGTGTATGGTAATTTTGAAGGCTTCATGTGCTAAAATTAAAAGTTGAGATCACAATCGAGACAGAGAACATGTTTTGCACTGAGCAACATTCACGTTATTTAAGGCTGAGATAATCGTTATCGACGCTGTCCGGCAGGACTACATTGAAAAATAAGGAACTAAATTTTTTTATCCACTACGAAATAGGTCAAGGGTGGCCCCGTAGCTAGTTTCATGGATTCACGGATCAAAGGTTTGAGATTCGAATCTCACTCTACCACAACTTGATCCTTATTTTCTAATAGTGAGTTATTTACAACTCCTTGCAAATGAACCCGAAATTGAAAATGTTGATAAATCATAAAAACGAAAATATTTTTAACACTAAAAACAACTTAGTGTTAAGTCGTATTTTTTATTTTTTATTTTTTCTACCGACCCGTTCCAAAGCTATACAAGCTTCTTTATCCAGGTATACTTAACTGTCTACTTCTGTCCAGTCTAGTTTTAAAGATCATATCCAGCTCACATTACACTTCCCATCCTTACAAGACAAAAATACTTGATATATTAAATCCACATGCAGCATTTAGTAAACATTGATAAAATAAAATAGAACAGAATTCAATAGTCAAGTATACCTTGATAAAGAAGCTTGTATAGCTTTGAAACCGGTCGGTAGAGAAATTAAAAAATAAGTAGAATAAATTTGTTTTTAACCACTTATTTTTTACTTTTTTGCACTGACCGGTTTCAAAGCTAAACAAGCTTCATTCTTAAGGTTTACTTAAGTAATAAACTCTTTCCTATTTTATTTTTATCAGTATGCTGCCAATGAAATCAATAAATCAAGTTTTTTTGTCTTGAACGGATGGTTATGTGAGATGGATACATTCGAAACTAGACAGGAGTGGACTAATAAAATTATGTCAAGTACAATATAAGTCATTAAAAACAATGTTCAAATTAGTCACTCTTTTGCTACATAATTATTACATTGATGAAATAACCATTCTATATTTGTATATATACATTTTTTATATCTTTATTTTCGGTTTTATTCATTTAGATATTAAATTACACTTTGTAAAAAGGAAATTCCGTACTTTCAAATAACTTCTATTGTATCTTTTTGAACATGTTCTTTAAACCCTGTCATATCCGAAACCACGATGATCAGCATGGGCAAGAAGACATATTAGCATATTTAAAAAAATATTTAGAACAAAGATTTTTTTAAAAAATAAAATGTTTAAGAAAACAAATGGTTGCTTACTTCTGCAGAGGAAAAGATAGGGAAGCGCCGCGCAGTATCAGACGCCCCCCTTCCCCCTCCTCGTTTCACCCCTGCAGAAGTAAACAACCAATTGCTTTTTTTGATATTTTATTTTTTAAAGTTTTGTTCGTTTTAAAAAATTATTTTAATGTGCCAATATGACTTCTTGCTCATACTGATCATCGTGGTTGCGGATGTGGCAGGGTTTAATGAACACCCTGTATAAGCAAATTTGTATTATAAAAGCCCTATGGGCGTTTAATGTATAAAAAAAAAAAACAAATTACCTGGATTTGGCTGATGATGGAAGATTTTAAATTATCAATGAAGTTAGACATTTCTGTTGTGATCAGTTGTCCTTTTCTTAAATCAAATCCTTCGACGCCCTCGTAGTTGACCGCCGAGTCCTTGTTCACTCCGTTGGATCGCTCCGCAAAGGTGTTCTGTTCTACCCCGTTGCCGTGGTCGGCGTTAGGCCCCCGGTCGCTGTTTCCCCCGTGGTCGACGTTGTGGCTGTGGGGGTCGCCGGCCCAGTCGGGCGGTTTGGTTTTCATAGGGGCGTGTTTGTTGGGGAACTCTTGCCGCAGGGGGGGATGATCTTGACTCTTCCCGGCGTAAATTCGATTTTGGCGTTGGTTGGCGTTGATTATGCTGTTTTGGTCTGTTTTTCCCATGGACGCGACTCGGTTGCTGTGCTCCATGAAGTAGAGAGTGGAGATTGCGGTCAAACTGAAAGTAGACGCATAACCGAATATCAAAACACAGAATTTTATTACTTATTCAGACGTCTCAAAATTGCAAGTCAAGATATAATAGGGAGATAAATATTTTCGTTTCACATTAAAAAATAATATTCCCCGGATCAATATTTTACATTTATAAAAGCCTAAAAAATATTTTGAATGCTCAACTTATGAGACAAATTTACTTTGCTTTTTGCCAAAGCAAACTATCATATTGCAATTTAGCTTGGGGAGGTTGCTCTCGTTCAATCCTTGAACCAGTAAAAATAGCACAAAAATGGATATGAAGGTCATTCTCAAAAAACCCTCGAGGTATTCAACGGAAGATCTATTCGCTGAGTTAAAGATATTGGGTGGAAGACAATTGTTTGTGAGGTGCCTACTACTTAAATTTTAGGATAAATTAAGTGAGGTCAAATTGATTTTGTTATTTTGATGTATTAAAAGTATAAAAGCAATTTGTATTTTATTACCTGCATTTCGACCCATGTTAGAGTTGTATTAGATAACATTTAGTACTTAAAGTAAAAAATTTGTGGTAACAATTTTAGTGTCATTTTGTAGATAGCATAACTAGCTGTAGAAATAGCATAAAAAAATTACCAGTTAACTGACTAGTTTTTGAATGATGTGCGGAAATGCACAAAAAAAAATAATTGTTCGCATACTTTTTCGGTGTTTGAATGTTTTTAGGTATGTTTGACAGTTAGTATCAATAAAGTTTGTTTAATAGGCGCTAGAACAATATATTATCGTGCGAATAACACCAAATTTATTGTTCTGCGATATTTACGTACTCAGTTATAGATATTTTTGTACATGCACTAGCGTAATCGTAACGTAAAAATAAAAATGGCGGCCATTTAAAGGGGGGTGAGGTAGGTCATTGTAGGGGAGTGGATTTGTCAATAAAAATACCTGAAAAATACTCCCCCTAAATATCGGTATGTCATTTTTTTTTTTTTTTCATTTTCATTTTTTTTTTTTTTTTTGCACCACTACAGGCCAGTAGGCCCAATTACATCACAGAACACCCAGGCTTGAGAAAAATTCATTTTGATTTTTGTGTTCTCACCGGGAATCGAACCCGGAACCTTCCGAGTGTGAGTCAAACGTCTTGACCACTACACCACGGAGGCCGCCTACATGTCAAGCCCGTCCATATCGTATATACTTTATATTTGTATAATAATGATTTTTAATTTCTTACATTTGATTAGCTAGACATTTATAATCAAGTAGTTTTAGTTTTTCTTTTTTATGTTATTGTTTTATTACGACTACTTTCGCTCTAAAGATAGAAAATCTCCATCTTAGAACAGGCTGTGCCATGTTAGATGGAGACTATCATAAACAGAGAACACTCCGTTTTCATTTTACATTAATTGGTTTTATATAGATTCCCTGTTATTAAGTATGTATATTTTTTTTTTTTTGCAGAAAATTTCAAATAAATAAATAATAATCAAATTTATTTTCAATACCACCAGCTTTTTGATTTGAAAATAAAGCAATCGTGTAATATTTAACCTCTTAGCCCCTCCCCTTCATAATCTCCCGACCCGACTAGAGCCCGCCCAGGGAACTGCAGATTGAATAAACACCTTGTAATTGCCCCTCTGAGCGCAGTACGAAATTCTGATGATAAATTGAACTCACCAGAACGCCATGATCATCACAAGAATGACAATAATGATCTGTATGAACTTGTTGGAGCAAAACTCTCTCGTGGAGTAGTCACTGCCTCTCCGCTTGCAGCACTGAGACTTGCTCCTGCACGCGTCCCCCATCATCCAGCCGCAGCTGTCCAAGGAGTCGCTCGAGCACTTCCCGCTGGCTTCGATGTCCTTCATGATCGTCAGCATGGAGACCGAGCAGTCGGGCTTCGCACGGAGGTCGTCGGATTTGTGCGAGAACTTCATGGAGAATCGCCCGTCGGCGCAGTCGGCTTTCGCGTGCGGATTCTGCGTCTTTTTAGGCGACCCGTTGCACGAGTGCGACTTGTGGTGATTGGAGTTGTCGTATATCTCTTTCGTGAGGCTGTGGTGTTTGGCCGTGTAGTATTTGACGCAGGCGTTCATCTTGTTGGCGTGGTAGAAGTTGGGGTACTTGGGGGGGTGCTTGTCGCCGGATCTGGTTTTGGGGCTCTTGCCGTGCTTGGGGCAGCACGGCTGCTTCTGGTACGGGACGGGAATGTTGGCGATGTCGCAAAACGGGCCCGAGTTGCTGTCGCTGTGGACCGACTTTACCGAGTTGCTTGTGAGCGTAGAGAAGCGAGAGGCGACTGAAAAAAAAAAGAAATGCAATAACGTTGACAACAAACTAACATCGAGATGCTTTCGCTAAAGTGATCGCCAACGTCGGGGGGAGCTGACAAGGCACCGCAAGAGTACTCGTTTCATAGTTAGACTTACTTGTAGCCGTACTGTCTCTCCTCTGCAAGGAACTGATCTTACAAAGTCTTCTGTTTATTCTCTCGAGCTCGTCGATCCTATTTTCAAGGTGCCCCGTCACTTTGCACAACTCCTTCACAGCCCCAAGATTTTCCATGAATATTCTATCCTGAAAACGAAAAAAAACAATTATTCATTGGGGACTTTAACTTTCTTGCTGTGAAAATAGATACTATATTTGAAAAAATTAGTAAAGAACATGTCGTTGAAAGTATTGTCCATCGCTTGCTGGAGACTACTTTCTCCCATCTTTCTGGTAGCATCATTCTTAGAGGTGGGGGTCAGTGCCGGTCCTGACGTCACTGCGACTTGTGAAGATTTATTGTGACGGGTCCCCGTGAATAGTTCTCGCCTTCCAAGCCCAGGTCTATAAATAGCCTGGCTACTATGTGGAAGGCGAGAGTTTATATTTAGCTAAATCTGCCCCTCCAAGCCCAAATCCGTAAAGTATCAGGTTATTAAGTAGGAAGCGAGCTCTTTAACATCCTCAGATTTAACCAGCGGTTCCTCGAGGATTTCAATTTCAATTTTATTTATTCATATATATGTACATTACAAAATGGAATATCTTAATTCATACATATAGAAATAATTCAAATAATTAGGTAAAATTAGGTATATATAAAAAAAAAACACATAAGTATACATAATATCCGAAAAATTGAAACAATTGTCACGAAGTTTTTATTTTTATATGTTTATATTTTTTGTAAAAATAAAATAAAGTGTTCAGTAGACTCAAATCAGTGTTTGATTTCTAATTATAAGTTTAAATATGGAGTTCTACAAAATAAACACCAAATCAATCAAAAATTTGTATTTATATAAGGATAAAAATACGAACGATGGAAATGATTAAAAATAAATGGTAATTATTTATTTGTTTTTCTGTAAATAAAGTTACAATAAAACATTATTATGGTTAGTCAGATATATTTTCACAAACTGATTAACCTTGAAAAAAGGAGAACATTAATAGACCTCAAATGATCCAGGGTCTACGGTATTCTATAGTAAAGCGAATTGTACCTGCAGAGATTTACGAACAAAGAAGTAATAATGATCTCCTGTACAAAACAATCAAAACTCTGCCTGTTCGAGGACTACTGTGGCTTTGCATCATTTTGGAACAATTTCATAGTAATACATTCAAGTTTCCTCTCAAACATAACCATAATACACGCTTCACGTCTAATGATGGCTTGGTAGTACCAAAAGTATGTAATAAATATGGAAATAGAACTCTCAAATATTTAGTACCTAGAATTTTTAATTTATTACCAAAAGAACTTAAATTTAACTCACATTGTAACAAGAGCAAAATAAGAGAGTGGCTACTCGATCAAGAGTTTATATATGAATAGTAGCTTAGGTGTAAATATTTTATTTTTTCATATATTTTCTTGTATTTAAAAAATAAATTTATATATTATTATTTGCATAAACATGTTTATTCTGATCTTTCCGGCTGTTAATTTTTATATTTTATTCATTGTTTTTATAAATGTAAATAATATTATTAAGTCAGTATAAATATAATCTTCACCAACAAGCTACAAAAAGTGGCTTGGTGGGATTTTAGTTTTAGTAAAAATATAACAAGTGAAATTTTTTTAAATTGTAAAAATGTATAATTATGCTATTAAATCAAATTATTATAATTATACCATTCCTCTATAAAATTATTAACAGTCTAGCTGATTCGTCCCAGCTCCTAAATAAAATTCAAATTAACTGTCCATCACGTGCCCTACGAAATCACCCAACCTTTAGAATACCTAGTGTCAATACGAACTATTGCCAGAATTCGTTTTTACACAGATCGTGTTCCACTTTTAACAGCTTTTTTAACCATATAGATATCTATCATACAGGATTACAATTATTTAAAAATAGTGAATAAAAACTTGACAACCTCGAAAAAGGTAATTAAAAATTAATAATATAGAAAATTAAATTAAAATGATAGTTGAAAAAAAAATTATTAAGAGAGTGAGAGACGTTTGGTTTAGTCGGGCGCCAGTTATCCGTAAAGAATAACAATTAGATTAAAGTTGCATTCAGTTTAATTATGTCAATGTGGAGGGTAAGAAAAGAATAAAGATAAATTGTGGAAATTAAATGTATTTAAATTAAATTATAAACAATATCTAACCTAGCTTAGAATTAGACTTAACCTACTTAAACCATAAACTTAAAAATAACCTGACGCCCTGATGCGGCGCGCGGCGTGGTGACGCGAAGGCGGCGTGGGTCCTTGGCGTGCGGCGTGGGCACAGGACGCGATGGGGGCGGCGGCGTGGTGCATCGTAGGGGGAGGGCAGCATCTGACTGCGGCGACAGGGGTAGCTGGGACGGCGGCGTCCAGCTGCGGTGAGGTATGCCGCGAGGACGGCTCGTCATGAGCGGCGGCGTGGCTTCCTGTCCCATGGCGGGGCATGAGAAGTGACGTCGGGTGCGTAGAGGGACGCACGACGTGGGCGGCTCGTCATGAGCGCAGCGGCGTGGGCGCGTGGGCGCGTGGGCGCGTTGGCGCGTGGGCTGCGTCACCGTGGTGCGGCGACGTGAGCGCGTGGGGTACGTCGTAGGCGGCAGCGTCGGGGCTGCGACGTCAGGGCTGGTTAGCCAGCGTGGTGGCTTCTCTAGTGGCTGCTGACTGGGCTGCTGACTGGGTTGCTGACTGGGCTGCTGACTGGGCCACGGGGATGGCAAGGCACCCGCCCGTGACCCTTGAGATCAACAGACGCAGGAGAAGAGAGTCCGAAGATGAAGAGTTCGGCTCGCGGGTCCGCAGAAGAGAGAGAGTTCGTAGAAGAGAGTTCCCGTAGAAAGAGAGTTTAAGTGGAAGAGAGTTTAAGTGAAAGAGAGTCCGGGAAGCGGGCGTCACGGTTTTTATCATCTTTTCGACGTCCCCCCTTCCCGGTTGGTCTCGTCGCTCTGATTGGCGGGCGCACGCTTCGGTCAGGGCGGTCTTCTTTTCCCGCCGAATTCCGTCTTTCCCGCCAAATGGTGTTCTTAAAACTTATTCTACTAAACTTAAATATTAAATTAACCTAGTACTATAATTAACTTATGATAAGAATCGGAATAATCGGCGAGCGTGCACGAGAATAGGTATGAAGGTAGAAGAAGCGAAGTCTATATGCTGAGATAGAGTGACGTGGCGTTCCATCCTCTCTACCTACTTTTATGGGGAAACGGCGTGATGGTCGCCGTTATAATTTTCATGTAAAATATAAATATGTTATTCATGGAAATAAAGTGATTTGGATTTCAAAATATAAATATTATTTTAAACTATTATTATTCGCGTTTTTAAAAGTGTCCTGAGCTTCACAAGTATTGACATGTGGCCGGTTCTTGGGGGTACCTTCTCGGCAAGAACAATAGGCTCCCGATTGCCCGAGCGGACAGACTTTTATTACATCCAACGACCCTTGCGAAAGGCGCAATTCGGGTCCTTGTTGGTGACTAATAAGTCGAACGGTATTTTTTTTTAAATATAGACGCGTTTACAGAAATTATTTTTAAACAAGAAATTATAGAATTGATGGATTTGGCACAGCGGTACTTTCGGTCTATATCAAACTTTTCAATAAAACTCCCGTTGGTCCCTTTTTCTCTTATATCACTCAATTACATACATTAATATTATTATTATAAATCAAATTTCTCATTTGAAATTTTGTATTACTACTAAAATCGCTTTAATGAAATTTTATCGACTTCTCTTGGTTTAAAATCTTCTCCTTATATTGCTTTTTCAAATTTTAAAGATTACTTGCTATACTTGTTATTCCTTCTTTATTTTTTCTTTTTTCTCTGCTGCCACTGGCATGTTTTTATACTTTTAAAGTACTTTTAATTACTTATATTATATATGTTAATAAAATCAATATATTGCTGCTCTTACTATAATGTGGCATTAATTTTGAAGATGTTTTTTAAATTGACCTAAATTTACTGTCTTATATTTCACTTAAAGATTCTTCTCATCGTTTCTTTGAATCCCTTAAAATAAATATGTGTTTATGTTTTTCCTTTTTTAAAAAAAATGTTATTGCTATTTTATTTTATTTTTACATCTGAGCATGCTTTTCATTCTTTATTTCCATTCTTAATTTTTAATTACTCTTACAAATTTTCTTCATTTTTAATATTATTTCCATTTGTAAATACTCACTACAAACTACAAACCTTAAAATATCTTTTTTTCACTTAACTTTTAATTTTTAAACAACTTTCATTTATGTTTTCTTTTTCCTTCTCTTTTTTATACTTTCATAATTAACCTTACATATAATTGCTTTTTAATATGGAAACTTCACTGGTCCATTAGAATTAAGTCTAATTGTGTAAAATATTAAACTTTGTAACTGTACTGTATGTTTCCTGAATAAAAGAAAATAAAAATAAATAAATAATGGTAAGCTGCGCATAATCTCTTCTATACACGGGTCGCCCCTGCTTTCTGTATCTAAGAAGTGTTGGGAAAAAGAAGGAATGCTCAGCTCAAACAGAAATATTTTTTTTTATAAAAATGTGAATGAGTTGATTACCTTGTTGACGACGAGGAGTTTATGTATCGTCTCCCCATTCGGTAGAAGGACGTCTCCCGCCTCCCGCACGGCCTCCGGTATGACTTGGCGCACCTCCTGGGCGATCACCCCCGTGTCGCTGTGGACCTGCTCTTCGCTGCCCAGCCCCGAGTGCACGGCGAACTGGGGGTTGTAGCTGTACCTGGAGCAGCAAGACGCATTCTGACATTGAAACATCGGCGGGTTCGTTGCTACGGTTGCGAATCCCGGCACCTTACTCTAACTCAAAACATGGTGGTGAGTCAAGAATATTTTGAGTTTGTCCAAATTTTTGTAGGCAAGGACTGGATTCAACTCCCTGGGGAGCTGTTAACATTAACATATTACAACAGAGATGAAGAACATTTAAGATAAGGTAATATAGAAGTCTAGTTTATTTATTGCTTACTTCTTGGCATGAACACTTGACAAACTTACTAGAATGCTCTATTTTTTGTAAATTTATTGATATCATTTCAACTTTGTTAGAATTCCACTCGTCCATGCGCTTTGTAGCTGCACGATGATTGGTTATCTAGCTTTCATATATCAACTTTAAAATACCTAAATTTTGTAAATGGGGTCTAGAATTCCAATCGTCTATGCGCTTAGTAGCTGCAAGACGTGTTGTAATCTTACTCCTTTTTATTATTCATATTATCTTTTTTTTTAAGTATCATTAATACACTAAATTTATTTGTCAATTTTTAAAATGTGTAAATGGAGCTAAATTTCTAACTGTCTATGCGCTCTGTAGCTGCAAGACGTCCTGTAATCTAGCTCCTATCTGTTATAATTTTTGATTGATCTTAATTGAAAACGAGGAACTAGAATCCCAACCGTCCATGCGCTCTGTAGCTGCAAGACGTACTGGGATATTTATCAATTGTTCAGCGCCCTTGAGGTGATTTTCACAAAAATGGTGCCATATAAATTATCCAACTATATTTACATATATATATATAGTGTGTAAAGTGGCCACTTAAACCAGCCAATGACAGGTCATAAGCCCTGTAAATGCCTAGACTTCAATATTCCCTTCTTTAAGGTATTTTCCATCCCTGTTGTAATTTGTTAATCTTAATGACTCCCGAGGGGGTGAAATCCAGTCTTTTGTCTACGAACATTTGGACAAACTCAAATATTGTAATAAAACCAACTGGTCCAAGAAGAAGTTTAAAAATTGGAAAATTGTTTTCGAGCGTTGCCTAGTATGTGAAATAATTCAGTCAGATGAATCTCTTCACAACAATAAAGGTTTCAGCTCTGTAACTACACTAAAATCAACAAATGGAAGAATTGAAGAAACATGGATGTTTAAACGTAGGCAAATAGGTGAATGTTACACAGTGTGTAAAGTTGCCACTTAAACCAGCCAATGACAGGTCATTAGCCCTGTAGATGCCTAGACTTCTATACAGGGTGTTCATTAAACCCTGTCACATCCGAAACCACAATGATCAGTATGAGGAAGAAGACATTGGCACATTAAAATAAATTTAAAAATAAATAAATATCAAAAAAAGCTAATCGTTGCTTACTTCTGCTGGGGAGAAACGAAGAAGGGGAGGGGGGAGTCTGATACTCTACTGACCGCGTGGTCACGCCCCCCTCGCTTCTCTCCTACAGAAGTAAGCAACCATTTGTTTTTTTATATATTTTATTTTTAATATGTCTTCTTGCTCATACTGATCATCGTGGTTTTGGATGTGACAGGGTTTAAAGAACATCCTGGATTACCTTATCTTAAATGTTCTTCATCTCTGTTGTAATATGTAAATGGTGGTAAGTGTTTGAGGAGAATAGTACATAGAGATGAAATGGATGTCCAGTAATTATTTCCGGTATCCAGCCTATCTGGCCTAATTTTACAATCTGAATTCAATGTGCAGGTTTACCGAGGTTTCTGCAGAGATATTTGCAGAAAAGGGACATTGTTCCGAGAGAGATATGAAGTACTTACCTGACAACTCTTAAGTTTTGAACATTTCTCAGTTGCTGCGCTGTGTCGCATTCCTGAATGTTCTGCTTGGCCCTGGCATCACTGGGCTGCACAATGTGGCCCGTTATCTTAAGATTCCCTGGAAAAGAAACACAATTATTAATAGGTGACACTTTATTGACGAGGTTTAAAAATACGTGTAGTGTTTTAATTCCAAATTTATTAGGCTCACGACTTCTTAATCTTTGAATAGTATAATTTACCGTGTATAACGCATGTTTCATCAGGTCTGTCGGTGTTGACACCGACTCTGCCGGCGTGGAATATGCTGTCTGGAGTCACTCCTCGCTGCCAACAGAGGTCCACGTCTGATTCAAACTGGCCCGGGTTCGAGGCCTGACAAAATCACAAGACATTTAAATGAAGCGAGAGACAATGTTATCCATTGGAAACAGGACAGGGTGAACAATGAAGGAATTTAGATGGGTTGAGCAATGAGGAACACACTTCATTAGATAGCAGACAGGATGGGCAACAATCGATAAGACGATATTGAACGATACATCGGTAGTCAGACGGCAGAAGGGACCATCTGTAATTTTAAAAAATGTTCAGGAGAGCTGAAATACGACTCAATTTCAAGACTTCAATCCCCAAACTTAAAGATTTTAGTGTTGCTTTTCAATAACGAATTACCATTCTAAATAATGCAGTTTTTTTTATTTTTATTCTATGTGTATTTACTGAAATATTGATTAAAACTTTTAAAAACTAAAAAACAAGAAAAAATACAGATAATCCCTTCTGCCATCTGACTACCGACACATTCATTTAGATACCAGATGAGGTGGGCAACAAGCGACATACATTCCACTAGATACCAGACAGGATGGACAAAAATACACACATCTCATTAGTTACCAGACACGGTGGGCAGTAAGTCACATTCCTCTAGATACCAGATGGGATGGGCAACATGAAACACATTTCATTAGCCAGATAGGGCGGGCAACAAGTGACACACATTCCACTAGATACCAGACAGGGTGCACAACAAAAATCTTATCTCTTCCTACTAGATAGCAAACGGGATGGGCATCAAGCGACAGATTCCACTTATCAGACAGGGTGAGCAACACACATTTCACTGGATACCGGACAGGGTAAACAACAAGCGACACATCGCTGCTTAAATTCAAATGGGCCACAAATTAAAAACCCCTAAATTTTGTTTCAATGAAAAATGTGATTTAAATTAGTCATATTTTTCTACAGGAAAAAGACTTCCATGGATTTTCCATTGTAAATGACCCAAATGGCAGAACAGCCCTTTTGGCATTTTGCGTTTTGGTGGCTAACTTCAGAGCAAAACCGCCATCTTGTCAGTTGTGACCAGGGCTGGTGTTCTGAACGGAATTGCGCACAAAGCGATCGCTCTGTTAGCGTGTATTTAGTACAAATATGCATGTTAAAAATGCGTTTTCTACGCGCACTTTTGTGTTCAGAATAGCCCCCAGGCATGTAATGTTTTACATTTCTGGATGATAGTTAGCACAAAAATCCATACTTAGATAGATACAGCTTTAAAAAACATAAACATAAAAAAGCAAGATTATGAAAAAAAAGAAAAAACTCTAAATGTACACTTTGATTGGCTCTACTGAAAAGTCAAATTTCAATTTGTTGTCCTTTTGAATTTAAGCAGCGACATATTCCACTAAATAACAGACAGGGTGGGCAAAAGCAGACACACTCCACTAAATACCAGACAGGATACTTACCCTCACTATGATCCTCTCACTAGCCTGGCTGGCCACAGGATAGTGCTGGTCCTGGGTGTGCGCATGCAGCCCCACCACGAGCTGGAAGTGGCGCTGGTCCGGATTGGGCTTGCCCTTCTTGCGCATGTTGTTGCAGGTGGTCTCCGAGAAGTGCAGGCGGCCGACGGTCACCTTGGTCACCTGGCCGCTCTGCAGCTCCACCCTGGGCAGGAAGCCACTCGAGGCATCAGTAGAAGTCGTCGGCGGCGGGAGGGGGAAAGGTGAAATGAGATAGACAAGGGAAATGGGGATAGAGAGGGAGTGTGAGAATGTCTCTGAAGAGTGCGAGAAAGTGATTGGGACGAGAGTAGGATCGCAAGAGACAACAAGAAAAAGTGGGAAATGTAAAATGAGGATAAGAGTTGGTGGAAATGGAGTAAGTGGTCTAGGGAGAGGGAGAGGGGAGGATAGCAACGAGTGTAAGAGGGAGTGCGATAAATCGATTGGGATGGAGAGTACAAGACAACGAGAAAAAGCAGGAAAGAAAAAATGAGGATAAGAGACAATGGGAAATGGAGAACGAAGGTGAAAAGAAAGGAAAGAAAGGGGGAGAGATGGGTTATGAGAGACGAAAATTTTGACATTTGATTTGTTTAGAATGAGGTCTTCAATCATAGGCGGCCTCCGTGGTGTAGTGGTCTAGACGCTTGACTCACACACGAAAGGTTCCGGGTTCGATTCCGGTGAGAACACAAAAAAAATAAAAATGTGATTTTTCTCAAGCCTGGGTGTTCTGTGATGTAATTCACCACTGTAATTGGGCCTCCTGGCCTGTTGTGGTGCAAAAATAAAAAAATAAATAAAAAATAAATTTCATATAACATACAGATACAAAAAGCGTACAAAGTAAACAATATAATGTAAAACTTACAACACAGGATGAAAAGGCTTTTTCGATCTGTCGGACTGGCTCTGTTCTACTTTGATCGTTTGATTTGGAGCTTCGACCTGTTGACAAAAAAACATGAATTCAAATATTTTTCTGGGCTCAAAAATAGTAAACGGGAGAGAACTGATGCTGATATCGGGAGAAAAAATGCTATGGCTCGCTCATCGATGGAGAAGATATTACCAAGCATTATGTAATTTCATTTTTTTCATACTTCATTTCCTCACTTTAGCGTTTTCCTCGGTTTTACACTTTTTTTGTTGCTCCCTTAAAAAACTTAAAACAGGAGTTTTACTGTATATATTATTATAAATTACCACCGGAGTTCGTCAAGGTTGTGTCCTTGCACCGTTCCTTTTTATAATCCTCATGGACTTCATCCTTAGGAAGTCAATTCCATTACATCGAGGAATATCCATCTCCTCCTCCCAAAAACTCTGCGACCTAGAGTATGCCGATGATGCGGTTATAATTGACGATTCAGTCACGGGTCTTCAGGCCACTGTAGGTAGCCTAAATAGGTACTCCGCATGCATGGGTTTAAAAATCAATATTGCAAAAACCCACGTACTGTGTAACGCTTCATGGCTCGATGCCCAAAATCCCCTGACTCTATGGAACCAAATCATCGAAAGGGTCGAGAGTTTCAAATACCTGGGAGTATATGTTACAGAAAATGGCAGCTTTCAAAAAGAACTGGGAGTGCGGCTGGGAATAGCAGGCGCCACATTCAATAGTATGAAGGCTGTCTGGAGATCGGATATTTACTCGGTGAAAACCAAATGTGGCGTTTAGAACACTGCATGACACCTATTCTCTTCCACGGATGCGAACCGCGGCACCTCACTAGAGCCCAAAGCAGCGAAATTCTGAGTTTTGAGAATAGGTGTCTCAGAAGAATATTGGGTGTGCGGTGATTTGACTTTGTGTCGCATGAAGTAATAAGAGATAGGACACAGCAAACTCCGGTGACAACTGTCATCAAGCGGAGGCGATACGGTTGGCTCGGCCATGTACTGCGGATGCCTCCTGAGAGCCTTAACCACGCTTGCCTACTTTACAAGGCATCAAGTTCTCGACATCTTTTCACACTATGTTTATAACCAAAAGGACCGTAGAATCATATTTGAATACATCGGACTGTGTCCAAGAATCCCCCCACTATGCTCTACTTTCGCCGCGCGCATTCGTGATGTCGCCGCGTAATGTTGCACGATGGGAAAATAAATAATCATAACACAAATGTAAGGTTAAAAAAAAGCTATTTGTTAATTTCTCTAAAATTTTATTGTGCACGCGGAAATATTGATTGACACAACAGAGTAGATAAGTAAAGGGTCATTAAATAAGAGTAATTGAATTAATGAACTTTAAACATAAAATATAAAACAAATTTTAATTTACATAAAACTGATATTTTTACATCATGTTAAATAATATTTGATGTTTAGAAGATAATTTCGGTCAACTATCCACCACAGAGTTGTTTAATCCGAGGTCCAATTTTTATTAGTTCTCTCATTAGATGAGGAAAATAGCGTAAAAATTTAACTACCCTGGCAACACTAGCAAAATGTCAATTTTGTTTACTTTGACAATCTGACAGATGAAAAAAGAATTCAATTTTTGAGTAATGTATTTGCTACTTACACATTAATTTGCTAATTACACATGAAATGTGATCCCGTCCTGTTCCGTAAGATCCTAGCAGTATTTCTACACTTTCAAAAGGACACAACACGGCATAGTTGAATTCAAATCAGGAGTTGCGTACTGAGCGACGTCTACAAAGAAACTAATGGGTCAAAACGTAAACCTACTCATTTATGAGTAGTTTAGTCACCAATCTGTTTAATGTGCATATGCGTTTTCTGGACTATTCTTAATTCTATGGATTATAACTTCAAATAATATTTCAATTGCCACATTTTTTAACTTTCTGCATCCTAATTTATTGATGCGAAGATTTTATTCTTACTAAACATGCGTCAACTGCATGTCACAATCTAGTAAAATGTCAAAATTAGACACTTAAACAAAATGTTCAATTACACTGCACCTACTTTGAATACAGTTTGAGGCAATAATTTACACTTTTTTTTATTACCTCGATTTTATTCTCCATTCACGCGGCGGCGCGCGGCTCGTTGTCTTTTGACAGATCGAATGAGTTTTGAAAAAATTTCAACGTAAAACCGGGGTTATAAAAAACGTTAAATGGGGGAATATTTTAATGAGAATGTTTGGAAAAAAATGTGACCTACATATTTCCGTGTAAAAAGCGGGTAAACGTAAAATGAAGGAACATAAAAACGAGGTTTTTCTGTATTTAAATACTGTAAAATATTATTATCTATAGTGGGATATAATGGTAAGCTGTACGTAATCACTAATATGGATGATTTTCCACAGCAAAGCGTTTGATATTGCATGTTCATACCTTGACTCCGTAGAAGTGAAGATGGAAGCTAGTGATCTTCTTGAAGCCGTCCTGCGTCTTGACGAACTGGGCGTCGCCGCGCAGCTGGGCGTGGCAGGTCACCTGGAAATGGTTCTTCTTCTGGCAGACGAACGCCTCGTCCGAGTTCGAGAAGTTAAATCCCTTGTCCGCGTCCACGCGGTAGTGAGGAGGGGGGCTGAAACAGAGTGTCTTTTAGAGATACCATAGAGAATAAGTATTTAAAGAGTCCTTTTATCACCAGAACACAGGATAGCATGACTGGATAGCCCGTTTCGTCGACTACCGGAAATGGTTTGCTGCGAGCGAAGAGGGGTCTGAATTTGGGCTTGTGTGGGCAAGGCGTGCGTTCAGTTCAGATGTATCTCCGAAGCGAGTTTGTTGATTTTAGTGATCGAGTATACGATCTACAACATGAGCAAACCTTTCCGACTACACTTGGAAACACGACAATCAAATTAATATTTGTACGTCAACTTAAAACGGTGCATTGCATTGGCCACGCCCTAATACATAACGATTCGGTCAAATGTTGACCTTAGTTTGTGGCGATAACGAGCAAATTCAGTCGGTCCCGTCTTCCTCGTAATAACCAAGTTCTGGTGTTACACTCTTTTACGTGTTATGTAAATGGCATAAATTCCATATATAAAGAAATAAACATTTTGTTTTGCCAGTAATGCGTACTCACAGCCTCTCGAACGACTGGTCGCAGAGCGTGTGCCAGGCGGGCTGCTGGAACGGCTGGAACCTGATGCACTGGTAGGCCGGGTCCGAGGACGGGGACTCCGCCGAGGGCAGGGCCCCGCCCAGGGTGACCAGCACGTGGGGGGCGGGCTGGTGGCTCCGGGGCGCCATCTCCTCGCTGGCAGTCACTGCGGAGAAGAGAGCATCGGGTGAGCGGGGGGTGCTGGATGTGAGACAATTTTGCAAAGAAGAAGTATTGACACGCTTCGGGGCGAACTAGGAGGCCTCGGCAAAATGTTTGTAGGAAGCCTACCTTCGCTATGACGGTACAGTTCAAGATAAATTATCCCGGGCGATTACGAAGATACACTACCGACCCACTTCGAATTTCGTGGTAAGTATTGGGTGTTAACATAAATTGTCCGTTTTTTTCCACGTTCAAAAATGAGTCAAATGCCCACCACGGCGTTGTTTAATCCGAAAGGTCCAATTTTCATTAGTTCTCTCATTAGATGAGCAAAGTACTAAACTGGCAGCACTTACAAAATGTCCATTTTATTTTCTTTGACAATCTGACAGATGGAAAAATAATTAAATTTTTAAGTGATACATTGCTACTTACACATTAAATGTGATCCTATCCTGTTTCTTTAGGATCCCAGCAGTATTTCTACAGTTTAAAACGACACAACACAGCATAGTTGAATTCAAATTGGGAGTTGCATACTGAGCGACGAAACACTACAAAGAAACTAATGGGTCAAAACGTAAAACTACTCCTTTAAGAGTAGTTTAGTCGCTTTCTGTTTGATGCGCGTATGCGGTTTCTGGACTATTCTTAATTCTATGCTAAAAAAATATTTTTAATTAAATTACCCGGTTCACATTTGACATTAGGCACCATTTCCTGCGACAGCTTCCTTTTCTTAGTCGTAGGGACTGTCTGCAAGCTCGTGTAAACTTGGCCGATGCACTCGGAAGGGCTCGCGAGGCCCATCTGGTTGTTCCCGACGAGCTGGTGGCCCATGCCGGGAGAGACCATGGCCGCGCCGTCGAGCTGCTGCCCCAGCTCCACCCGGATCTGCCCCAAGTCCTGGCGGCTCTGCACCATGGCGTCGTAGATCAGGATGTTCCTGTCCAGGAGGCTCGCGGACTCGAGGTAGGGGTCGCCGATGAGCGAGTCGTGCAGCAGGGCGTGGGGCATCTGCGTCGGCTTGAGCTCCGTGTATATCTGCGCGCCCTGGCCCAGCAGCGCGCCCGCGCGCGCGGGCGACGCGGGCAGGTGCGGCGGCCGCTGCGCCTGCGCCGGGCTGACCGCCATCATGTGGTGGAGCTGCTGGCCCGAGAGGTCGATGCTCGTGGCGGACTGGGAGCTCTGCGTGTCGGGCGGGCTGTACGGGTGCTCCGACCCCGAGTCCGGGGGGCTGTCGGGCAGATTGTGGCTGGGAATAAAGAAAAACGGTATCACAACGCGCAAGTTCGGTGGTTATTTCAATTGCTTTTATTTGTCAACAGACTACGATCACTGGACTACGCAGTTTTCATCAGGTCATGGTAAATTCAATCAAAAATTATATGTATTTAAATTTGTTTCAAAACATATAATATATAAAACAAATCATTTTTCAACTATGTTGGAGTAGGTCCAAATGCTTGCAGACTGGCTGGATTTCCTCCCTGGGGAGTTATTCATATTTAAATTTATTTCAACCGAGAGGAAAAACATTGTTGATAGGGGAATATGGAAGTTAACTCACTTAAACCAACCAATATGCCATTATGTCTTCTTGCCCATACTGATCATCGTGGTTTCGGATGTGATAGGGTTTAAAGAACACCTTGTATATAAAAAAAAAAAAGTTGTTTTTTTTTTTTAAATGTATTTACGTGTATATTTTTTTGTAAATGCCCCTTGGGCGTGTTGTAAAGTTAAAAAAAAAAAAATTAACACGAATCTAATTCCAAGCTGTCTTGTTCTGCAAATTTTCTTCGACTCTATAGTAGCTCTTCCCAAACAGCCTGCGCTTGACAAAATCTAAAATTATTTATGCTGGCAAAGCCTGTAATTGAAAAACACAATTCTAAATAAATATTTCATGTCAACCATGTCGGCAATCGCACCCGAGACCTCTTGCGTGATAGGCAAACGCGCTGACTGCTACACCAAGTACTGGTAATGGACTGTGTTTTCTTTTATATTTAGTTACAAAAGTGTCTTCCTTACCCCCTCTGCTGGTGGTGCTGGTCGGGCTGGGCCAGGCTGGCGGAGAAGTAGCCGTCCGCGGGCCCCACGCCGCCGCCGGCGCCGCCGCCCCCGCCGCCGCTCTCGCTGTTGATGAAGTCCTCGAGCTGCGCCTCCATGAAGTCGAGCGCCTCGTTGTCGATGCCGCCCACGAAGTCGGAGCGGACTGGAAGGGGGAGACAACGCGGTTAAAGAAACGGAAATAAAAAACGAAGACGGAAAAATGCAAAAATTAAGTTTGTAGTTTTTTGTAGATTATTTTTTATTTATTTATTTATTTATTAAATCATACAAAAAAAAAAATTTGTACTCCCAGGAGTTACAACAAACTCATTTTGGGACAGAAAAATATTTACACATAGGTATGTTAACAACAATAATATAGCAACAAATAGTAATAAAGTAACAAGTAATAATATGTACATAAAAACTGAAATAAGATAGCAAGCAAATATATGATACAAATCATACATCCGCTTGCCATCCTTTAAACGATCCATAATAAAAATTAAAAATAAAATTGTTATATTTACATATTGCAAGAAAGAAATATTTAAGGGAAAAAAGAACTTAAAACTAAATTTCACCCTCCACGTACCTCCTCAAGAAGTAATTTTTTAAATGAATACAGTTATTTATTGACGTTCTATAGGACTCCGGTAGCCTGTTGTACTCGCTACAAGCAAGGTATAGCAGAGACCTTAGACCATACCTTGTCGTGCGTGATCCAGGTACGTGAATATTTTGACGCTGTCGCGTATTATTTGGAATGAAATCAAATAACGTCGATTGTTATTTGTGATTAAGCTACTGGGGTAGATATTTGATACCGGACACGAGGACAATGAAGCTATTTTTGAGGGTTAAAACTTTGGATGATTTTCGTACTCTCCAGGTGGATATAATAAACGTATCCGAATGAGGAAGACGGAAAAAAATATTGTTCAATATTTCAAAATGCTCAGTTATTTATTTATTTATACTTTCACATTGTTTGTATTCTTTTTTTTATACAGAATAATGTTCCCTCACTGGGGTGTCCCGTGCCGAGGGAAACATTTTACAAAATGTGAAACATGCCCAAAATTAGCTATTTAACAAAGTAACATAATAATAGCAATAAAAAAACGTAATTAATCCAATTAACCTAATTATAATTAGCATAATAAACAAAAATATTTATAAAAAACATAACCAATTTATACGGACCAATTTAAAAAAATCATAAACAGTGCACACATTTTACCTATTTGGCTTCGATCCGTGCGCAACCCACCTCCACTATCCATTTCAACAACAACAACAACAACAAACCATCATGCCGTTTCTCCGTAGGGGTAGGCAGAGACCATAGAACGCCATAACACTCTATCTTGGCATACAGACCTCGCTTCCTCTACATTCATACATCTTCTCATGCACGCACGCCGATTATTCCTACTTTTGACATGTCCATCTTCAAGTATTTGATGGACTTGATCGTGCCATGTCTTTCTCGGTCTTCCTCGTTTTCTGCATCCATCAACATTTGCATCGTAGATCCTTTTAGTCGTTCTTTCGCTGTCCATTCGCTCTACATGTCCAAACGAACGCAGCACCCTTTCTTGATTCTGTCAATAATGCATGTCTCAGCCTTACACACTTCACGGATCTCGACATTTGTGCACCTATCATACATCGTTTTACCACACATTCGCCCGAGGGATCGCATTTCGACAGCATTCAACCTACTTTCATATAATATTGTATATTCTTCGTATGAACGCTACTAAATGAATTTTACAGAATATTTTATTTTTTAATTTAATTTTAATTTTTGTTTATTCAGAAAAACAAAAGCAATACAAAAAAATATACACAACATTATAAAAAAAACATAAAATAAAGCCAAATCAGTTTTCCACATAAATACAATTATAAAAATCCAATTCAGTTAGGTATAATTCATAGAAGTGCATGTGTGCGAGTTTTTTTTTGTGTGTAAAAAAGTGGAGTGTGGTTTTGGTAGGTATGTGAATATGTGTGTGATTGTATATGGGTGTGAGGGTAGGTTTAGGGACAGGGTAAGTGTGTGTTTGATATGAGTGAATAGAAACAACTAAAATTTATAATGTAAAAATATATATTTTTTTATAAAGGAACATAATTTTTTTCAAATAATAGTTTTTTAATTTTGGTTTTAAAAGTGAGTTTACTGCAGTTAAATATGTCTATGTTATTGAAAAATAAATTATAATTACGCGTCAAGCGAATCAGAGGAGAGTTCTGTGCATAGTTGGTGCGAACTGTAGGTACATGGAAAAGAGATAGATTCGTGTGATTTCTTTCTTATGTTATACAAAAATATATTTTTTTTAAATTAAATTGAAAACATATTATACATAATTATATACAATATTCCCAAGGAGTTTTTAAAAAAAAAACTCATTTAGGGACAAACAGATAACAAATTTATTTAAAGACGTTTTTATATTTTAAACTATAATATTATTTTATTTATATCACTACAGAGATGGGTAGAATTTTTGTTTCAAGATTATGGATATTCGAGCGTTTACAGGGCTTATGACCTGTCATAGGTTGGGTTCAAGTGGCCACTTTTATGTAGATACTACAACATTCCCCATTCCGCTTATTAGCGAATATCCATATCGGTGACATTTTTGGTTTTTGTATATATGTCATGAAACAAGGAAAGCTTTCGCTAGCGCGTTTGGAGCGCCATCTATGTATTTGATATTGAGGTTAAGTATTAAAGCAAATTACTTTATTTATGTAGCTAAGACTCTATCCGAGTTAAATTAATTACTAGTAATCGCCTGCAGATGACTCTGCAATTTTATTTTTACTTAATTTTTTGACCAGATCTTGTTTACACAATATTATTTTTGGTATGTGTATATATATTTACATATTTATACACACACAATTCTGGGTTTTATCCCAAGGGTGAGTATATCCAATAATATTATTTACAAAAGCAGAAAAATTAAAAATATGATATACTACAAATTAAAAAGGGTATGAAAAATACTTAAAAATAACAAAATAAACATAACACTAGGCAAGGAAATAAATTCAAAATGATGTATACATTATGCAATCTGGGAAAGAAAATTTAAAAAATATAAAAAGTTTAAAAATTACATGTATGTATACTCGTATATACAAACTGAACTAGTACAAAATAAAATTATCGTTTTTAATTAACAAAATATGCGCACACCCAATACAGGTTAATTTTTTTATCAAAAACGTATTAAAATTACGTATACAAGCTAAAAATTTATAACTGTCCATTATTTATTATAGGAGCTAAAATTCATTACCATTTTCTTGTATACCCACGAACAGGACATGCCTTTGTGGGATTTTTTTGTTTACCATTGTTCTATTAATATGTATTTCATTGATATGTAATAATGCTTTTTTTTATTAATCTGTTTTATTATTATGTTTATTGTAAAAAAACAAAAAAAAAAATTAAAAAAAAAAAATAATAATTCAACTATCGATGCGCGCAGTCGCTTTCGGAGCTTGAGATCCAAGTTATTTGATTAAATCTCGGATCTTTTATTAAACGTGGAGTAATGTAAGAATAAACAGTAAAAGCGAATTACACGCTCCGTCTAGCCCAGAATGCTTAAAATTCCGTTCATCACGCCATACAACTGTGTTGGAGACCATGTCACCAGGACCGGGTCTAGGAAACAGGCCTGGGCCGCGATTACAATGGGAAGCTGAGGGCGTCATACCTTGACCGTGGCGGTATAGTTGAAGATAAACCCTCCCGAGTGATAACGAAGATACACTGCCGACCCCCCATCTTTTTTTTTTTTTATTTGAAAATTTATTTATAAACCCTTACGGATTATTACATTCATATTACATAAAATAATATATACATTTTTAATTTATACTCTGTTGTTCAAGATAATATTTTTTACGTCTTTTGAAAAGTTTGTCTGAGTCTTTTGTTTAGTTTTGTCTGGTAGTTTATTATATAATTTCAGTCCCTGGTTCATTAGTCTTGATTGTCCTTGTCTTGTTTTAGAAAGTTGTATATGGTATTTAAGTTTTGGAGTAGGTATAGGTAAATTCTTTTAAGTTGAGGCCACGCACACATACAGTGGCTAGCCAAATTATTAGTGCGTACAAATGCGGTAGAACAATATTTTTTTTACTCTGGCAACACCGATGAACACATATTTATAAATAAAATCACTGCTTGTCTCTATTTTTTATCATATATATTTGTATATATTTGGATAATTTATATAGCGCCATTTTTGTGAAAAATCACCGACTAGTGTGAATGTGACTATTTATGACATTTATTGGCGATCAGGGTTGTGTAGTGTGATTTTTAACAAACAATTATTCGTCGGAATATTCCATTTTTAAGACTTTTTGATGACTGATATAAGATTTTTTTAATTCAAAAGGTATGTACACATAAATATACACACTAGAATGTAGTTTTAGCACAACAATGAGCGAAAGTAATATATTTTTACTAAGTTATTGCATAACCTCACATTTTATAATATTTTTTTAGCCATGGGAGGAAGGACTGCTGATATTTCTCCGAGAAAATTGGGGGAAATTTGTGGATTATTAAATAAAACTGAGATGTCTCAGTATCAATAGCAGAGATTCTTTAAACTTCTCGAAGTACGGTTAAGAAAGTGAAGCTAAAATGGATTTGGGCGTACCTTTGAAACCTGTCCGTAAAAGAGCTTGTGGCAGAAAACGGATTACGACACCATGAACTGATAGAAGAAGCAGAGATATAGCAAAATAGAAAACACGCTGTTAATTTATTGACCAAATAAGTAAAGGAACAGCGAATTGAGATTTCACAACGCACAGTTCAGAGACGCCCTAAAGAAATCGGGTTGACTTCTCGTCGTCCTGCACGCAAACCCAAGTTAACTCCCACAGCGGTCAAGAAACGCCTGGAATGGGTAAAAAAATATTTAAAATGATGATAGATGACTGGAAAATGGTAGTTTTAATTTACAATTTTAAATTTCAAATATTTTATTTGTTTAATCAGGTTTTATAACATTTCTTTGTTGCTTTACGTTTGCTTTTCGGATGAATCGGTTTTTAAATAATGTCCGATAAATCTAGTTTTGTCAGGAGAAGAGCAGGTGAACTATTTCATACGGACTGTATTGTGCCAACAGTGGAACATCTTCATATATCATGAATGGTCCGTTATTAACTACCAGGGCACTGGAAGACTTCAAAAAGTCAAAGGAACAACGAGGCAAGACCAATACCGGAAAATTCTCCAAGATAGACTGTTTCCACAGTTGTAACAATGGTTCCCTAATGGCAAAATTTACATTTTTATGAATGAAGGAGAACCATGCCATACGGCCACGTCCATCGCGAAATTTTTACTCGACAAAAAATCAATGTTTTGGATTGGCCTGGAAATTTTCCGGATATGAATCCCATAGAGATGTTTGGGAGCTTTTCAAAAGAGAAACGTCTAAAAATGAAATAAATAGCAAGCAACAATTAATGGAAAGATTATTATCCGTTTGGAACCACAACGAAGATCTTCAAAACACGGTAAAAAGCTGTATTTTGAACGTGCCGCGACGAATACAAGCCGTAAATGCAGTAAAAAATCATAACACAAAATATTAAAAATATCAACAAATTACAACAGGGATGGAAAATACCTTAAATAAGGGAATATGGAAGTCAAGGCATTTACAGGGCTTATGACCTGTCATTGGCTGGTTTAAGTGGCCACTTTACACACTGTGTAACATTCACCATTTTGCCTATGTTAAAATCCAGTCTTTTGTCTATGAACATTTGGACAAACTCAAATATTGTAATGAAACCAACTGGTCCAAGAAGAAGTTTAAAAATTGAAACATTGTTTTCAGGCGTTACCTAGTATGTGAAATAATTCAGTCAGATAAATCTCTTAACAACAATAAAGGTTTTATCTCTTTAACTTCACTAAAATCGACAGATGGAAGAATTGAAGAAATATGGATGTTCAAACATACACAGTGTGTAAAGTGGCCACTTAAACCAGCCAATGACAGGTCATAAGCCCTGTAAATGCCTTGACTTCCATTTTCCCTTATTTAAGGTATTTTCCATCCCTGTTGTAATTTGATAATCTTAATGACCCCCGAGGGGGGGAAATCCAGTCTTTTGTCTATGAACATTTGGACAAACTCAAATATTGTATTATTTATATCACTACAGAGATGGGTAGAATTTTTTGTTTCAAGATTATGGATATTCGAGCGTTTACAGAGCTTATGACCTGTCATAGGATGGGTTCAAGTGGCCAAATACTTTTCAAATATTGTAATTAAAAATATCATTTAATTTTAATTACTATTATTTTTTGTGTATTAAATACTTTTATTTTAGTAAAAAAAACTATGGATTTTATTTATCCAAGCTCCAAATATAAAAAAAGCCTATAAACATTGAAAAATAAACCACAAGAAATCAATTGCATGGAGAATTCTCGGTTTTTCCACGTTAAGTCTGATAATATGGCAAGCCACTGTACTTAATGTGCTTGTTTTAGTTGTACATGTGTACGTTTCCGAAGGGTACAAGTGTGTGTTCATTAAAAATGTAGGCTCGATTAACACGTACCGTCCAAATCCACACGTCATGGTAAAAATAGGGTGGATTGACATTTATTATATTATTTTGTATTGATTAAAAATTTAGTCAGGGGCTAATCTTAGGTGAAAATTCAGCAAAAAAAAAGAGATTAATCACCTTATTGTGTTTGCCTGCACGTGCATTATGCCAAATGCAATTCTTAAAAATTGAATTTTTTTCTATCTGTCAGATTGTCAAAGAAAACAAAATGGACATTTTGTTAATGTTGCCAGGGTAGTCAATTTTTTTTAAAAAACAAAAATTATTGAAAAAATATTCCATTCTACTTTTGGCCCTTAACCTAAGTTTGAAGTTTATCACTGTCTGAACATTTTGTTAATTATCTACAGGGTGTTCTTTAAACCCTGTAACATCCGAAACCACGATGATCAGTATGGGCAAGAAGACATATTAGCATATTAAAACAAAATAATTTACAACAAAGAATTTTTTTTAAACTAAAATATTAAAAAAACAAATGGTTGCTTACTTCTGCAGAGGAGAGGGGAGCGCGGCGCAATCGTCCTCCTCGTTTCACCCCTGCAGAAGTAAGCCACCATTTGCTTTTTTTGATATTTAAAAAGAAAAAAATCGTTTAAATGCGCCAATATGTCTTCTTGCTCATACTGATCATCGTGGTTTCGGATGTGACAGGGTTTAAAGAACATCCTGTATATACAGCCTAAGCCAATGACAACAGTTACATGAAGAAACATAAATACAAGAAACTGAATAAAAATAACATAAAACATGTAGCAAAGACAAACAAGAGCAAAACAATAATGGTATAGAATATATTCATAAAAACGAAAGATATAAGGCTTCGAGATAAACCATGCCAATCCAACTTCATCCCACACTGTTTAGTCACGAAGAGATCTACGAAAAGCCAGAAGATCTATATCAAAGAATTCCAAGTCGTGTGAACATATATAAATTTTTCACAGTGAAGGTAGAGTGGGCGTGGCTACGGGGGTAGAGAAGGAAGGGCGTTTGTGTGTGGATTTAGGAAGAGGGAACATTTTTAAAATGGGGCTGTTACTAAGATTTATTTGATTATTAATAATATTTAAATTTTTATTTACAGCCTTTCTAATCTCCAATATTTCAAAATAATCAAGTGCATATCCTTTTTTGTTTGTATGCAGAATTTCGATGCCATCTTCAAAGTTGAATGAGTGACTATTCGTTAGGATATGGTCAGCAAACTCGGAAATATTATTGTTTTCAAGACATTTCATATATGAAGACCTGTAATAAAATTGGGCCTAAGCACCAGAAAAGTGAAAAAAAGTTACAAGGGTTTAAAGATATACTCAGTTTTTTTGGTATTCAACATATATTTTTTAATTCTTAAAAATGTGTACAAATGTGTAAGAAATAAGTTTAGTGAAAATAATATACTAAAATATTATTTTAAAAGGGTATAAAATAACAAAGTAATTGAGAAGGCCTAAAGACCAACTGCTATTTCATTAGTCAGGCCTAAGTGCCAAGCGTAAAAACATAAAATAGGGCCTATCACCAACATCCATTAAAATGTCTGATTTTTAATTCAAGGATGCGTAAAACTAATAATTTTGAACAAAAAAATACATCATTTATAATGTAGGTATGTAAATTAAAAATAATAATAATTAATCAATGGAAAAAGATATCTATCAGAACTCTCTACTGGAAAAGATTTTTATAGAAATTTTTGTGTTCTTCAGAAGGCATATACTCGATCATGTTGAGTAAATCTTTTTGTTTTTCGTCCGTGATCCGGCTTTGGTAATCTAATTGGCGTAGTTCATAGGTTTTTATATAGCCAATTAATTTATTTCTTTTTAAATTTAATTAGTTTATTACTTGTCTTAGCTCGTGAATATTGGCTTTCTTGTCGTGGAAACAATTTAACATGCCCGATGACTTGGTTTTCGTCTTCAAGATCGAATTTTCGATATTTTTTTCTTATTACCCCTTTTTCGGTGAGGATAGTCTCTCCGCTTTTTTTTCTCTATTAGTAGCACTCGAATTATCTTAATACTTACTCCAAATATATCAATAAAAGTGGCACGACAGACATTGACTACTTGACCATTGTCATTAGGGACAGTGTAATAAACAGTACACAGCCTTTTGCTTTCTGATGGGTTTTCGTATTTCCCATTTCTCCGTCTTTTAATGTTTGAAATATGGAATAATCCCATTAAATATACACTTTGCTTCAACCAGTCACCAGTTTCGTAAAATTATTTATGCAACTGCAGTTTTTGATCATAAAGAAGACTTTTACAGTCATTCTGGCACTTGCAAGTGAACTGTAAAAAAAAGTCAACTTTACGGAGGACTGTCAAAAATAACCCTAAATGCCACTTTCTAAGGTTAACATTCAAGCAATACTACAAATTATTTATCTGGGTGAATATGTATTTCACTTTTGACATTTCGAAAAGCCGTATTTTTATCACTTTCTTGCCAAAAAATAAATATCCACCCACCTATCTGATAATTTCGCAGGAGTAATTAGGAAAATGCCCAATGTTTCTTGTAAATTAAGCTATAAAGCTATTAATCTTCTAAATTATATATGAAATACATATTAAATTATACATGAATTTTAGTTAAAACGTTTGAATAAAATTTGTAAAATTTGGTATAACGGGGTCAATTTAGCACTTAGCTATAAATATAGAAAAATCCTTTTAAAATCTCAGAATAAATAAGGCAAAGTATCATGCGAATGAACGTAAAATACACCGCTATTCTTAAAACTTTAGCTATTCACTCAAAGATTGTATTTTAAGCCGATATTTTTCCATACTAAAATAATTGAAATATCAGACGCCGTGCAATTCGAAAACGAAATTCGCCGACAATTATTTCGAATTCCCCATACAAACATAAACATTTTGACGGCCGATTCTTCATTTAAAAAATGGCAGAAAATATCACTCACTATTAGGTGATCGTGTTCACTCGATTTCTCCTCCCAGGCTACGTGCTTTGACCCCTGTGCACCTCAGACATCGTTTGCACATCCCTAGATTCTGAACGCTAGTTGAAACTTGTCAAAACAGATTTTTAAAAACAAATCGACTTACCGAAGTATTCGGAGGACTTATTGCTGGTACAATCACATTTTTAGTAGAACAATATTGTTTTCCTTGGGTTTTTAACTTTTTATTTTCACTTAACTTATTAAAACCACTTCTTTTCTGCTTTGTTGTAAAAGGCGTATCCGGATCACAAGTCTCGCGTCCAGCCATTTAGTATGAAAAGCTTAGCGCTGCGATGAATCACGTAGGCCCTTATATGCGTTAATGGGTATTGTACTTAGGCTCCATCCCATATACATGACTTTAGATTGATATAAAATATTTTTTTCTGGTACATAAGTTCTAATTTGTGTTATTGGCGTAGGCATATAGAACATTTCCTCATACTCAACTTCATTTTTGATTTTTTGGTATTTAAGCCCTATTTTATTACAGGTCTTCATATTATGTTCTTTAACTCTAGATTTAAAAGTACGTGATGTTTTCCCTATATAAAATGAGTTGCAGTCATGGCACATCAACTTGTTAATGTAAATGCCTGATCGATCTAATTTATCAGTTCTTTGTTTAGTGTTTTTTAGTATACTTCCTATAATATTGGTTGTGTAAAATGCTGGTTTTATGTCATCCGGTAAATCTTTTAAAATTTTATTTGAATAATTGTTAATGTATAAAAATCTTCTGCACCGAAACTGGTCATTTTTATAATGGATAACTTATACAGCGCCATTTTCGTAACAAAATACCTCAAGGGCGCTTTACATAGTGATTCTTTTAAATTTGTAATTTAATTAAAATAATTTATTTTGTTGTCACATGCTACGGATTTATTCAAATGATTTAGAGAACAAGTGGGTTTTAAGTTTTTTCCGAAACAAGTTGGTTGTCAAATTATAAAAAAATATAAGTGGTACATAAAACAAAGTGTTTTTTTTAAAAAATATATTTAAAAAAAGCATTTTATCGGATATCGGGGATAAATTATACTCACAGTATACCAATGTTTCGCAGTGTTGCGTATGAAGAAACAGTCAAGTAGTCCAGTACTATATAGCTACTTAGTAGCTCTTGGGAAGTTGGTGCGGGTGCACGTTTCGCCCGAGTCGTTAGCGATACGCAATGGTTTTTTCATGTTTTCAGCAGTTAGATTTGAAATATTATCATCTTTGAATTGAATTATGGTTAATTAAAGCTATTCCCTATAAATATTCCATTTTTCCCTTTTTATATCTCTTATTTTTTCATGTGTTGTGACTACACAGCACCGCAACGCGCGGCTGTTTTTATGACAGTGAGGGAAAGGTTAAGCTTTAATAAATCTTATCCAAGCAAAAAATGCTCGCTTACTTTTGACAATTACCAAGACGGTATATTTTTATATATTTTTTTTACCGCTACACTTGTCTATCCTGCCACACATTTTTAGCTTCTTCCACATTCATACATCTTGTCATACATGCCCTTCGGTTCTGCCGAATTTTGACATGGCCAGACTTCAGATTTTGGTTTATCTGATCATGCCACGTCTTCCTTGGTCGTCCTCGTTTCACGTTACCGTTCATTCTCGCCATGTATACATGTTTTACCATTCTTTCGTCATCTATTCGTTCCACATGCCCAAACCATGTCCCTTTCTTAATCGTATTAAATATACCTGACTCAGATTTACACTTTCGCCTGATTTCATCATTCGTAACCCTGTCATACTTTGATTTCCCACACGTTCTTTTGAAAGATCGCATTTAGACCGCATTCACTCGGCTTTCATCCTTCCTCTGCCAGTTCTATGTTTCACTTCCATGCATAAGTGTTGGGACTAAAACTTCGTTGTGCACTGCCAGTTTAGCTTTAATTGACATATTTTAAGTAGCAATTACTGTGCTTGGTGCGCCGTTTATGTTGTTGCCTGAATTAACTCTCTTTTCAACATCTTTTTCTCCTCTTCCATCTTTTGAAAACATGCTTTTTTTAATGTGTAGTGACTACACAGCACCGTAACACGCGGGTGTATTTAGGACAGAAAGGGAAAGGTAAATCAAGCTATATTTTAAGGACAATAGCATTCACGTCAGTAAAAAATAAATAAATTAAAAACTGTATAAAATGCGTCTATGTTGAAACCGGCCCTGGAGCCGAGTAAACAAGAAAATCATATATTAATTTATATCAGAATAATTTCACTTTTCAATAATTAATTAAACATGTGGCTTGAGACGATTCACTTTCTGATCTGTGGTAGACTATATAACACGATTAAGCAAATTACGAGCGTATGATTAATCTCTTAGCACCAATTTCATTGCACCACAAAAAGTTATCTTGAAAACGGTTATCGGATAGTTGATAACATTTACATATTTGGTGTACTAAAGCAGTGCCCTATGCACCACGAGGTGCGGAAAGGGAATGATGATTTTTTAATTTCAACTTTTAATTTAAACTTTTAATTTTAATTTAAACTTTTACTTTTATTTTTTTTATTTTTTTTTTATTCAGAAAACATACAGTCATACAAAATAAGTATTAAAAACAACAATTTTTTAACATAAAAAGACCAACAAAGTTTTCATAAATTAAAAAGATTAAATGTGACAAAAAAATAAATAAGAATTTTGAGTGAGAAAAGAATAATTGTTGACATTTGCGTTTTCCATGGAGGTAATAAATTAAAATAAATAAAAATACCGAATGTACACTCCGAGCCATCCACGCACACACATGAACGCACATATAAAACATACACAAACATGTACATTACATGCAGCAACTTTTTAACTTTTATTTTATTTTAACTATTAAATTCACCTCTTAATTTTTATTTATTCATGTGTACATCTACTACCTGCATCTAATTATTTTTTGTTAGTTGTGAATTTTCACTAAGAAATATAAATGTTCATGGAAGACGAGAGAGAGGGGGAAAGTAGAGTCGGAGCTATACAATGTCTTCTCCCTTTTATGTACTTTTTATTTAATATTTTTATAATGTAATGATTTTTTCCCTTTCCTCCAGCAATCATAATAAATTAATGTGAAATCTATAATTGGTCTTACTTTTTTTAATTGTTTTTTTGTACCTGGCATATATATAAAGACGGTATGATTTCTTTGATAAATAAATAAATAAATAAATATTGAAGGTAGATTACAAGGAGAAGCTAAAAAGTGCATTGAAGAGTAAGAATCCTATGAGCAAAAAATGTCGTCGAATGACCGAATTTAGTTTTCAATTTTGCTAAAAACATATTTGACAATATTTTGAGTTTGTAATTTTTTTTGCAGACACAGACTGGATTCAACTCCCCGGGGAGCTGTTGACATTAACATATTACAACAGAGATGAAGAACACTTCAGAGAAGATAATATAAAAGTCTAGGCATCTACAGGGCTTATGACCTGTCATTGGCCGGTTTAAGTGGCCACTTTACACACTGTTTAACTTTCACCATTCTGCCCATATTTGAACATCTATATTCCTCTAATTCTTTTATCTGTTGATGTTTGTGTAGTTAAAGAGCTGAAACCTTTATTTATGCGGGTGAGATTCGTATAATTGAAGTATTTCACCTACATACTAGACGACGCCTGTACTTCTTCATGGACCAGGTGGATTTATCAACAATAATTTGAGTTTGTCCAAATTTTTGTAGACAAGGACTGGATTCAACTCCTGGGGAGCTGTTAATATAAGCATATTACAACAGAGATGAAGAACAAGGTAATATAGAAGTCTAGGCATCTAGGCAGCCATTTAAATTAGCCAATGACAGGTCATAAGCCCTGTAGATGCCTGGACTTCTATATTCTTCTTGTTCTTCAGCCTTGTTCTCTCCACTGCTGGGTGGCGGATGGCGGCCTCTTCCAAACGTCTCCATTTCTTCCTATCACCCGCTTTCATCATCCACGTTTTACCGGCAATAGAGGCAATGTCGTCGACCCATCTTTTCTGTGGCCTTCCAACACTTCTTTTGTTTGCCCATGGTCTCCACTTTATTATTCTGGGTGTCCACCTGCCATCATTTAGTCTCGCCGAGTGTCCTGCCCACTGCCATTTCACAGATATCCACGACTCCGGTTCGGCGCCTTATTTCTTCATTTCTAACTCTGTCTCTTAGACATACACCGAGCATCTGTCTTTCCATGGATCGTTGCGCGCATTTTTATTTCTGGCTAATTTTTTGTGTTACAGACATGGTTTCTAGTAGACTTCTATATTACCTTTTCTAAAATGTTCTTCATCTCTTTTGTTATATGTTAAGACAGGCGCCGTGGCGCAGTTGGTAAGACGGCCAACTGTGAAACTGGCGTCGCTTTTCATCACTTTTGACTTACTTTCGTCCATCGCCAATTCGCTATCCAGGCATACATCATACATTCTAGAGACTATTTGCTGCAAATCATCCTTGCTGCTTGCTAACAGAGCTGCATCATCAGCATACAACAAGCAGCTTACTGAAAAATTATCAAATTTTGCTCCAATACCCATACATTGTATATCTTGCATACAGTTGTCCATGTATAGATTAAACAACCATGGTGACATTACACGCCCCTGTTTCACACCTTTTATTTTTAATTATTGGGGATATCAACAGTAATACATGTAACAAAAATATAACAAATAAAATCTACAGAGAATAAAACCAATGACAGATATCCAAAGAAATACATTAAATACACGTACAATACATACTAGTGTGTTTGTGTGAGTGAGAGGGTGAGTGAGTGGGTGTTATTATATTGGAATGAGGATGGACATGTGTGTAACTATTGCACAAGTGTCAAGTGTCGAAAATATAAATACATATAAAATATTAAGAATTAGAGATAAAATAAAATAAAATAAAATAAGATAAAATAAGACTTAATTATTGAAACTAAGTATAAGACAAAAAGTATGTTTTAAGACGCGCATTTTAAATGTTATTTTTTTGCAATCAAATGGATCAATAAGGGGAAGTTCAAATTATATTTACGAGCAAAACGTACAAATGGAGAGTTCTGGGCATAGTTCGTACGAACTGCTGGCACATGAAATAGAGAACTCGACGTGTGACGAATGCGGTAGCCGGGGACATTTAATGATAACTCCGACATAAGAGCCGGACTATCAAGGCGTCCACTGAGTATGTCATGAAGCACTCCCGTGTCTAATAGTAGACGGCGATCTTCTAAAGTAAGCAAGTAGTGCTTTTTGCAGGAAGACATATTTTGAGATCGCAAACCAAGATGTGAATCCCCCATTAACTCTTACACACGCTGAACTCTGCTCATAGAGAGATGATACTGCACGTATAAGTTTATTGTTTACTCCACAATCATGACGATATTATTTAATTTATTGGGAAATACATTAATTTTCTGTTTTATAACGACAACCTTAAATAATTAATTGTCGCTGTCCTCGACTGCTAATATTCTTCTAGAGTGACCTTACGTTGGGATAAAATAACTCTACAAGTCAATCAGCCATACGATTATGGGTAAAAAGTAGAAGATTCTCATTGGCCAAGGTGTTTTTGCCTTCCGCGAATCAGAGCGCGACGTCTATATTGTTCTATTTTCAAATCTGACCCGATAAAATGATTTAAAAATAAATATTGAAACAACTAATGTAATGCAATAGCATCCCCTGTGTGGCGGTCCATTATCTCTGCCTACTCTTACGGAGAAATAACCTAATGGTAATACTAGTAGTTCTTTTAATTTTTATAGATCTATTTTTCTTTTTAATTTGAATTCTGTTTTAGGATCTAGTTTAAAGGTTTATATTACATATTTTATGATTTTGTATTTCCATTTTCTATTACTTGTTTAATTTATATTACCTTATACTTGTTTTTATTAGCTATAATACTCAATGAACCTTATTCGCATTTAAGTATTGGCAAACACGTGTTTCATATAATTTATTTCTCCCTTTTGTCGTAGATAATATGCTTACTTGATTATTTAGTTCACTTACACTTTACTTTCTTTCTTAACGAAAGAAACACTTGATTTACTTTGTTTTTTTTAATTTTTTTTTAAGTTTTATTCATTTTAACAAATAAGTAACATACATAATTGTATTTTTGTTCCCGCAAAGCCGAAGCTTGTCTGCGGGTTACATTACATTTTTTTTTAAATTTATAAGTAAGAATTTTTTTTATTTATTATATAAATAAAACACGAGTGATACTTTAATCCACAAATTTGGAATATCCAGTGACCGGTTTCATCGCTTTCGCGACATCTTCGAGACTGGTATCTTTATTAAAGAGTTAAATGTATTTATACAGAACAGAGGTAAGGATACATAATTCAAAGTTATATGTAAGTAAATTAAATAAAGTTATTTTTATCTTAAGGATCATTATCAACAAATTTTCTATGGGTTAACTAATGAATTGATATAATGCTATTTTAATGAGTTTAAGTATTTTATTTTATTTTTGGTGTCTCATCCTTCGTGAGTGTGGTTTTGTAAATAATGATTTCTGAAAAACAAAGGGTAAAAAGTCATTAGTAAAATTATATTACAATGGGTAAAGTAATGGATGTACTTTACCGTAATGGTAAATCCATTACTTTACCCATTGTAATATAATTTTAATAATGACTTTTTACCCTTTGTTTTTCAGAAATCATTATTTACAAAACCACACTCACGAAGTATGAGACACCAAAAATAAAATAAAATACTTAAACTCATTAAAATAGCATTATATCAATTCATTTGTTCACCCATAGAAAAATTGTTTATAATGATCCTTAAGTCTATCAATAGTTCTATTTTAATATTGTATCTATCTAAGTATGTATCAAATAAAATATAGTAAATAAATCCCGGGATGATACGAGTAGTCAAATCTCCATCTTGTATTAAGGGCATTGCATAATCACTGGCAATAGCTTCGATTATATTTATTATTGTAATTATGATAAATATTTAGAATGTAGATGACCCATTCATTATCTTAACGCATTTACTATCTGAGTCGGTCAAACGAAACATCGCGCATGTTTACTGCGCACATACCAGTGGCAAACTATGTTTGTTTGATAGGTAAGATATTTTTATTTTCGTAATTAGTACCTGCATGTACATACATACAAAAACGTAATAAAGTATATACACGGCTTCTTTTTCAATGGTTTTATGTAAAAACTACATCATCTTTACATTTCGCCTGCTGACAACAGGATGCGAAATAAATACTTATTTTTAATTAAAATAATTATTCAACAATGTTTGATTATGTCCAAATGCTTGCAGACTGGCTGGATTTTCACTTCACAAAAGTCAACAGATGGAAGAGTTGAGGAAATGTGGATGTTCAAACATGGGCAGAATGGTGAATGTTACACAGTGTGTAAAGTGGCCACTTAAACCAGCCAATGACAGGTCATAAGCCCTGTAAATGCCTAGACTTCCAAATTTCTTCTCAAAAACTTTTTCCCTCTCTGTTGAAATGAATTTAAATATGAACAACTCCCTAGGGAGGAAATCCAGCCAGTCTGCAAGCATTTGGACATAATCAAACATTGTTGAATTACTACCTGGTAAAAGAAGAAGTATAAAAATTGGAAAATTGTTTCCAGGCGTTGCCTAGTAGGTGATTTGGTTCAGCCGGATGAATCTCACCCACGTGATAAAGGTTTCAGCTCTTTCACTTCACAAAAGTCAACAGATGGAAGAGTTGAGGAAATGTGGATGTTCAAACATGGGCAGAATGGTGAATGTTACACAGTGTGTAAAGTGGCCACTTAAACCAGCCAATGACAGGTCATAAGCCCTGTAAATGCCTAGACTTCCAAATTTCTTCTCAAAAACTTTTTCCCTCTCTGTTGAAATGAATTTAAAAATAATTATTACCTATAATCCATAATAATTAATAACTTCAATTGAAACTTTGAAAAATTAATATAATAAAATTTATTTTTTTGTGTAGCACAGATTTAAGGCACAGTATATTCGTTATTTACATACTGAAAATACTTACTAAGTAAAAATAAAATAAACACATTATTGTAAGACGTCACTCCCCATTACGTATATGACATTTTTAATTTTTTTTATTTATTTGTTTTTGTTTTTTCACAATAAACATACTAATAAATCAGAGTATTAAAAAAATAAAGCATAATTACATATCAATGAAATACATGTCAATAGAAAAATAGTAAACTTAAAAATCCCACAAAGGCATGGCCTGTTCGTGGGTAAACAAAAAATGTTTATAAATTTTTGCTCCTATAATAAATAATGGACAGTTATAATATTTTCGTATAAAATAAGAAAGAAAAAATTAAATATTTTGCAAAAGATAATATGGATTTTTTTTTTTATAGTAATTAAAAAAGTTAATAAAACATTGACTCCATATTTATGTTTAATTTACTGAATGGCTTAATTGATGTACCATCGTTACCGGAACAAGTGGCATCTAATGTTCCGACCCGCCGGTTTCTGAATAATAATGTGCTGTTCCTCGATCAACACAGCATAAACTATGGTTTGCATACACCAATGTCCCGATTGTGTCGCATTGTAAACTCGAGACTAGATCTAGACTTTTTTTATGTAAGTTTTTATAGATTTAAAAATCACTAAGCAAGACCAGATTTTGTCTTGAGGTAGTATTTTTGTTTGTCCTAGCTTTTGTTTTATTTAGTTGTATTTTATTGCATTTGTACCTGTATTTATTATAAGAAAATGTGTTTACCATTGTTGGAATGGACTGTAAAGTCCGTCAATAAATAAATAAATAATAAATGTACAGAAAAACTGTTTTTTCATTTACGTAATAGGAAACGTTAATATTTTTTTTTTCTAAATAAACTTTAAAAAAAAACAATGACAATTATTATACATATTTGCAATAATATGGTTTACTGTCACGTGACCGTCATCGTCTGCTTCGTTTCCTTCTAAAAATGAATAATGCCAAAAATTGACGCAGCACCGAGCGGAGCGGCACTAAGACGAGCAGACGAAAGAACTGAGGTCATATGTCAACAGAATTATTAAACAATTATTATTTAAAGAGAACATTATTAAAATATCTAACAAAGCTGTAAAATTATTAGGATTTGTACTTAGAACCGGAAAAGATTTTAATAATATAAACACATTAAAATATCTTTACACATCTCTAGTTAGAAGCCAACTAGATTATAATTCTCCAATATGGTCACCTTATCAAATCACTTTCTCAGATTCTATTGAGATAATTCAGAATAAATTTCTTAGATATATTAATTTTAAGATGGGTTTTTCTACTAATCAATTAAATTATAACAAAATTTTAGACTCTCTTAAATTAACTAAATTGCAAGAACGAAGAACATCGACCGATCTTATGACTTTATATAAAATAATAAAACCAATGTTTGATACCCCTGATCTACTGAAATTGATTTCATTCTATGTACCACCTAGATTAAGCAGAACATCTACAATATTTTATTGTCAAAATTCTCGAACGGTAGCTCAATATAACTCACCTATTGTTAGATTACAGAACACCGGGAATGAATATGCATCACATTTTGATATATTTAGTTTATCTCTGCCTAACTTAAAAAATAAAGTGACCAACATATTTTTATCACAAAGAGCAAATCATCTTCAGAAGATTGGGTTGGAATAGTCATAATTTGATTGATTAATGTATTTTGTTATTGTATAATTTCTTTAAAATATGTATGTATTTCAAGTAATTAATAATGTGTACAGTACGAGTATATTAATATTTCATACTCGATTTTTTTATTTTTTTTAAATATGTTTATTTCTAAGCACTCTTTATACCACATATATGTAAATGGCAGAAATGCCGTAAATAAATAAATAAATACTATCGATGGAAAATGGTCTTTAAGAAATAATGTTCGAAATGCTTTTCTCCAAATAGAGAAGCTTCAAACAATATCTGTAATCTGCGAGTGAACTCGGGAAGGAAAAAATACCGACTGGGTTTTGAGGTGTTAAAATAAGCTGCAGTAATAGGCCAGTTTTTTTTCCACATTTGGAATAAGCTAAACGCTGAGTGCGCTTGTAGATGTTTATATTTATTTTTTGAGGAAGATATAAACGGCAACGATAATTTATAATAAATATACATGTTTTTTTTCCCCATAATCAAAACTAATATAAAATATTATTATTGAAAGTGAAATATAATGGTAAGCTACGCATAATCGATTATATGGACGATTCGCCCCTGGCACACACACATATATATAATATTATGCGCATACCGATATATATATGAGTGCGCACGCGAATTTCTTTTTCACTGTCAATATTATTATTAAGGTATGTTATTGTTTACAGTTTAAAGCAAATATTCTTCTTCTTCTTTGTTTAGATCGGTTGATCTGTTATGGGCTAGAGGGTGATTCCTGAGACGCTGAGTTCCAGCTGTCATTCCATCTCTTCGGTGGTCTTCCGGGCAGACGGCGACCAGCTCGGATTTTGTGGGCCACGGCGAAGGGGATTTGTTGATTTTAGTCAAGTTAAAGAGCTGAAACCTTTATTGAAGTGAAGAGATTCATCTGATTGAATTACTTAACATACTAGGCAACGCCTGAAAGCAATTTTCCAATTTGGCCAATGACAGGTCATAAACCCTGTAAATGTCTACACTACCATATAAAAATATTGTAATAAAACCAACTGGTCCAAGAAGAAGTTTAAAAATTTGAAAATAGTTTTCAGACGTTGCCTGGTTTGTGAAATAATTCAATCAGATGAACCTCTTCACAACAATTAAGGTTTCAGCTCTTTAACATCACTAAAATCAACAGATGGAATAATTTAAAAAATGTTCAGACATAGGCAAAATGGTGTAAAGTGGCAGCTTAAACCAGCCAGTAACAGGTCATAAGCCCTGTAAATGACTAGACTTCCATATTCCCTTCTCTAAAATGTTCTCCATCCCCGTTGTAATTTAACTAACTAACTAACTAACTAACCATCACGCCATTTCCCCGGAGGGGTAGGCAGAGAGGATAGAACGCCACACCACTCTGTCCTGGCACACTTCCTTTGCTTCCTTCACATTCATACATCTTCTCATGCACGCACGTCGATTATTCCGACTTTTCACATGACCACTTTCAAGAATTTGTTGTACTTGATCATGCCATGTCTTTATCGGCCTTCCTCGACTTCTACAACCAGACACATTCGCATCATAAATCTTTTTAGCCGTTCTTTCATCATTCATTCGCTCCACATGACCGAACCATCGCAAAAGACCTTTCTTAATTTTTGACCGTTGTAATTTGTTAATCTTAATGACTCCCTGGGGGATAAAATCCAGTCTTTTGTCTACAAACGTTAGTAGAAACTCAAAATATTGCCATAAATAAATGTTTAAAAAATAATTAAACACAATGTTCTATGGAGAGCAATATTATAACTTTCGCTCCGGCCTTCAGCGGAGCGGAAAATAGACATACATACGAGAATATTATAATTATGTGCATACGCACAACATATCATCTAAATAAGATTGGTAAAGATAAAGACAAAGACAGTTTCTTCAGAAGAATTAAAGCGGAGAATGCGAAATCGTCGGCTGGACTATCACGCTAAGAAAACGAACGAGTGTTCCAACGAATTTAAAAACAATATTTCCCCTCCATGGTGAAGTGGTCGAGACGCTTGACCAGAACACAAAAAATCATGCGTTTTTTTCTTATTGGAAGTATGCTATTGGATGATGCTAGAGATGAAATGCTGAATGGTTTGACAGGGGTCATGCGACCAGCGTGGAATGTGGATCTGATGGCCAACAGTACGAATTCTACACTCTTCTGTCGGTTTGTCCAGACTTGGGTATTCCGTTGGGAGCTCCTTAGATGCGCGGACGCCTAGGTGGGTAAAATATGGGGGGACAGGCAACTGTTCCTGTGGGATGCTCAACAGTTAGGACTGCGCTTCCTTCAGAGCGAAACGCACACGTCATCTTGTTTTGTCATCCACTGACGAATGTGGTATTCGTATCCTCTGCCTCTGATCACCCAGGGAGTCCTTCTTTTTTCAAGGCCGTTCTCTCATTGTAAATATCCGTGTTTTTATTTATGTTTGTAGTGTTAGTTATGTTTGCTGTGCTACTATGTTTTAAGTTATTTCCTCAATTCTTCAATGACCAGTCTTTGTCGTATTGTTAACTCAAGACAAGATCTGGACTTTTTTGTTAATGTTTACAGCGATTTAAACGAGCACTGAATAAATAGTCCAGATCTTGTCTCGATGTCCATTATGTCTGTCAATGCTTCTTTTCTTTATTTTTAAATGTTTTTAACTTATTGTAATATGGTTTATAGTTTCGTCAATAAAGGATCTTGGCATAACTTTAAATAGTAAACTCTCCTATCGTAAATACATTGCTAATATTGTAAACAAATCACTCAAACTTCTCAGTTTTATCAATAGAGTGACGACGGACTACAAAAATATTGATACCATCAAAAATCTTCATGGCTCACTAGTTCGACCTCATCTAGAATACGCTTCTCCTATTTGGTCTCCATTCTACAGGACTCATATTGACCATATCGAGTCTGTCCAACACCGTTTTCTAAGAAAAGTGACATGGTTGCTCGGATTACAAAGGGGTAATTATTCCTATTTTGAAATAGAGCAATCTCTTAATCTGTCTTCATTGGAGAGACGTAGAACTGTGATGGACCTTATATGCATTTTCAAAATACTTAATGCTATAAGTGATGTCCCATCTCTGTTGCAATCAATTTCTTTTCATGTTCCCAACCGTGTCACCAGAAGTCAAAATCTGCTATTTATAAAATCTTCTAAGAGCAACTTTGGTTTATATGCCCCAATGTCCAGAATATGTAGATTAGTCAATTCATCACACGACTTGGAATTCTTCGGGATAGATTTTCCGGCTTTTCGTAGATCTCTCCGCGACTAAAATATCTAATGTTTAAATCACGTCTGAAGAAACATCTCATTTCTCTTCTTTAATCTCCATTTTCCTCTTTTTCCCATTGAGTAATAGTTTTGATTTAAGGTTTTTTATAAACAAATACGTTTATTTCTATTTTTATATATCTTTAGCTTTTTAATATTTTTTTCTATTGAATATGTTCTGTAACTTGAATTATAAAAATACAACTTTTATTTTATTGGTTGGTTGGAAGAAATTGCCATTTGGCAATAAGCCCGCCAATGTACAAATAACATTATGTACAAAAAGTTAAATAAATAAAACAGTTTGGGATGAAGTTGAGTTGGCATGGTTTAGCTTGAAGTCTTATGTCTTTCGTATTTATGAATACATTGTTTACCATTATTGTATTGGCCTTGTTTATCTTTGCTACGTAATTTTATGTTATTTTTGTTCAGTTTCTTGCATTTATGTTTCTTCGTGTAACTGTTGTAATTGGCTTAGGCCGTATATATAATACATAAATAAAATATTAATAAAACCCTTTAAATTGTATAAATGAACAATGTCCGTTTATAAACAAATATGTATTTGATTGGTGTAAGCAATGTAACGTGGTGGTCAATCAACAGGACGGTCTTGATGGAACACGCTTAATTAATACATAACAAAAAATATTTGTATTTGTATTTTGATAATGACTCTGCGAATTTGCAATTGTCCAGCGAAGTATATCGAAGACAGGCGCAATAATCGCATGCCGGTATGATTAGGGATCGAACCCGTTATAATTCGGGTGAGCGCGCGCGAACTAGTCCTCACCTACTGCTCTAAAAGCAGACGGGTTTCGCAATGCATTTCCAGAGCGCATTCTGAAATTTCATTGCAAAATAAATATGATACGTACGAATAGTGCAATCGTGCGTCGTGTTCAAATTCAAATTGAAACTTATTTGTTTTCCAAAATAACATTACAAATAACAGATAATATTTATGGCGATAAATAATTGGGACAACATGTCAAATTAGGAACCCTCGAGCAATGGATCAACATTATTATGATGCAGGTAATCCCCCTCCCCGTTGATCGCGACCCCGGCGTGTGCAGATTCGTTGTTCTTCTTCTTCTTCAGGTTTGCTCTCTCCACTGCTGGATGGCAGCCTCTTCCAATCTTCCACACGTCTCCATTCCTTCCTATCACCCGCTTTCATCATCCACGTTTTACCGGCAATAGAGGCAATCGTCGACCCATCTTTTCTGTGGCCTCTAACACTTTTTTGTTTGCCTATGGTCTCCACTTTAGTATCAGGTTGTAGTCCTGTGGCTGGTATCTCGGATTCACGGACCAAAGGTCAGTGGTTCGAATCTCACTCCAACCCAACTCGATTCTAGTATTCGATTTTCTAATAGTGAAAACTCGTTGAAAATGGCCTCCAAAATGAAATATTTGGGTAAATCATAAGAACGCAAATATTTCTTTTTTCCATAAAAAAAAGTATTTTGGGTCTCCACCTGCTACAATTTTGTCTCGCCAAGTATCCTGCCCCCTGCAAATTCAATTTCGCTGAGCGATCCATGATGCTCGATCTATCTTTCCATGGATCGTTGCGTGCATTTTAATTTCTGGCTACTTTTTTGTGTTACGGACATGGTTTCTAGTCACCGGCAATACGCACGATTCATATACTTGTCTTTTCAAGTTTATAGGGACTTCTTTAGGGTGATGATACAAGACTCAACCGCACGAAGAAGACTCATTGAATCTGAAAGAAAAGCAATTCGACCACAGAAGAAACAAATCCTGACGGCACGTATTTATTTATTTTTTTGGTTTACAAACAAATAAAAAATAATACATAATACATAGTGCTCCGTTCATTTTTATGCCCGCATTCACTCTTCTTGCAACATCTTTTTCTACTCTTCCATCTCTTGAAAACATGCTTCCCAGATACACAAATTTTTCTACTTGCTCGGGGCATTCGTTGTTTACATTTATTATGCAGTCAGTAACCTCACTATCCCTTTCAAATACCATCACTTTTGACTTACTTTCGTTCATCGCCAATCAGCCTTGCTGCTTGCTAACAGAACAGCATCACCAGCATACAACAAGTAGCTTACATACAACACGTATTTCAATGATAAAACGATAACTCTTTTAGACTGGCCAGGAAATTCACCTGACCTTAGCACTATAGAAAAATTATGGGCGATTTGGAAATCTAAGATACGAAAATTGGACTGCACCACCAAAATAAAGATAATGGAAACTTTTATTTAGATGTGGTTTCGAGATGACAGAATAAAAGAAAATTGCCGAAGTTTAATTGATTCCGTGCCAAAACGTGTTCAGGCTGTTATAAAAGCAAAAGGAAGACATACATCCTATTAAATATAAAAATATTTTATGATTGTACGTCACATGTAACTCAAGATATTAATAAAAAGCGTATTTTATGATAACAAGGAATTTTATTCCATTGATTCGCACAATACTGAATCATACAACTTTGAATAAATTTATAATTTTGAACGTAACTTTTGCATTTAAAACGAAGACGTCATAAAATAAGTAAATAAAATTAAGTTGAAAGGCGGGAAATCAATACATTTGAGATTGCGCACTGTTACAAAATGGACGGCGACGCCATTTTTACGCTAAAATACCTACCGCTCAAATTGTTTTAAATTTGGATCGGAACATATATGGATAAGATTTTTTAAAAAAGGATAGAAGTTTGTGCATCTACAGGGCTAATGACCAGTGATTGGCTGGTTTGAGTTGCCACTTTACACACTGTGTGACATTTACCATTCTGTCTATGTTTATATATCCACATTTCCTCAACTCTTTCATCTGTTGACTTTTGTGAAGTAAAAGAGCTAAAACCTATATCATGTGAGTGAGATTCATCCGGCTGAACCAAATCACCTACTAAGGAACGCCTGAAAACAATATGCCAATTTTTTATGCTTCATATTTTACCAGGTAGTAATTCAACAATGTTTGAGTATGTCCAAATGCTTGCAGACTGGTTGGATTTCCTCCCTAGGGAGTTATTCATATTTAAATTTATTTCAACAGAGGGAAAACTTTATTTCACAAAAGTCAACAGATGGAAGAGTTATGGAAATGTGAATGTTCAAACATGGGCAGAATGGTGAATAGAATGGTGAATGTTACACAGTGTGTAAAGTGGCCACTTAAACCAGCCAATGATTGGTCATAAGCCCTGTAAATGCCTAGACTTCCATATTTATGTTTTTAAAAAAAAATTATCTATTAAGCCAAATATGTTAGTATTATAAATTTTTGTAAAAGGCAGATTTGCCGTTTATGTTAATAAAATAAAATAAATACTACCAGACCCGATAGACGTTGTCCCGCCCGAACGTTGGCTTGCCTGCTATTAGCTGGTTGAACATACGTTTTTTCGTAAATAAGTACACACGTTATTTATTTTGGCCTTTTTTGAGCTATTTATACATTCGTAATAAGGGTAAATTTTTCGTTTTATCTCCTAATGTGATTAGCCAAGAGTCCTCGTCGTGCTTAAATCAAAATTGTGCAAAAATCACTGCTCTAGTGCGTAAAATAAAAATACGTATTTAGTTTTACGTCGGCCTCGTGGCGTAATGGTTTGTGCATTTGCCTACCATAAAAGAGGCCTCGGGTTCGATTCCCAAACGGGTCAATATGAAATATTTATTAAATAGGGTGTTTCCACACTAAGATATTTCATAGTCCCTGGACCGGTACCTAAAGCGTAAGAATGATCGTCTTACCTTCATGTAACAAAAAATATCAATATACGCTGCGATTGGTGTACCAATGCAGTGCCCTATGCACCATAAGTTGCGGATAGGGAATGATGATGATGATATAGTTTTATTCCAATTTATAAATTTATATATTCTTAATACGGGTTAGTTTTTCTTTATATCTCCTCATGCGATTGGCTAAGAGGCCTCGCCGCGTTCAAATCAAAATCATGCAAAAATCACTACTCTAGGACTATAAACCCAGGAGAAAATATGAGAATACGTATTAATAAAGAAAATTCAGAGCGCGATTTAAAGCTGAGCATTCTAAAATTATGACGCTCAACTCATGCTCAACGCGAATTTAGTCATTCTTTAACCGCCAGCCGGGTTTTGACGTGACCTGGACATTTAATTTAAAAGCATAAGTAAAGAAAGAACAAAGATCGACCAGATCTTGTCTTGAGGTAGTATTTTTTTTTGTCCTAGCTTTAATTTTATTTATTTGTATTTTATTTCATTGCTACCTGTATTTAATATGAGAAAATGTGTTTACCATTGTTGGAACGGACTGTATAAGACCTTCAATAAATAAATAATAAAAGAAAAATGACTGTCGTGAAAGCGTGCAAATCTTATGTACTAGTTTATGATTGAATTCCAAAACTAAACTTTTTAAATATTTAAATATTGAATTTAATCAGGTACCTAGACACTTGTTTATGGTTGAAATCTAAAACATAAAGTAACTACAATATTTTTCAAATATAGAATTCTTTTTGCAAATGTCAAACTCTGCGGTACTTACGATAGTGGTGCACTTTATTCATGAATGCGATTTTTTCTGTGCAAAACAAACACAGGGTGCAAAAATAATCATTTTTTAATATTGTTTTTCTACCTGGCACAACCCTTCTAGTTCTCTGGCCATCTTCGTGGTGCTCCTGATGATGCTGCGGATCCTGCTCCTCGACTCCTCCGGCCCCCATGGTCCAGGGGAACTCCATGCTCAGGAGTATCGCGCACTCCTCATCTCGACACTCGCACTCGTATTATCTCGCCGGTGATAGTCACTTAGGTGAGTGGTCCGGCAGGACAAAAGGTTTGCGGCATTTTGATAACTTTTACAGCACTCGTAGTGTTTAATTACAACAACGCGCGTCTAGAATTTAAGTATTTACGCGATGAAAAAACTATATGGGAATCACCCAAGTAAGAAATAAATTTAAAAAATAATAAATAATTAAGTAAAAGTGCGATGTAAAGCGTTGCAATAACGAATAGGAAGTTCAGCCCTACGGGAAATTGGATATAAAAAATGTATTCAAAAGTAAAAAATTAGAGCATTCAGTGAGGAAGTAGTGTTCAGTCAAAAAAAAATTATTTGTTAATGGGATATTAAACTAAGGCAAAAAATTTTTTTTTAGATTTTAATTTTTTTTTTCTGAAATAACTCCGTTTGTGACGTCAGAGGTTCTCTCTGTCAGTTCTCCCGATTGGTTCGTTTACGGTAAGCAAAGCAGATATCCTTCACAGCTCTCATATCATTGGTTGTTCATATGAACCAGTGACATCGTTCAAAGGAGTGCGTTATTATTAAAATATTTTTTCGTACATTTTCAAGAAATTTTGCCGTATAATTTAATACTCTAATTTTACCGCGCGTAAGAAACCAGTTCTTGTATCCAATTTCCCGTAGGGCTGAACTTCCTCATTGTACGGCGAAGTTTCTTAAATATTTTATGAAATAAACATAATTTTAATAAAAACGAACTCCTTTGCGTGACGTCACTAGTTCCTTCGAATCAACCAATGATAAGAGAGTTGTGATAGATTTCCGGTTAACTGTAAGTCAACCGACGAATCAGCCGAACTCATCGAAAATAAGGGGAAGAGAACTTGAGACGTCAAACGCGAAATAATAAAAAAAAAACAAAACTTTAAAATAGCATAGAATCGGGTTGTGGTCCCGTGGCAAGTATTGCGGACTCACGGATCAGAGGTGCGAAGTTCGAACCCCACTCTACCCCAACTTGATTTTACCCCCACTTTTCTAAAAGTGAGTTTTTTACAACCCCAACCTTTAAACTGTATTTCTTTCAAATTTTTGTATTTAATTTGTTTATCTATTTTTTATTTTTTTTAATATCTCATGCAATTTTTTCTCTCTTTTACAGCTTCTTTTTTCTTTATGTACCAACTTTACTTCCAAACACTGCTCTATCGTTTATTTTTTTTAAATGTATTTTTTGAAATTTATGTTGTTTATATATTCATCTTCTTTTTTATACCAACTTAACTTCCAAACACTGTTCAATCTTTTATTTCGTTGTATTGTATTTTTTAAATTTTATGTTTTTTATATATTCGCGTTTTATAAAACTTCTATGTATGTAAAAGCTTTATGGGCGTGAAAAATAATGATAATAAAAATAAAAATGGCCATCAAAATGGAAATATTTGGGTTAATCATAAGAACACTAAAATTAAAAAAAAAAATTAAGAAATTAAATAAAAATATTATCGTTCATACCCGTATTACGATATACCTATATAAATTTTGGCCTTTTTTTAAAAAAGGAATAACCCGCTAAGCCTATTTTGAGGCTATGAAGGACGTAATGAAAAATACACCACAACACCCAGACCAACTGAGAAAAAAATCTTTCTTGGATTTTTTTCTTGCAACTGGCGGGAATCGAACCCGCGACGCCAGTTTCCAGTTGGCTGTCTAACCAACTGCGCCACGGCGCCTGTCTACCAATCAAATGTTTAATGCTCTGTTTAAAAATTAAAAATAAACCACTGAATTTCCTCATTGTAATATTAACGCATTATTGAATTATTACAAAAATACATTTTTATTTATCGAGCGTGTTATTTTAAAACCGTGAAAAACAATTCCCCACTGAATTGATATATATACAGGATAACTAAAACTAAACCAGCTATAGCGAATTCGCATATAGAGGAGGTCATTTGCAAATTTTTGGACCTTACTTTCCTTAGCTAAAGTTTTATAGTTTGAGAGATATGTCAATTTTTATACTTTATTGAGATTTTTTTTAAATTTGACCTTCAAGCAATTAGATTTTTTTTTTTCATTTTTGTCCAATAATAAGCAAATGACCTCCTCTATGTGCGAATTTGCTATAGCGGGTTCAGTTCCAGTCACCCTGTATACATAAATATACATATATATATATATATATATATATATATATAAATGCATTTATTTTGCCATATTAGAAATCAGAAATTAATGGTATTTCATTAAAATAATGTTATAGTTTTTATATTCTTAAAAAAAGATAATTTTTGTTTTTTTCAAAAAAGATTTTTTTTATTGAGATTTTTATTTATAATATTTTATATCATCGTTACTGGAACAAGTGGCATTCAATGTTCCAATCCGCCGGTCACGAAATAATAATGTGCTGTTCCTCGATCAACACAGCACAAACTATGGCTCGCATGCACCAATGTCCCGATTGTGTCGTATTGTAAACTCGAGACAAGATCTGGACTTTTTTGGTGTTAGTCTTTATAGATTTAAAAAATCACTAAGATAGACCTGATCTTGTTTTGAAGTAGCAATTAAAAGTTAGCAATTTTTTGTCCTAGCTTTAATTTTATTTAGTTGTATTTTATTTGATTAGTACCTGTATTTATTATAAAAAATTATATTTATCATCGTTAGAATGGACTGCATAAGTCCGTCAATGAAAAAGTTCAGTGGTTTTTAAAAAAAAAAATATTTGTTAATAGACTGTTAAACTAAGTAAAAATTTATTTTTTTAAATTTTTATGTATCGTATTATCGGCGCTACGATTTTTCATTTCAAGTTTTGTATTTCTGAAATAACTCCGCGTGTAACGTCAGAGGTTCATTTCCGCTTATTCTCATTCAGTTCTTCCCATTGGTCCAGAAGCGACAAGCAGACCGGAAATCTTCCATAGCTCTCAGATCATAGGTTGATTCACATGAACCAGTGACGTCATTTAAAGTAGTGCGTTTTTATAAAAATATTTTTTATTATTTTTTCTGTACATTTTCAAGAAACTTTACCTGCAATTTAATGCTCTAATTTTTACCCCGCGTAAGAAAAAAAAATTGTATCCAATTTCCCGTAGGGCTGAAGTTCCTCATTAAATGAACAAACATATTTAATATTTAATTTTAGTACAAACTTCAACTATTTTTTCGCATTTGACAAGTCCGTTTCTTGGTTGTTTGAAGGTATTGCTTTTAGCAATAAGCCCGCCAAAGTGCTTATGCTTGCGCTTTAAATTAAAAATAAATTACAAGAATAAAAAGCAGAATTACAATTTTTAAAATAGGTCAATAATTTATCATTTAAGGTTAAACGCATCACTGACTTACGTCACAGAGTTAAAAGAAAAAAAATGTTTAAAAAAATGGCGGAAAATATTTAGAACGGACCGTTATTAACAGCCGCGCACCGGCGATATTATTTATTTATTTATTTAAACACTTTATACTCGTTTACATCTGACTCTGATGTACGGGAGCGAAGTATGGACTTGGAAAAACATGGATGAAAGCAGGTTGAATGCTGTTGAAATGCGATCTCTGTGTGGATAAAACTATGTACGATAGATGCACAAATTATGATACAATGATAAATAAAATAAATTACGATTTGGAAAATATATCAAAATGGTTAAGAGTGAATATATTAAATATCTTAAAAACAAAAGATATGAATATTGGCAGAAAAAATATGCCCCGGGGATACAATATTAATATTGATAATTTTAATATACATTCTGTGGACGAAATAAAATATCTCGGGGTTTACTTGGATAGATATTTGAATTTCAAAATACATTCTCAATATGTAACAAAATAAAAAATAAAAAAAACATTTATGGGAAGATTGCGAAATGTAATAGATGTAAAGAGTAGTGTTTTTATATATAAAACAATCATATGTCCACACATAAATGACTGTTCTTTCCTTTTATATGTATTATTAATATGGATAACTTATATAGCGCCGTTTTCGTAATAAAATACCTCAAGGGCGCTTTACATGGTGATTCTATTGTTAAGTTAATTTAATTGAAGCTTTTAAATTTGTAATTTAATTAAAATAATTTATTTTGTTGTCACGTGCTACGGATTTATTCAAATGATTTAGAGAACAAGTGGGTTTTAAGTTTTTTCCGAAACATCACTTCACTTTCACAGCCTCGCACCTCTGCTGGGAGAGCATTCCATGCCACAGGGCCTGCGACCGCAAATGCGCGTTCACCAAATTTAGTGCGCTGTTTGCGTAGAGGTATAATAACTTTTCCTCTCGCCGTAGACGTAGCTGATCTAAGCGTGAGACGCCTGTCAGCTAGTTCATCTGGAATGCATAGTTCCCTTAGATATTCCGGAGCCGAGTTGTGCAGTGACTTATACATAAGCCAACAGAGTTTGTATTCGACCCTCTGTGAAAAACGTAGCCACTGTAGTTCCCGAAGCAGTGAAGTGATATGACTGAACTTAGAGATTCCGAAAATAAGTCTCGCTGCGGCATTCAATACAGATTGTAGGCGAGTCATTTTGTTCATTGGTAGACCTGCATAGATACCATTACAATAATCGACTCTAAACACTACAAACGCATTTATTAATAATGAAGGAGAAATTAAAAATATACAAATACTTTCAAATAAGGCGATGAGGATTATACTCAAAAGAAATATCTATTCTAATGTGGAAAGAATGCACAAAGAAATTGGCTTGCTCTCAGTAAAGCAACAAATTAAATATAATGTTTCAATTTTTATACATAAAACAATTAAGGGGATAAATGAATATAAACAATAATAAAATTTAACTAACAATGTCATACATATGAAACAAGGGGCAAAAAAAAAGATAAAAATACAAAATTTAAAAACATAGATTACACAAACATCACTCTGTCAGATTTAAAATTTACACTAAAAATGTATTATGTAACTTAGTAGACATTATAATAATAAATATGTACATCTCCCCTCCCCTCCTTATCCTCTCTTCGAGCATTTTTGTCCTTATCCCGCCCAATTTACATTAACTTAATATTCTCAAAATAAATATTTAAAAAAATCTTTGATTATCGAGTACAAAAAATAACATTTTTATATGTATGAATTGTACGTATTTATTTGATGTGTAATATATTTTCTTTACTAACTTTGTATACTATGTGGAAATCTGTTATTAGTTCTGAGTTTATACACTATATCTGATTGTTTACTAAAAATATGTATGTAGAACTGTTGATTTCCCAAATAAAATAAAATAAAATAAGATTACCAATGAGGAGAAAAACAGAATCTCAAAACTCATTGTTCAAGGGAGTGAAGCTGTACAATGAGTTACCTGAAGAAATAAAGGAGATAGAGAAGATTGAAATATTTCAAATTAATTTGAAAAAATATGTTATCGAGAAATTTTGATAAAAATAATGTAATGTTATTGAAAGTTTATATTAGTTCTTAAGATGTTATGAACTAAAATAAAGCAAAGGTAAATAAATAAATGTTGAGATCCGTACATTTTGTAAGGCTGAGATCAGCATTATCGACAAAATCAAGAAAGGAGCTCTGCGTCGGTCTGGAATCTCAAGCTAAATAGTTTAATGATTGCTTTTCGTAATGAAATTGGTCGCGGAGACTCTTGTGGTGGTATTCTGAATCTTCTCTATCCCCTAGAGAGTGATTAATTTGGGGATTTTTATTTTTTGCATGCACCTAAACTTTGCTTCATTTATAGCCACACTGACGATCAAACGTCAAACATGTACGTACAAGTGAAATTAAATATATTATTGTTATCAAAAACATTTTTCACTTTGTGGTATGACATTTTACACTTAATAATTTTTTTTTTGAAATTAAATTTATTAAAATTTATTAAAAAAAAATATTAAAAAATTTATTAAAATTTATTAAATTTATTAAAAATTTATTAAAAAATTTATTAAAAATTTAATTAAAAAATTTATTAAATTTATTTTTATTATTTTAGAAATTAAATATGTCCATTTTCCGATAAAATTATAAATAAAGTTATCAATAGAACTTTTTGATTTTGATTTACTTTTTTATTATTTTGACCAACGAGCGCTTTCACCTATCTTGAAGATGCCTACTTGGCGAAAGCGTTCGTTGGTCAAAATAATAAAAACGCAAAACTAAACCGAGATGTTTTATTGATAACTTTATTTGTAATTTTATAAAAATCAATGACGATGCAGTGTTATCAAGAAACACCATAAAAAAAACATCAATATGATGACAATTTTCATTTAGACAATTATTGCGACCTTTAGCATGATCCGAAACACTTTATTAAGTCGAATTGATCAAACGTCGTCACACTAAAAAAATTAAAAATCCACAAATGAACCACTCTCTAGGTGGAAGAGAAGATTCAGCATACCACCCCAGAGAGGTTGATGAAAGCTGGTAGATGGCCAACACATCCCCATGTTTAAATGTTACAAAATATTTGTATATAACCACTTATCGACTTTTCTATGCCGACAGGTTTTAAAACGTACGTAAAATGCAAATCCCCTATACGCCTTCGTCATAGCTACACAAAAAATATTATTAGTTTATTGAACATTATTGTAAATCAATTAGTCTTACGCTTCAGATACCTATCCAAGGACATGTGCTAAACCAAATTTAAAACGAATATTTCTCGTCGACCGTGCCAGGAATCGAACCCTGGACCCCGAGCATAGTAAGCGAATGCGCCAATATGAATATAAAAAAACAACACTATAATATGAATAAAGGAGAGGGGATGAGAATGAAAGAAGAAGGATAAAGGAACAATTGGAATATTTAGATAGTGACATTTCAATCTTGACTTAAATGTAAATAAAGAAGGGGCGTCTCTTACATTAGTGGGTAGATTATTCCACAATCGAGCGGCTACTACTGTGAAAGAGGAGGCAAGAAAATTAGAGCGATGACAGGGTATTAAAAGGGTTCTCTCGTTACTAGAACGAAGAGATAGTCCGTTTTGTGATAGAGGTTGGAAGAGCTCTCTCAGATAAACAGGCGAAGTGGGATTATTTAAAATATTGTGAAGAAGTGATAGAATGTGAATGTTCCTTCTATGCCGGATACTGAGCCAGTGTAGTTGCGTGCGGTATTCGGTTATGTGGTCGAATTTGCGACAATCAAAGATATAACGCATACAAATAAAATTGAATCGGGTTGAAGTCCCGTGGCTAGTGTTGCGGACTCACAGGCGAGAGGCCCGCATTCAAACCCCACTCTACCTCAACTTGATTTCCATTTTCTAATAGTGAGTTATTTACAACTCGATGAAAATGGCAACCAAAATTGAAATATTTGTGTACATTATAAGAACGCTATGTTTTTTTTTTTCAAAAAAAAAAAGAAAAAAAAAACATTTTGCAATCGTGCTGTTATTAAAAATGTATACTTATATTTTGCAATAAATTTATAAAATAAAAAAAAATGAGCCCTGTAGACGCCTAGACTTCTTTTACCTTCTCGAAAATGATATTTATTTATTGTAATATATATGAAATAAAAACCTTACGGGGGTGGTTATTTTATTTAAAATACGTCTCACACTATTTTAAAACGGACACCAAATAATCACTCTTTAAATCAAAAAGCATAATATTTTAATGTTTATATTGGTTATGTAACATATAAAAATACTATTTTATAAATAATTTAACGTTTTAAATCACACTTTTGTTTAAAAATATTAATGTTTTTGTGTTTATTTTTTAAAAATTGTTTATCACTTTATTATACTACGCCGTTTTTAGCTAACTGTTTTTAAACTTCACTGGTATCAAACAATATTCATTATTGTGGTGTGACGCAGAACGTGGCCGCGCGACGAACTTGCAGCAAATGGCAGAGATGTATGGAAAATGGAGTTACGGTCGACTGAACGAGCGGTTACCTGAAACCAGGTGTTTCAAACTCAAATATTTATTAAATTAAAATATTAGAGCGTCTCTTTTTGATCATGAACTTTTTGAGATGGACTTTATAGGCATTTTCAAAATACTTAATGCTATAATGAACATCTTATGGTGACCAATATTTGGTGAGAAAAAGCCTATTACAGCTTAAGACAACCATTTACTAAAAATAAGACATTAAATACTTGTTTTCACGAACAACATAGGAATGATTTTTTTATTCGATCGATTTACATTGATCTATTTGTCCCATCTCTAACATTTTTGCAAAATGACGTAAAGAACGTCGTTAGTAATTAGGTTTATTTTTGTTTTTTTTTTGTTTTAAGCTGATTTTATATAATTATTTTGATTTATATGTCAAGCATTGTATTAAAAAAATAAATTAACACGCCAGAGATGAATGATTTTTCGTGTGTCAATATAAATCACCCCTTAGACGTTACTACAAAGTTATGTCATCACCTTTGCTGACAATTGTCATTCTAATCAAGCTATATTTTAAGGACTATATTATAATGAACATCTTTTGGTGACCAATATTTGTGTACTTTCGAGGGCCTCGTGTGCAAAAACTATAAGGATAACGTAATATCTAAAACGATGACTGGATATCCCGTTTCGTCAACTACCGGAAATGGTTGGACTAAATTTGGGCTTGCGTGGGCACGGCGCGCACTCAGTTCAGAGTGTATCAATATTTCTCACTGGTGATTTCAACGTCGATCCCAACGATTCGAGAATTTGTCTGGTTCCATATATGCAACGAGACCAATCTCTCGACTTAACGTTTATACCCCAACTCAAAAATTATACACTACGTTTCATGTTTTAGTTACCATCGACCAATTCTTCATTGGTTAGCCATTTGTACTAATAATTTTGATGAATAAATATTATGTACTCATAAAGGACTCATATTGACCATGTCGAGTCTGTACAACACCGTTTTATAAGAAAAGTGGCATGGTTGCTCAGATTACAAAGGGGTAATTATTCTAACATATTAGAACAGAGATAAAGAACATTTAAGAGAAGGTAATATAGAAGTCTAGGCATCTGGTAAAGTGGCCACTTAAACCAGCCAATGACAGATCATAAGCCCTGTAAATGCATTGACTCCCTTGCTTCCTTCTCAAAAATGTTTTAGCTCTCTGTTGCAAAAAAATTAAATATGAATAACTCCCTAGGGAGAAAATCCAGCTAGTCTGCAAGCATTTGGACATACTCAAAACATAATTTAATTGAATTGAAAATATTTATTAAGTGTAGGTACTACATATTTAAAAATATATTTTTTAAATATTTGTTTTAAACCTATTTTATAAAACGGACTTTCGGCTTTAACGGACACCCTTCTACCCAAACAGTCCGTTATACCGAGGTTTTACTGTAATGTAACAAAGAGGTAGATTCAAAACCCCTGGCATACTAAACTAGTTTAAAATCGATAAACTAGAACTAAACCATTGACGGCCAATATTTTTACCTTTTGAAGTCGAAAAATTGTTCGATAAAATAGTTTATAAACACAAATTATTTTTAACTTATAGTATTAGAAATCAAACACTGATTTCAGTCTACTGAACACTTTATTTTTACAATACAAATATAAAAAATATAAAAACAAAAATTTCGTGACAATGAGGAATTCCAGCCCAACCCGGAATATTTTTTTTTAAATGTTTTCGTGTACACGTGAATATTTAAAAATTTTGGAGTAGGGTGAAATATCTCAAAAACGTACGCAAAAATAAATAAAAAATGCTAAAAATAGTATTCATTTTAAAATCGCAAATAATGACGTCACTCCTTACATATACGTGTAGTATTTCCGGTTTTCGCTTTAAAGCCCCCGCATCTTGTAAGGAACGTTTTGACCATTGGAAAAAAAGGGTATGATTTTCAATATACTCTTTTTTTAACCAGAGATTATGTCAACTTTCTAGGTTTTTCTAAATCGAAACGTTCGTAAAAACAACCATAACATAGAAATGAGCAAATTAGGACCAACTAAATTAAGTAATCAAAGCAATATTCCATAGATTCTTATCAGTTTTGTTATTGGCTGGAGAAATACAACTTACCGCGGTCGGTAAAAGTAAGAACGCCAACCGTTTAATGACGTTACTACTGAAAAGTGACACACTGATTACAGTAATTTGGCGCGGTATTTGATAAATGTAACTTTAAAAAATCATATCTTAGTAAATAACGCACAAAAAAATTCATATATTTTTGCTTAGTTAAATAGTACGCTAATAGAAAAAAAAATTAAGAAAACAGTGGAATCCCTCATTGTTTCATGTCAATAAATACTTACTTTGCTATATTTTCCCCGTAGTTCAAATATAAATACCTAAATTCCCCATTACCTATTAAACACTTAGCCTCGCCCTTAACCATTGGTTTTTCCCTCAATTATGATTAATGTACATGCATAAGATAATTTTTATTTTCTACTTAAGTACGTTGAATTATATAACTATATAAGGGCATTCAATCCATCTAATCCTCACATTCGTTTGAAAATGCCCTAACAAGGCCAAACAATTGTCACAAAATTTTTGTTTACATATTTGTAAAAATAAAGTAAAGTGTTCAGTAGACTCAAATCAGTGTTTGATTTCTAATACCATAAGTTTAAATATGGAGTTCTACAAAATAAACACCAAATCAATCAATAAATTATTTTATTGGCACCTTTCCAAAGCTCAAAACACCAAACTCCTAAGTTTTGAGAGTAAGTGCTTGAGAAGAATATAAGTAGAAGGTGGTTCCATTTTATAACTAACACTGAAGTCCGAGAACGGACGCAGCAGCCTCCGATAACGAGCGTCTTGAGGATGCGGCGGTGGACCTGGTTGGACACGTGCTGCGCATGTCTCAGGAGAACCTAAACCGGAGTTGCCTCTTCTTTAAACCTGCGGGTTCACGCCGTCCAGGAAGGCCGTCAATGACGATCTTTAGACTTTATTCGGCGGAATTAAGGGGCGCTGGATTGACGTGGGAAGGAGCGAAAAAGCTGGCTGGCGATAGGGTCTCCTGGAGGCAACTGGTGATGTCCACATGCTCCACTTAGGAGCGGATGTGGAAAAGAAGAAGAATAATTATTTTATTATGTAACGTTTGCCTACCACACGTGAAGTAGGCAAGTACTCAGTTTGTTTCCCGGCAATGCAGATATCAAATGGAATTACAATTTTCTAGAAGATAAAGATTTTTAATATTTATTTAGCATAATATTAGTACAACACGCTCGAATGTTTTTAATAAGCCCATGTGAAAGTGTTTTTTTTTACATTTCACTTTTTTTTTTGCACCACAACAGGCCAGGAGGCCTAATTACAGTGGTGAATTACATCACAGAGGACCCAGGCTTGAGAAAATTCACATTTTTAATTTTTGTGTTCTCACCGGGAATCGAACCCGGAACCTTCCGTGCGTGAGTCAAGCGTCTTGACCACAACACCACGGAGGCCGCCGTGTTAAATATGAATATATTAAAGTATCATGATTAACCTTTTGCTCGGGTATTGGGTTGTAGTCCCGTGGCTAGTGTTACGGACTCACGCATCAGAGGTCCTAGGTTCGAACCCCACTCTAAACCAAGTTGATTTTTTAAATATATTTATATATTTTATGAAGATTATTAAAATTTTTGATAATTTTATAAAATAAAATAAACAAAACAACTTTGACAATGTTATGAGTAGGTCCAAATGCTTGCAGGCTGTCTGAATTAAGTCCCTAGGGAGCAGTGGCGAATAATGGTTTTATTAACAGGTAAGCTATAAAAAATATATATTTGTACCTACATAGGAGGTTATTTTTATTCTATTTTATTTTATTTTATTTTGGAAAGCCAACAGATTACAATGTTTATTAATTACAGTGTAGGTTAAATTATATATTAAGATCCAATTACAGGCCTTCTCGTAAGCTAAAAGATAAATATTACCAATAAGAAGTTAAGAATAGATATTAAATTTAGATATGTATGTACATTTTACAGTGCGGATAACATAATAATAAGTATACATACATATGCAGCGAGTATAACATTTGCGATAATTATTGAGCCTTATAAGAAGAACAACTTAATTGAAGAAAATAATAATTATAAAAATAAAAATAAAAAATATAATGTAAGTAATATACACTATAAATTTATATTTATCAGTGGTTCTGTGTGATACAACAACTCTCATCCATTAAATCAACTCAAACGATGTAACATCTTGATATATTATATTATATAGATATATTATCCATAACTGTAATACATATTTCATTAAAAAATAAATAAAAAATACCACTATGAATTCAGACGATATAAGGTATTTAATTGAAATGTAAACTGGCCGAATTGTATAGTAATTAATAGTGCTAAAAACGGCCGCGTGGAGCGCTATATGTCCTGCAATATGACGCATGAAAGTAATTATGGTCTTATGTCAAAAGTACCATCTCAAAGAAAAATAATCCTTAAAAAACAATGTTTGAAATACTGTTTTCCAAATCAAGAATCTTCAAATAATTTGTGTAATCTGCAAGTTTAATCTTAGAGAAAAAACCCGAACTGGGGTTAATACATTCAAAATATAGTATACTTATTTGTATGAAAAAATAAGCTGGAATAATCGGCTAGTTTCTTGGCTCACCGCAGGCGCTGGGCGCGCTTTATTAAAATTTATATTTATATTAGGATAAAAATACAAACGGTGGAAATGATTTAAAATAAATGATAATTATTTATTTGTTTTTCTATAAATAAAGTAATAATAAAACATTATTATGGTGAGTCAAATATAATGGTAAGCTGCGCATAATCACTTCTATACACAGTTCGCCCCTGCTAGGGAGTTGTTCATATTTAAATTTGTTGCAGCTCTTTTACTTCACAAAAGTCAACAGATGGAAGAGTTAAGAAAATGTGGATGTTCAAACATAGGCAAAATGTTGAATGTTACACCATGTGTAAAGTTGGCCACTAAAACCAGCCAGTGGCAGGTCATAAGCCCTGTAGATGTCCAGACTTCTATATTATTTTCTCTAAAATGTTCCTCACCCCTTTTGTAATATGTTAATGATAACACCTCAGCAGGGAGTTAAATCCAGTATTTGTCTACAAAAAATTGGACAAAGCTGATTTTTTTTAACGACAAAAAACAATTTTTTTTTTATATCTTTCTTTCTAAATTCTGACAGCGCGGCAATTTTAATTCTAAATGATTCCCCAAAGCAGCCAATGGGCGTCTCCTACCCTCCCCCACCCGCCCTGGACGGACGTGGGCGGGTCCCGGAAAATCGATGCCACTTTCCTATTGGCCGGGGCTGACCAATGGCGAGCCTGGGACTGATTTAAAAAAAGAACCATTCGAAAATAAATACAGATTTTTTTTTTTGACACCGCGAACTTGACACGATTTCTATTTATCTTCGAACGTTTTCTTTGGCTCCAAAGAATTTTCTAGACGCTTCGAGGCGATCGTGACAAAGACTTACATACCCAAAGTTTCATATGAGCGCTTTGCGGGTGATGTAAACTAACAGGTAGTGACCGACCGAAGTTTCGGTAATAAATAGAGTATCGGCCGAAACCAGCGGTCGGGATTGGTCGGACGTTTGACTGTACTCTGCTAGAAAATTAGCACAGTTAAATATATTGGCATAGAATTAAGAATAGTAAATCCAAAATTGATGTAGTCAAGTCCATCAGAGATTTAGGAGTTGTTTTGGACTATAAACTGACATACAACGAGCATATAGATAATACAGTAAATAAATCACTGAAATTACTTGGCTTCATTAACAGAATATCCTCTGGTTTTACTCATGTCCGTACAATCAAAACTCTTTATTGTTCAACTGTTCGCCCTATTCTTGAATATGCCTCAGTGGTCTGGTCTCCATTCTATGTCAATCGCATAAATCACATTGAATCAGTCCAACATCGCTTGCTTCGAAAAATAGCGTGGACGCTCGGACTAGAGAGAGATAATTATTCTTATGCTGAAATAGAGTCAATGTTAAATATTTCTAGTCTACAAAAACGTAGAACTAATACTGACTCCATATATATGTTCGGGATACTAAATGGTATAATCGATGTTCCATCATTACTGGGACAAGTAAAATTCAATATTCCGACTCGTAGATTGAGAAACAATGAAGTACTGTTCATCGATCAGCATAGAACAAACTATGGCCTAAATTCTCCAATGACCCGCCTTTGTCGTATTGTTAACTCAAGACAGGATCTGGACTTTTTTGGTTTAAGTTTACAACGATTTAAACGAGCACTAAATAAATAGTCCAGATCTTGTCTCGATGTCCCTTATGTTTGTCAATGCTTCTTTCTTTTTTCTTTAAATGTTTTAAACTACTCTTTTATTGTAATATTCAAACCTTATAAATTGTATACATGGACAATGTCCGTTAATAAATAAATAAATAAATAAATAGTCCAGACAGAGCGTAGAATCATATTTGAATACATCGGACTGTGAACAATAATTCCCCCACTATGCCCCTTTTTTCGCCGCGTGCATTCGTAACGTCGCCGCGTAGTGTTGCACGATGGGAAAAAATAATAAATTATTTATTTATTTATTTTTATGTGGGAAAAAAACATCAGTCTTTACATATATTGTATACAGAAAATAAGAATACTTTTGAACGAAAATTGTGAAAACAGTCAATAAAAAATTTCCACAGTGGTTTAAGATATTAATTAAGTACATTATCGGTACCAAAATAAAAGCAATTAACAATTGTTAGGCATTTAGAAGTTGCAAATAAAATAAAAATACATATACTTTTATACAGTTATAAAAATAAAGTTAATAGAAACAAGATAAATTTAAAGAATAAGAAAACATATAAAAATTATAACACAAATGTAAGGAAAAAAAAACAATTTGTTAATGTCTGAAATTTTATTGTGCACGCGGAAATATTGATTGACACAACAGAGTAGATAAGTAAAAGGGTCATTTAATAAGAGTAATTGAATTAATGAACTTTGAACTTAAAATATAAAACAAATTGTATTTTACATAAAACGGATATTTTTATATCATGGCAAATAATATTTTATGTTTAAAATATAATGTCAGTCAAATCTCCACCACATAGTTGTTTAATCCGAGATCCAATTTTCATTGGTTCTCTCATTAGATGAGCAAAGTAGGGTAAACAAAATTACTACCCTGGCAACACTAACGAAATGTTCATTTTGTTTCTTCGACAATCTGACAGAAGGAAAAATAATTCAGTTTTTAAGTAATGCATTTGTTACATACAAATTATTTTGCTAATTACACATGAAATGTGATTGAATTCTGTTTCTTGAAGATCCTAGCAGTATTTCTACACTTTAAAAGGACACAACACATGATAAGATTGTTTATTCTCAAATGTAAAAATATTAATTTAAAAAAAGTATATTGCTAAGTGTCCTCGGCACGGGTAACCCCAGTGAGGTCACATTATTTTTATTATTAATTATAGTTTGTAAGAGAAAAATATGGATAAATAAATAAATATTTTAAAAAAAGAGTTAAATAATCCCTGTGCCTAAAGCTTTAGAATGATAATCTTACCTAAGACTTATAATTGATAAGATTAAGAAAAGGTCTCCGAGATCGTTTGTTCATATAGAACGAATGGATGACGAAAGAATGGTAAAACAGGTATAGAGTTACTAGATACTCCACCCTGATGCTGCTAAAAAAAATTAATACAACTTTCGATCAAAGAGGATTGGCCTACTACTCGGTTAAAGTGTACAATGTACTTTCATTATCCATAAGCACAATTAGTAAGAACTCACAATATAACATTGCTATTATGAAATGGATAGTGGAGGTGGGTTACGCACGGATCGATGAGTGGATCAAGCCAAATAAGTAAAATGTGTGTACTGTTTATGGAATTTGTTCTATTGGTCTGTATAAATTTTATTTATTTATTTGACACTTTATATACATATATACACATAAGGGCGGACATATTGCCTTGAGGCAATTTCTTTCTACCTACCCAAACCGTTCAGTTTGAGAAAATTATAAATACATGGACATATTGAATTTTACACTTTTATACAAAAATTAAAAACAAAGATTAACAAAATAAAAATATATTTAAAAAATTTAACACTATACTACGAAGAGAGGAGAGGGGATGGGAAGGAAAGAGGAAGGATAAAGGAACAATTTAAATATTAAGATAGTGACATTTCAATCTTGACTTAAATGTTAATAAAGAAGGGGCGTCTCTTACATTAGTGGGTAGATTATTTCACAATCGAGCGGGTACTACTGTGAAAGAGGAGGCAAGAAAATTAGAGCGATGACAGGGTATTGAAAGTTGGTTTTTTGTTTGCTGATTATTTTAGTTTATATTGTTTACTATGTCAATGATAATTATATTGATTAGATAATTTACGTATTTTTTTTATTATTTTTTTGTTAACTTTGTTAAATAACTAATTTAAGGCATGTTTCACATTTTGTAAAATGTTTCCCTCGGCACGGGACACCTTAAAAGTATAAATAAATAAATAAATATGGCGAGAACGAACTGTAACGTGGTAGGTGAATGCATAAAACTTACATGTGAAATGATAATAATTGTATATTTTGTATATTGTAACCTGTTGTTTTCCCCAATAAAAATAAAATAAAATAAAATACAGAATATCCACGCATTGTATCTACACAAAACAGTGGTAGACAGCTCGCGTTCATTTCTCATAAAGGTCAAAATAGAAACGTACTTTTCTCTAGCACATAGCACGACAGCGTAGATATAATATTTATGTACAGGAATATCGACCAAACAAGCATGTACTCTTCTGCCTCGAAAATTCGACCCCCGGTAATAAAATTACCATGAGAAAAGCTTTTAAGTGAAAAAATATCAATGTTTTTAAAGCTGCTTAAATATTTTGCGTAGTAAAAACTTTCTCTCTTTATTTCGTTTTGTAAAAACATGAGTTTTTGTTTACATAATATTAAATGTATGTAAATTTAGGTCAAAAATTATAGAAATTTTAAGAGAAGCAGATATTTAACTTAATTATTATTATTTTATACATATTTTTTCATTTCGTTTCTTTTACATTTATTATATTGAACATAATTTAAATTATCGTATTAAGTGTAAACAATTTTTTTGGTGTGTGCATGAGTTTCCTACACTAATATACAAAGAAATTGGCAATATATGTGTACATACTGTTTGTTTACCTAATAAAATTTATACATTAAAAAACGGAGATGGAAAAAGAATTTTATTTTAATTACTGATACTGCTAGCATCACGCGATTTCCCCGTAGGAGTAGACAGAGAGGGTGGACCGCCGCACACGTCTATCCAGTGCCGCGATTGTAAACGCTATCTTCATCCGTACATATCGTGACAGTACGCTTAAATTCAGTACTATCTCTATCTACCTAGGTATGTTCTACCGACTTGCAATCTCGACGTCATATATGATCGAATCTAACCAATGAAAGATCCTGAAAATTTAGTCCGCGTTTCTAACTTCATTGAAATTAAAAATAGTACTCTTTTATTTTTTATTTGAAAATGTATTTATAAACCCTTACGGATTATTACATTCATATTACATAAAATAATATATACATTTTTCATTTATACTCTGTTGTTCAAGATAATATTTTTTACATCTTTTGAAAAGTTTGTCTGAGTCTTTTGTTTAGTTTTGTCTGGTAGTTTATTAAATAATTTCAGTCCCTGGTTCATTAGTCTTGATTGTCCTTGTCTTGTTTTAGAAAGTTGTTTATGGTATTTGTCTGATATTCTCGTATTAAGTCCATGTTGACTACAATTTTTTACTAGTTTTAGTTCTTCGTCTACAATTACATTAGTGGCTAATTTATGGATAAATTTTATTGATTCTAGTTGAAAGAGTTCAGTTATATTTAATTGCTTAGTTTGTTTAAAAAGTTCTCTAGTTGCAGTTAAATAGGGAAGGTCATACACTAACTTTAATATTTTATTTTGTTGTCTTTGTACTCTGTTTATGTCATTTTGATATCCTGCTCCCCATAATAGTTGCGTATAACATATTTTAGTTTTTACATAGGCTTCATACATTAGAATTTTTTCCGTTTTTGGAATAAAATTTTTGATTTTTAAAAAAAGACTCGATAATGTCGCCACTTTGCTAATTAAATTGTTGATATGAATTGTCCATGTTAGTTGTCTGTCTATTGTTAGTCCTAAGTATTTAACATGTTCAATTTCAGTAAGCCGTTCATTATTTATGTAAGCATCTACTTAATGACATTTTTTTCTAGTTTCAAAATGGATAATATTGCATTTTTTTTCATTAAGTGTAAGTAAGTTTGTGTTTGTCCATTTAGTCAACATAGTTAGGTCTTTGTTTATGTCATTGTTTGTTAATACGTCTGTTTGATTTTTATAGAATAGTCCAATGTCGTCGGCATACATAATAATTTTTCCCTTGAAATTGTACAGTGACAAATCATTAATGTATAAAATATATAATATTGGACCCAAAATGGATCCTTGGGGTACTCCAAAATTTACCGTTTGCAAAAGGCTTTTTTTTCATATACATATGTAGTATACTGCTTCCGATTTGCTAAGTATGATTTTAATAGTTTACTTTCTTGAAATTTTACTCCTATGTCGTTTAACTTTTTTATCATGGTCTCAACATGAACCGTATCGAAAGCTTTTTAAAATCTAAGATTACTCCCGTGATTGGGATCCCAGTATCCATGTTGGTTTGAATAAAATTTATTAAATTCACTAGGGCTATTATTATATATTTTTAAAGGGCTTCTATGGCAAAAAGTTTCCAACTGATATTTCTTCAAATAAATAAAAAATTCAGGCGTTGCCTAGTACGTAGGTGAAATAATTCAATTAGATGAATCTCACCCGCATAAATAAAGGTTTCAGCTTTTTAACTTAGAAGGAATTTAGATGTTCAATATCACAGTGTGTAATGTGGCCACTTAAACCAGCCAATGACAGGCCATAAGCCCTGGAGATACCTAGAATTCTATATTATCTTATCTAAAATATTCTTGGACAAACTCAAAATATTGTTTACTAAATTTATTTTTTATAGTAGCAACAACTTAGGCCTAGATGCTCCTATGTAGTAATCCGGCAGAATTTAGCCACGTTATCTGTGCGTCCAGGCGTTTGTTTTCAAAACTGACAGTTATGTCAAAATTTAATTCGCCTTCAAAATTGACTTATTTCTCACTCATATTTCCAACAGGCTTTGTTATTTCCCTCTGTTGCAAATTTAAATATGAACAACTCAAAAGGGAGGATATCCAGCCAGTCTGCAAGCATTTGGACACACCCAAAACATTTTTGATGCTCACTTTTGTCTAATTGACATTCCACTTTAACAATATTTGAGATTGTCCAAACGTTTGTAGACAAAAGACTGGATTTCACCCCCTCGGGAGTCATTAAGATTAAATTAATAAAGGTTTCAGCTCTTTAACTTCACTAAAATCAACAAGTGGAAGAATTGAAGAAATATTGATGTTCAAACATAGGCAAGATGGTGAATGTTACACAGTGTGTAAAGTGGCCACTTAAACCAGCCAATGACAGGTCATAAGCCCTGTAATGCCTAGACTTCCATATTCCCTTATTTAAGGTATTTTCCATCCCTGTTGTAATTTGTCATTCCACTTTAAAGGTTTGCAATCAAATAAAATAATGTATGTAACGTAAAAGCCAACACAATATCTTTTAGAGGATTTTTTTAAAATTCGAATGACATATGACCACTGGTTAACATTTAGTGCTCATTTTTAAATTTGAATAACCACGGACACAACTATTGTTAACACCTAATACAAAAGACCCATGTTAATTAAACAAAATAACACCATCGCATCATCATCGTTCCCTTTCCGCACCTAATGGTGCATAGGGCACTGCATTGGTACACCAATCGCAGCGTATCTTGATCATTTTTTTTTACATGAAGGTAAGATGATCAGTCTTACGCTTCAGGTACCAGTCCAGGGACTGTGGAATATTCTATTGTGAAAACACCCATTTAAATAAATATTTCACATCAACCATGTCGGGAATCGAACCCGAGACCTCTTCCATGGCAGGCTAACGCGCTGACCATTACACCACGAGGCCGAAAATAACTGCACATATTTTTTTATTTTTTTTAATTCTAAACAATTTTTTTAATTCCCGCCAAACTGCAAAAGCAGTTTTTTTGCAGGGATTTCTCTCTTTAAACATTTTTGTAACACAATATAATAATGTTTACATAAAATATTTTTAAAAAAATCTTAAAAATATCAATAAAATAAAAGTTTAAAAAATTAAATACAAGTAAATCAAGTCTTTTTTGATAACGAAATATATAAAAAATAATAAACAAGCACTTTTTTTGACACTGTTTTAAATTGTTTGGTTTCCCCATTTTTTATAATTTTTTTTTCTTACACACTAAACTTAGAATTTAAGAAAAAGATTTTTAAAACCAATAGTGTAGCGAGAGATTTTTAAAAATATATTGTAGATCAAAAAACGTAGTACTTTATATAATTGTTACAAATATTATTTATATTTTTATGTATTTTATTACTTTATATTTGATTTTACTATATATTAAACTATATTATTTACGTTTAAGAAATATTTATTCTTGGCACATATATATACTTTACATTTGTATAAAAACGATTTTTAATTTCTTACATTTGATTAGCTAGGCATTTAATTAAGTAGTTTTAGTTTTTTTTGTTATTGTTATTTTAGTATAGGACTACTTATTTATTTATTTAATTATTCACACTTTTTATCAAAATACAATTCCATGTTTACTTTGCCCAGCTAACAAGGGTACATACCCCGTTCCAAGCTAGGCAATTACATTTTTATATACTATAATACTTAACAAATTAATATAGAGCACATACAAACAAAATATAAACTTATTCGGATACACATTTTGATTCATATACATACTGACATACACATATATACACACACATATATACACATGTACACACACACGTACATACGCCCATGCGCATACACATACATACATTCATAAAAACAGAGACGATTTATTTATGCGAAACTTCATGGTTGTCATATATAAATATATATTTTTTTAAATTATTCCTTACTATTTGTATTTTGTTTTTGACATCCAGTAAGGTTCTCCAATCCGTGGCATGCATCAACTTTTCTGACTCCCTACGACCAATGTCATGAAAGAGCGAGGTCAACACCTTCCGTAACTTGACAACACTCCCGTCTTTCCACAATTCTGACAAAAGGTTATGGACCTTTTTGCCTACGTAATAGTGTTGTCTCGATGCCAGAACAGTGTTGACCCCTTCACTTAGTTTAAGATCCCTATCTGAGTATCTTGTATTATGGTTGTGGTTGACGCTTGGGTAAATGTCTCTATTGATGTGTGTAACCACTACCGTTCTCAATATATACTGTTGAATAATATTCACTTATGCTCTTAAAGATAAAAAATCTCCATCTTAGAACAGGCTGAGCCATGTTAGATGGCGACTATCATAAACAGAGAACACTCCGTTTTCATTTTATATTAATTAGTTTTATATAGATTCCCTGTTATTAAATATGTATACTGTATACTAATTTTATCCAATAAATTTATAAAATAAAAAATATAAAAATAAAAAAATATCAAAACTGGTAAAAAAAAAACAAGATTATCATCATCATTCCCTAATGGTGCATAGGGCACTGCATTGGTACACCAATCGCAGCGTATCTTGATCATTTTTGTTATATGAAGGTAAGATGATCAGTCTTACGCTTTAGGTGCCAGTTAAGGCCCCGATTACAATGGTACATTAAGGTTTATCTTCAATTTTATCTACAAAGCAAAATTAAGTTTTCTGTATAAAAAGCAGAATACGCATACTATTTTTTCTTTTAAACATGTTCAATTATAGGTTACCGACGAAGATACTTTAAATGTTCATGGAAATATACTCATTTTCGTACACAAATATCGGTTTTTCTTTGAAGACAGAAGATAGCAAGAAAAGCGATTTGCTGATTACCAACATATATTTTTTAAATGTAAATCTTAAAGTAGGGCACACATATTGTTATGTGTGTTCTAATAATAACATTGCAAATATATTTAATTTATAAATTGTTTATCACATATGTCATGACCATTATTTTAAATTTTGATATGTTTTTTTCTTCATAAATATATTTTTCCATTTCGTAATACTTTTTAATTGCTTTAAATAAAATTTAATTTTGTGACTTTGCCTTTTTCCTAAATGGAAGTCTGATTTTGTTCTTTTCTCTGGTATTGTGATCGTGTTCATGCTGGTTCCGATCAATTTTTTTCCAAAATTCTGTTTTTTATTAGAGTTTATAATTTTATGAACAAATATCATTGCATTGTAAAATATTCTTTGTTTATATGTTAATAATTTCATTTCATTTACCATCGACTTTACCCTCGTGTATCTGTTTTTTTTCAAAATGATTCTAAAGGCTTTTTTTTCTTTACAAACTTTGTATACTTTGTGGAAATCTGTTATTAGTTCTGAGTTTATACACTATAACTGTTTGTTTACTATAAATATGTATGTAGAACTGTTGATTTCCCAAATAAAATAAAATAAAATACAAAAAAAAATATTAAAAATATCAACTATGTCGGGAATCGAACCCGAGATCTCTTGCATGGTGGGCAAACGCGCTAACCATTACACAGCGGGGCCGATTACAAGATTATAGCCCTAAAATAAATTAAATCAAAATATTTGTCCGTAGGGCGTGTAAAACGCAAGAACTTAAGCAGTTTAACTGAAAATGTAATTACGCGTATAGATAGTCGATAATTTTTTGATATCAACACGTGTATAAAACAGGGGAGACCCCTGTTTGTATGCTACTAAATATTGACAAAGGTAAAGGGTAGTTTTCTGGTCGGCTAAACATATTTAAATAGGGGTTGGTTGCGTTTATATCGCTTAAGGGTGACTACTGATTGTTTGATTACTATTTACAAAACGCGTGATAGCACCAGGTTAAAAAAACAAGTAACATCCCGTATTATCTTTTTTTTATAAATTTTCAATAAACAAGACAACTTAAGAGCATGCGCTGTCTGACTTTTATTCATGCAACGTATTCCCATATTTTCTCCCTGGATTATGGCACTCGAGCAATATCCACCCTATTATTAAAATATATTTCTGCCTAATGAGAAAGTTCACTGGTTTTTTTTATATGTATTTATTGTTAATTTTTTTTTCAATTTTTTTATATAGTATTATCAGCGCTACGATTTTTGAAGTTTTTTATTTCCGAAACAACTCCGCGTGTGACGTCAGAGGTTATTTTTCGCTTGCTCTTGATTAGTTGTGTCCATCGGTCCATTCACGGTAAGCAAATCGTAAATCTTCCATAACTCTCTCATCGTTGGTTGATTCATATGAACCAGTGACGTCGTTCAAAGTAATTCGTTTTTATAAAAATGTTTTTTATTATTTTTCGTACATTTTCAGAAAACTTGGCCGTACAATTTAATGCTCCGATTTTCACCGCGCGCAAGAAAACATTTATTGTATCTAATTTCCCGTAGGGCTGAAGTTCCCCATTCTTTCAAAAATAATTGACAATTGCTGTGCAAATAGCAAACATTACAATTAATCGCTTTACACTTTAATAATCTTAGATATATTGGTCAGTTAGAACGTGTACTTTTTGCTGTTTGGGCGCAAATTTCCAGCTATAACCACACAAAATCGGATTTCGTGCTTCACATTTTACATGCATTCCCAATCTCAGGTCCCCGCGTACCACCGCGATAACACGTAGCGAATATTTTAATTAGTGTTGTTCATCGTGTGGCAAAGAGAGCAGTGAGATACCATAAATATACATATCGCGATAGTATTTTATGAAAAAATGTATGAATTTCACAGGAAACTCGAAATATTATTAATCAGTTCTATATTTATTTTGAAACGTATTTATAGCATTTTTCCTGGATCTCCCTCAGGAACTTGCGGATTACCACCACCACCTACAGGCTAGGAAAGGTTACCATTGTAAACATGTGATCTTTTAACATTAGATCTGGCAGTTTTCTGCAAAATGCATATTTTAAGTTGTGTGGTCAGCCAGACTTAAAACCACCAAAACCCTATATACAATTAAATTATTTTTTAATTTTTGTAACAAAAATACAATTTTACACAGACTTTTTTACACAATTTTATACAGACTTCTTATGAAGTGACATTTTATGAAGTGTTGTCTCATTCAAAAAATAAAAATCCCTAAATTAACCACTCCTTTGGAGGTAAAGAAGATTCAGAATACCACCCCAGGTGGATTTATATATAAATAAAGTTTTAAGTTTAGAAACATTACACGTTAAGAACATAATACAACAATGTACAATTCCCTCCTCTAAAATGTTCTCCATCTCTGTTGTAGTATGTTAATACTAACAGCTCACTAGGGGGTTGAATTCAGTTCATGTCTACAAAAATTTTGACAAACTCAAAACATTGTTGAATTATGAGAACGGTCTCACGGTGAAACAAAACGAATTTGAAATTTAAAAAGGAAACAGCTGCGTCATTAGAAACTGTTCGATTCCATATTCAAACGCGAATCGATTACGAAATTCAAATTTGGAATGTCACCCCTTAAGCGCAAGGTGCATGGGACACTGCCAATGGTTTTACGGGTAGGTGATCTATTAGGTAAGGGCCGGACTGAGGTCTAGAGTGCGGAAATAAAATAATACGACTAACTTTGGGCTGAAGGGTCAAAACCGCCAACGTTCATCATTTGTAAAGGATCTAGGTGTCCACCGTGATAGTAAATTACTGTTCGATACCCATTATACACGACACCTCGCCTGTGTATAGCTGAACTGTAGATAGGGGTGGCTCTGTAGCTGCCGTAGTCCGGCTATCTCGGGTGAGATGGGCTTCTCTGGCTGGGTCGGCGGTGATATCCTCCAAGAAGGGCAGGCGGCGGAGCCGAAGGCGGAGAGGGCGTAATTCCAATGAAACACGCTTAAGCTAGGGTTTCCTAGGACAGCGGTGCCCGTATCTTAACGGCCGCAGTGAACGGTGATGCGGTGGACAGCCGTCGTAACGGTGACTAGAAAGTGATTTCCTAGGAAAACGGTGTTAAATGGTGTCGATAATACCGTTTTCCTAGGAAACCACTCTCTAGTCACCGTTACGAGTGCTGTCTAACGCATCACCGTTCACTACGGCCGTTAAGATACGGGCACCGCTGTCCTAGGAAACCCTAGCTTTAGTCTTGATTTATACGCAACTTTTTTCACAAAAAACACAAAGGTTCTATTAAATTATTTGCACCGTGTCGCTGTCGGACAGGGTGCGGGACAGCATACATAAGCCGCAAGAGAGAGCGAGAGGGGGTCGGGTTTCCCCGGATTTATTCGTAGGACGCTCTCTCATTGGCTGGACATAATTGTTGTATTTTTACATCAGTATATACTTTTAAAGTCATATAACACCCTCGGTATATATTTTACATAAAAATAAAGTATGTAGGCATCATCCCCGTGTCCCAATGAATACAATAATATCACGGAAAAGATCCTACATACCGATTAAAAAGGTGGCACACGTTTTAGTGGGATTCAGTGAGGCCTAGTAACTCATAATCCTATACATATTTACGGGTTGAGTCTCGATATTCTAACGTCTGCCCCCGCAAAAGACATAATTAACCGTCTTTATTAAAGGAGCAACTTATTAGATTACAAAATCGAGACTACTAGCCGAAATAAGCAAGAAAACTAACATACAGAAAAGTTTGTAAAAACACCGGTGCCGGCCGCTCTGATTGAAGCGCCACGTGTAACCCTAGCGACGATCCTTTACTGTAGTTCACCATGGCAAAGACACTCAAAATTCTTTACTGTAGTTCACCATGGCAAAGAAACTCAAAATCCTTTACTGTAGTTCACCATGGCAAAGACACTCAAAATTCTTTACTGTAGTTCACCATGGCAAATACACTCAAAATCCTTTACTGTAGTTAGACAGTGGAGGAATACAGTGTTAGTTCCAAATTAAGACCGCGGCCGCACGCTCCAGATCCCGCCTCGGGAAGGAAGAAGAACGTTGTAATACAAACAAATCAATCAACGACACGAAACCCAAATACATATAGGAAACATTAGAATAATTTGCCCTATACAACATGCACTCAATCAACAGAAGAAAAACAATACGTGTCTATAACAAATCACAGAGGAACATCAAATTATCAAGACACTACCGGCAAAATCCTAACACAGATCCTAACATGATCCCTATCGAACTCAGGCGAAATTACTTTTCGTCATAGTACTGGATTCCTCGCAAAAACCATTTTCCTAATACCAACAGTAGAAACAATCCTATGCAAAGACCTTAATCGTCCTAACAATCTCTCAGACCTTAAAGCAGACGAAACGGGTCCTAGAGCATGGTCGGCGCGTGGTTCTCTCGAGTTAGTCTACTATTTAGATTTGTAATTTGCCATTTCCCTTCTATGGGACAAGAACAACACAGACGGACAAGAGTTCAGTTCAGACAACCAATGCTAGTACCCAAGTATGTATCCTTTTATCTTAAACTGATTTAGTACTCATGGTAGGGCTTACCCAGTTCCTCCCATTTTTATAGAATGGGTAGTAGTAATGGTTGTACGAGGGTGCATATAGTAATAATAGGTAAGAGTAAACTGAAAAATATTTTGCGGATTATTAGACGGTGGCGAATTATTACTATGAGAAATATTCGATAAATTCCTAGTTCAACACTGCAAAATACATATGAGTATGGCGCAGTCGCCATGACAGAAAATATACCGTTTTTACGCTTGAATAGGAACAGGTGGACGTCACGGGTAAACGGGCCTTCGTACATAATATGAGCGTGTCGTGTGCGCATGTGTACCTACTTTTTAAAAAATAAAAAAATAAAAATAAAAAAAAGTAAAATCCTTTTTTTTAAAGTTATTTATTTATTTGACACTTTATGTACATGTACAATATATATATACATATAAGGGCGGACATATTGCCTTAAGGCAATTTCTTTCTACCTAACCAAACCGTTCAGTTTGAGAAAATTATAAATACATGGACATATTGAATCTTACAATTTTATGCAAAAATTATGATCAAAGATTAACAAAAATAAAAATATATTAAAAAAAATTAACACTATACTATGAAGAGAGGAGAGGGGATGGGAAGGAAAGAAGAAGGATAAAGGAACAATTTAAATATTTAGATAGTGGCATTTCAATCTTGACTTGAATGTAAATAAAGCAGGGGCGTCTCTAACATTAGTGGGTAGATTATTCCACAATCGAGCGGCTACTACTGTGAAAGAGAAGGCAAGAAAATTAGAGCGATGACAGGGTATTAAAAGGATTCTCTCGTTACTAGAACGAAGAGATAGTCCGTGTTGTGAAAGAGGTTGGATGAGCTCTCTCAGATAAACAGGCGAAGTGGGATTATTTAAAATATTGCGAAGAAGTGACAGAATGTGAATGTTCCTTCTATGCCTGATCCTGAGCCAGTGTAGTTGCGTGCGTTACTCGGTTATGTGGTCAAATTTGCGAAGATTAAAGATATAACGAATACAAATATTCTGCAATCGTTCTAACTTATCAAGCAATTCAGAGTTAGTATCTGGATAACATACATCCGCGTAGTCAAGGAGTGGAAGAAGTAAGCTTAGCTTGTATTACAATTAGACTTCTCTCACCAAACGAAGAATTGTTTCTGACATGACAATACTTAACTTCAACTTTTTTTTAAACTTTTTTTTTAATTATAATTAGTAAATATTTTATACGTAAGCAGTGATGACATAAGCATAATTATGTCAAGAAACAGTAGTAAAATAATAAATTTAATTTTATCCTTGAACAACTTTGCAATACTCAAGTAGAGGTTGCCATGTTTGCAACAAAGCTGATAATTTAAAAGTCAAGTCTTGCAAATTAAGCCGTATTTTTAACTGAAAATGTTCAAATTATTGTAAAAAATTGTTTTCCAAATAAGTTTCAATTATTATCTCACTTTTTTTAAATGTTGGATTTTGCCGGGTTTGCAAGTAGTAACCTTGCATGGGCTTCTTTTTCAAGATTTTGAATAATATAATTGAAAGTACTTAACTCTTGGAAAACATCAATCTAAACTGCCCTACCAGATTTACCAGAAGCTCAATCACAAATAACTATCGACGAGCTTAAAAACATGCTAAGCATTTGAGCGATCACAATGAACAATAACGAACATGCTTAAGTAATCGCAGTTTTTTCCCAAATAAATAAATAAGTATTGTAGGATGGGGTGGTGCATATGCAAATATATTAAACCCTCTTAAAATAGTACAAAGATTAATTATTCAAGTAATTTTAAAGAAACCCTCAACCTTCAATACGGAAAGTCTATATAAAATATTTAAGGTTCATACAGTAGACACTCTTTATAAAATAAATTCTATTATACAAATACATAAAAAAGAAAAAAATAAAAGAATTTGAAATGAATAAGTCACTCAGATACCAACATAATATTAAAATTCCTAAATTCCATACAAGTCATGGTCAAAAAAGCTTTGTCTTCAAAGGTGTAAAATATTATAATAATCTTCCCAATGAACTAAAAACTAATAAAAATAATATATCAATTTAAAGTTAATCTAAAGAAATTTTTTGAACTCGTGTAAAAACAACATTAAATTTTTATTAGTATGAATGCATTATCGTTTTATGTTTTTTTCTTTATATATCTTATGTATTTTTTTTCTTTTTTCTGTACTCGCATTAAAATTATATAAACTCTTATAAATAAACAACTAAAACAGTGTAAGTCACTCTCCAAGCACAAGAGTTAGTCTCGTTTTTTGGAGAGTTACAGTGATAACATTTACTAGATGTGTAAAAGTAAATATGTTTAGAATTTTACAAAAACATGTACTTTTTATGAAATTTATGACTAAAAAAAAAAAAGTAAACGCGTGTGTAATCTCCAAGTCAACGCTCGTGTCGGTTTGTTTTTTTTCCCTCGTAAATAAATACAGCAAAAAATCGGCGTTTACTATAAAAAAATATACAATATATTGCATTTGCAAAATAGTTCGGAGTATCTAATACAATTTTTTTTAAATTAAATTACAATTACTATGGCGACTGCTTTTCTTGACATTTGGCTTTCAACCACCGGCTAAATGCAATAAATTGCACGATAAATAATAAATAAAAATAGCAGTTTCGGAATATTTTCAATATTTATACCAGTGAAATTCAAATATGTAATTGCGCAGCAGGATTATACGTCGCGAAACGTAAATATTTTAACATATTAGGTGTTCACGGATGTTGCATTGTGATCGCGAATACGATAAACAATCATGGCGAGAAATTGTTATCACGTCGATAGTTATTTGTGATTGAGCTACTGACAAGTCCGACTTCTTACAATCCTGTACCATCCAATAACTTCCCTCAAAATTCCCTTATTAACCGTGTTTTGTTTTGAAAACATTATGTTTCCAATAATCACGTGTTCATTGTACTATACGACATTTCTTAAGCATCCAGATGTTTACTAACTGAGATGGATATGTTCTCATCATCACTATGGCAGCATCATCTGCATGGCATGTGATGTTAATGACCTTATCTCCCTTAGTAGATTAACTACTTTTTTTATTCTTAAAAGCGATTTTTTATACATATTTATTCTGCTTGTGTATGAAAAGGTTTTAGGCGTATATATTGTTGTTGTATATTTAGTTATAAAGGTGCTAAACTTGCTTTGTTTCTTTGTTGTTCTCAATATGTGTTATTTTCTAAATGCTAATATTATTTAGGTCCCAAATTGAGTTATTTTAACTCCTGGGAATGTATTTCAACGTATTATACTTGTAAAGTACTTTGTGTTTTATGATTTGTAAATTAAAAAAACCTTAATTGGCTCTTCTGAAAAGTTGCTACATGTCGCTTGGTAACTTTTTCCTTTCCCGCGTCGATATATAACCCTAAGTGGTTTTTAAAATTACAAATATAAAGTATTTTATAAAATAAATACAGCTTAGTTAGATTTATAGAACAGTAATCGAGTGATAACCATAACAACGGCGGCAGTTAAATTTGCTTGGTCGATCGGTAAATATGATTGTTTGGCCATGATACGGCGAGGGTAGCGCGAGCTCGCTGTAGAGGAAAGCGGGCTGTGTTGTCAACTAAAGCGCAGCTTTTTTGCTTTTTCTTTTTATATAGTGCAGAGCCAATTCTTCCATATAAAACAAACATTTATATTTAAAGCACTTATGGTGGTCTCAGCACATCCCGCCATCGCTCGAACAAGGGTGGATGGATCCACCCTGCAGTGGCTTGGAGAAGCGCGTTATAAGAGCTTTTCAGGCGTTCCCGTAGGCTCCAGGCTCTGTGGCGAAGTAGGGCAGCGAAGGAGTTTATTCGTCCGGCTGTGAACATTTCGGAGGCACTGCAGTACCTAGGCAGTCCGAATAATTGCCTGTATGAATGAATTTTTTTTAACTAAAAAAAATATTTATAAACCCTTACGGATTATTACATTCATTCTACAAAAATAGTATGAAAATTTTTCATTCATACTCTGTTGTTCAAAATAATATTTTTTACATCTTTTGAAAAGTTTGTCTGAGTCTTTTGTTTAGTTTTGTCTGGTAGTTTATTGCATAATTTCAGTCCCTGGTTCATTAGTCTTGATTTTCCTTGTCTCGTTTTAGAAAGTTAGATATGGTATTTGTCTGATACTCTCGTATTATGTCCATGTTGACTACAATTTTTACAAGTTTAGTTCTTCGTCTACAATTACATTAGTGGCTAATTTATGGATAAATTTTAATGATTCTTGTTGAAAGAGTTCAGTTATATTTAATTGCTTAGTTTTTTGAAAAAGTTCTCTAGTTGCAGTTAGATAGGGAAGGTCATATACTAACTTTAATATTTTATTTTGTTGTCTTTGTAGTCTGTTTATGTCATTTTGATATCCTGTTCCCCATAGTAGTTGCAAATAACATATTTTAGTTTTTACATAGGCTTCAAACATTATAATTTTTCCGTTTTTGGAAAAAAGTTTTTGATTTTTAAAAAAAGACTCGATAATGTCGCCACTTTGCTAATTAAATTGTTGATATGAATTGTCCATGTCAATTGTCTGTCTATTGTTAGCCCCAAGTATTAAACATGTTCAATTTCAGTAAGTCGTTCATTATTTATGTAAGCATCTACTTTATGACATTTTTTTCTAGATTCAAAATGGATAATATTGCATTTTTTTTCATTAAGTGTAAGTCAGTTTGTGTTTGTCCATTTAGTCAACATATTTAGGTCTTTGTTTATGTCATTGTTTGTTAATACGTCTGTTTGCTTTTTATAGAATAGTCCAATGTCGTCGGCATACATAATAATTTTTCCCTTAAATATAACAATTCCACACTGCTTGCGTATGATTGTTCCACAGTTCCGCTGAATACATGGACGTCAAATACAGTGTAAAGATGATTTTTTCCACTTTGTCACTGCACTGAAAGCGTCTTGCTAGCATAGAGGCCCTAAAATTGATGGCTCTTCTCTGTCTCTCTATGTCCTGATCATCTTTACAATCATCAGTCAGTATGTGCCCCAGATACTTTATTTTTGCAGTTACCGCTAAACTGTCGTTGTCCAGGAAACAGGTAGTGTTGGGTGCACGAATTCAGAAAATGACCTCTTGTGTTTAAATATTGTTTTCAAATGTACGGCATTAAAAACAGCTTGTCTCTCACGAACCGCACGCAGCATCTGAAGACATAAGAACATAAGCTGTCTGACTTTTTTTCGCATTTATTTTCGAAAACTTTATGTACGACGTCTGTTCAGAAAATAACGAGAATTTTTCAATTTCACGGGTTCGGAGAGTCCGATTGTCAATTTTGATTATGTTGGTATACAATGTATACATACTCCTGAAGCAGAGGCGGTTCCTTAGTATGTACATAAGTGCAGTGCACTGCCAAGTAAAATGTTTGTTTTAATAAATTAGTAATTTTATTGATAGTAAAAATATTTTATAAATAGGTAGAAAGAAACGGGGATTCGGTGCAATATTATACACGTAAACATCATAATATTCAATACTAGCGCCAAAAGATCTAGCGAAATCGACTCTGGCGGACGATTTTCTCATCTTGTCTACGCATGCGCAATCGTCCCAGTGCATATTATGTTTTGCACAATCTTTCGAAATATATCATATCTCCTAAAATCGTCATTCGAGCGAGACAGACAATGCTTAATACCGATGAATTGTGCGTTAGAGGGAGAAGATAATATTGGGGGCATTGCCAACGCATGCGCAGATTTGAAGTTCGTTTGTAATGTCACTTTGAACATGCGTAATGACATGATAGTAGTGAGAATTTATTTAACTATAACGTGCGTATTATGTTGGGCGCATTTAGCGTTTCTGGTTCCGATGCGCGGGCTGTAATACTATTGCTCGTTTATCACGTCAGACCTATCATATTATTATAATATTATTGAACTTAATAATATACAAGTTGACAAAATGTAAAGAAATGTACTGCCAATGTTTTCGGTCAGGAGCCGCCAGTGTCCTGAAGTATACTAAAATTTTCAGCCGTGTTCATTGTTCACTTTATCTGTGGCAGCCGCTAAGGTTAGACGTGTTTGGCGCGCTCGGCGATTTTCATTTTGGCGATCCAGAATGCCTCCACTGAGACAATTGAACCTTAGTTTCGAACCTTACCCCTTAATTTACGAAATGTATCGAGTACTTTCGTTGTGCGGTGTTTAGAAGCCTAGTCCGGGCTGACGTTGCAGCGGACTACGCGTTGCGGGCCAAAGCGGGGTTCGGACCTGCCAACCTCACGGCTGTTGGGGTTGCTCGCCACAGCACAAATTCAGTGCCCTATGCACCACCGGGTGCAGACAGACGTATGATGATGATAAATGATCAAAAGTACGCTGTGTTTTATGAAGAAAAAAAACAACTGAGTTCCATTGTGCCCGATCTCCCCAAAGCCATTAATATACATTATAAGTATTATTAATTTTACCATATTTAGGGTCTTCGCGTGCTCAGATTTCTGTCAGAAAAATGTCAGAGGATATATTTTACTCTTCAAATTATCCGCTTGATTTCCCAAAATCATTAGCTATTACTGTTCGGGTGTCTTCGGCAAACATCGTCGTATTCGATTCCATGAATATAAATTCGCTACTTTTTTTCAGCCAATTAACAGGCATATAAAAACCTTAATGGTTTGGCATTAATAATATGTACATATTTATTTAATTCTTTATTTATACATTTTACCAAACTAATTTTTTTTTAATAGAAACATTACCCATCTTACAAAAGTACACACCCCATTCAAAGATAGGCAATTACATCAAAAAATATATTATTTATATATTTATGTATACGCTCTACGGGCTTTTACATTTATTATCAATATACACACATACACATAAATATATAATATATTACAGTATTGTGCAAATTAATAGAATAAGAGTAATTTTTGTCATTTTTTTACGTATAGCAACACTCATATATGTCAATTTGACAGTTGTTTAGCGCCAAAAATTATGACTAACAGTTCATTAATTGTATTTATTTTAATTTTATTTTTATTCATTCGTTTACTTGTAATGTTTTTTTATTACATGTTTTTTTTTTTATATTTGATGGGCCATATATTTTTTGATGATGTTTTTGTTATACGAGTATGCAGAAAATATGGTAATATTGACTGTTAAAAATTTATACATATATTAGTCCCAACTCAAAAAAGTTTACTATTGTTTACTATTAATTTGTATTTCATTGCTATGTAATTATCCTTTATTTTTTAATACTCTGTTTTACCTCTTATGTATATTGTAAAAAAACAAAATAAAAATTAAAGAAAAATAAAATATATAAATTTAAAAAAAGGACTTAGGTTCTATGAAGTTGGGACTAGTATCTCAATAAATGTTTAAATGAATATATTGTAGATAAATAAAAATAAATAAATTAATCTTTTGGGAGCTCATATTGGTGTTTGCTGGTGTACTATCTGTTGTTTTTTTTACATTTTCTCAAAAGGACTAATTTTATAAATTGCTTGCATACTAAACAGTGTTTTTGAGTTGGTTTAACTCGTGGTATCACGCCGAGGAAAAGGGAAAAGATTATAACCTTAAGTGAACATACATCAATGACTCAGAAGGAGATTGCAAATGAATGTTTTGTGTGTCAGGGAGCAGTCAGCAAGATTATTAAGCAGAAAAGAGAAACTGGGTCAGTTGAATCAAAGAGAATTGGGAAATGTGGAAGAAACCGTAAAACTAGTGTCCGAGATGAAATATCTTTTTCAGAAATAGTAAGTTAAATACAAGAAAAACAAGTTACGAACTTCAACGCAATTTGGCAGCCACTGGGGTGATGATACATGACTCAACAGTACGAAGAAGACTCATTGAATCTGGAAGAAAAGCAATTCGACCACAGAAGAAACAACTCCTGACGGCACGTATGATGAAGCAAAGGCTCATTTGGACTAGAAAATACACCAAATGGACCGTAGAATACTGGAGGAAGGTGCTGTTTTCAGATGAGACCCACTTTCTCGTGCAGGGATATCGCACAAAATTTGTTAGAAAAAGTGGGGATGAAGAGCTTACTGTGGCTCATATTGACCAAACGGTGAAATACCCTGTGAATAAGATGTTTTGAGTATGTCCAAGTCGCATTGGCAGGTCATATGACCTGTCATTGGCTGGTTTAAGTGGCCACTTTACACACTGTGTAACAAGAAGAAAATCCAGCCAGTTAAATCAACTACCTGGTAAAAGAAGAAGTACACAAAATTGAAAAATTGTTTTCAGGCGTTGCCTAGTAGGTGAATTGGTTCAGCCGGATGAATCTCACCCGCATGATAAAGGTTTCAGCTCTTTTACTTCAGAAAAGTCAACAGGTAGAAAAGTTGAGGAAATGTGGATGTTCAAACATAGGCAGAATGATGAATGTTAGACAGTGTGTAAAGTGGTCACTTAAACCAACTAATGACAGGTCATAAGCCCTGTAAATACTTAAACTCCCATATCCCCTTCTCAAAAATGTTTTCCCTCTCTGTTACCACAAATTTAAAGATGTTTTGGGGGGCTGTTTTTCGTATATGGGGACCGGATCTTTGATACCAATAGAAGGTATTTATTTTATTGTATTAACATAAACGGCAAATCTGCCTTTTACAAACATTTATAATACTAATATAATATACCCCCTCTTTCCAATTGTTGCAAGAAGCTAAACTTTTAGATCTTAGACAAATACACCGCAAGACAAATAAATTTACGAGTTCTCAAAAAAAACTAAAATTGACATATAATGAATTATTCTTGATATTTAATTAGTTTTTTTTATATTGTTTGACATATGTGATGACTACTCGTTATTTCAAGGTTAAAATAAAAAATCTTACTCATGAATTGTACTTAGAAATTGCCATTATATATCAGGTATCAGATTACCCGAACCTTAGAGACCCATAACGGTTCATTTATGGTCGAGTGTTTGTGATGGAATAATAAAAGACATGTTATTTTTTAATTCATATTTAAGAAGTAGGTTCTTATCGCTTTATTTTAAATTAAAGTATTTTACATTTAAACATATTTATAACATTTAAAAATATTTAGTACTTAGTGAATTCACCTTTATTTTTTATAACATGTAAAATTCTATTATTTAGAGAAGCGTAAAGCGAATCTAAAATTTCTGATGTTATTTCTTCTTCCCAAACTTGAATTAAGTTTTTTTTAAATTCCTCAATGTTTTTTGATTTTTTTTTCCCGACTTTTTTTTTCATAATCGCCCATAAATTTTCTATCGGGTTCAAATCAGGGCTATTCCCGGGCCACGTCAACGATTTTAAGCCAATTTTCTCCTTGAATTCATTGATCTATAAAAAAACAATAAATTACTTATCATGTGGTCACAAAATGCATTAAAAAATATATATATTTGTACTCACAGTGCGGGCTCTATGGCACGGCGCAGAATCGTCCTGAAAAATTGGGTCCGCGGTATACTGCGTAATGTCCTCGATTGTTGGAATAATATGTTTTTTTAACACTTTTTTGTACTGAATGGCATTCATCGTACCCTGTACAAAATTTAGAGGTCCTAAACCGTATGCTGTCATGCACCCCCAAATCATCACGTAGGGTGAATGTTTAACGGTTCGAGTGACGCACGACGGATGATATCTTTCCCCACGTTTTCGTCGAACTATCTTTCTGCCGTCTGGACCAAAAAGGTTGAATTTTGATTCATCAGAGAAAACAACATTTTGCCAATCCTCCAAGGTCCAATTCTGGTGCTCTTTCGCCCAATCCAGTCTAGCCTTCTTCATTTTGTCCGTGAGTAATGGTTTCTTTGCGGGACTCCGTGCTTGGAAACCATGCTCCAACAGCCGCCTGGACACTGTTTTTACTGAAAATGTTGATGTGCTGGTAGACTGCACCTCTGCGTGTATTTCAGGTGCCGTTAAAAATCGATCGCGCATAACAATTTTTTTTATTAAGCGATCATCTCGGGCAGATGTCACGCGCCCCCGTCCGCTTCCTTTTTTCCGTTCTATGGATCCAGTTTCTTGGATTTTTTTTAATAAAAACCTCACTGCACCTTCTGAATACCCAACTCGACGAGATATTTCACAATTAGATATGTTTTCTTGCGACAATGTGATTATTTTGGATTTTATCGCAATCGACATTTGCTTTGCACTTTCCATGATTGTTGTGTTATGTTCACTCAAACGCGGGTAAAACAAGACTGTTGAGACATTTTAAAATGTAAATATTGTAGAAAGGTGACACATAGTGTCCTTAATTTATTAAACAAAAGAAAGAGGTATCGATAAAGGATTTCTTAGAAAAAGGGTTCAGTAAAGTCAAGGGGCGCGGTAGCAGGTAAACTCGTAATTTTTTTTGTCTTGCGGTGTATATTGTTTTCAATGTTTAAAATGTATATTTTTAAGAACCAAAATTTATTTATAAGTAATTCAAATAGATCAAGTCAAAGAAGGAATCGTGTGCTAGAAATACCACATTGTAAAACGAGGCTCGCACAGAGACATGCATATTTTATAGGCCCAAAAATTTTTAATTCTTTTTTTACTGATAATATTTCATTGATTCCAAACTTTCAAAATTTTCCTTAATTTAAAAAACACGCACTATCCTGGATTCAAACTAAAGATATGAATTCTTTTTTTCTATGATTTATTATTTTGCCCTTCAATAATAAGGAATATTTAAGTGTTTTTTTTTTAATATTTTTTATTTCCTTTTTTAATTACTATAAAAAAAAATACCATATTATCTTTTACAAAATATTTTTTTTTTCTTATGTTATACAAAAATATTATAACTGTCCATTATTTACTATAGGAGCAAAAATTCATAAATATTTTCTTGTATACCCACGAACAGGCCTTTATTTACTTAAATTAAATTAAAAATTAAAGTAGAAAGTTTAAATAATAAAACATTCTACAGTAACACAACAAGAAAATCATAAGTACTGTTTCATACAGCTGGGCAAAGTGAACAAAAAACTTTATATATTATGAAATGCATGAATAAATAAATATAATTACCATTCACCATCTTTGAAAAAGTTCAAAAGGTTTGTTCCATAGGAACAATACCCTACACTAAATATATCAGATACGTGGGAATAACTATTGCCGAGTTCATGAAGTCTATTTAATAAAATATTAATGATAAATAGCCTCAAGTATAAAGCTCTATTGGAGCAGAACTGAGTAAATGTTGTCCTAATGGCGGGGCTGTATTTCAACAGGACTTCTTGTCACGTATCGAAGTTTATGCTTAAGTATATCAATGATAAAAAAAACTCTTTTAGACTGGCCTGGAAATTCACCTGATCTCAACCCTATAGAAAATTTGTGGGCGATTTGTAAATCTAGGATACAAAAATTGGACTGAACCACCAAGATGAAGATGATAGAAGCTGTTATTCAGATGTGGTTTCGAGATGACAGAATATAAGGAACTTTCCGAAGTTTAATTGATTCAATTTTCAATTTATTTATTCATATATTTGTCTATTACAAAATGGAATATCTTAATGCATACATATAAAAATAATAAAAATAATAAGGTAAAAATAGGTAGTATAAAAATGACAAATAAGTATACATAATATCCAGAGAATAGAATCTTGTAACGAAAAACTCCATCAGAGACGTGAAAAATGTCAATGTCCATAGTAATATTGTTCAACGTAGAGATAGCCCTTCCAACAGGCATAACCATTGGGAGGTTGATCCTGTATATTGGAATGTGAAACAGTCTATGCTGGCGATGTCTAAGGTAATTATTCAAAACATAAAAGCTCATGTTCCGCATAATTTCAGGGTTGTCAATAATACCGCGCAACAATCGAAATAAGTGCGTAGTTAAATACACATTCCTTCTGGTTTTTAAACTGCTGGAACCGAGCATACCCTGGAGGAACTCAGTGGGATAAACTCATGGATAATATCCGCACTCCCTCATGTAGAGAAACCGAAGAAATGTCTTCTGAACCCTCTCCACCATAAGAGAGTACTTCAACTCACACGGTCACCAAATCATCGAGCCACTCTCGAGTCTACTTTGCACCAACGAGTTATAAAGAATTGTCAGTACTCGTGTACTGCCAAAAACCCTGGCAGTACGCGAGACGAATCCTAACATCTTCAACGAACTAATACAAACTGTTTTGATCTGATCATGAAATGTTAGGGATTCCGTGCCAAAACGTGTTCAGGCTATTATAAAAGCAAAAGGAGGACATACCAGTAGCGAGCGATGAGTTTTTATATTGGTAAACTACGAAAATTCTGATAAAATGTCCATAGCGGTAAAATAACACATAAAAAAAACAGGTCTATGCTATATTAGATAAATTTAATAATCCATAACAAATAGCAGTAGCGGCTAATAGTTTTAAATATTTTCTAATGTAACGCAAAAATTTGATTTATTAATAATTTTGGCCGATAGATGCGCAACTTGCTGTATGGAATAAAGGAATATGATGAAAATTTACTAATCTAAAAAATGCAATGTGCAATTTTTGCATATTTTTTTAATTTTTTTTTTCCTAATAATAACGTAACATAAAACATTGCTTTGTGTGTCAAAAAAATATGGTAAGCTGCAAATAATCGATTTTAAAGAGAATTCGCCCCTGGGACATACATCCTATTAAATAAAAAATATTTTATGATTGTACGTCACCTGTAACTCAAAATATTAATAAAAAACGTATTTCACGATAACAAGGAATTTTATTTTATTAATTCGCACAATACTGTGACAGTACTTCAATGCACGCTATGGGAACTAAAACGTATTAACTATAAGAATCGCGAGTCATAAGATGCACCCGAGAACAGCCGAACGTAATCCGACACATCCCGACCGCAGGTTCCGGCTGAGCCGAAGTTTCAGCCAATTTGTGGCCGAAATCAAAGCTTCGATCACTAACAGATATGGATATGGATGCAGTTAGTTAACAAATAACTTAGAAATGACATTTGATCTTTTCAACGATTTTTTCAAATTAATGTATTATATTTTAGTTCCGTGGTGTAACAAATTAAGTTCCTGTAACTCAGTTTATTGTTCCCGCCACTGGGGTTCGATTCCAACAATGGGAACTTGTGATTCGTTACGGTGGGAGTGTACCACAAGGTGGTACAAAATAATGATTGAAATGATTTTTGTGTGCATTCAATTGAATTATTTTTACGTTCCCACGTCAACGATGATTATTTGACACATTTCAACGGAGGCGAACCTATTTGAGAAAGGAATATAAGGCATTTACAAGGCATGTGACCTGTCATTAGCTAGACTGAGTGAACACAGTCGCCAGACTTGTGAATACAGAAAAATTCCAATTCATGAGTGCCAGATTTCATTACTTTTGAAATAATACAGCGAATTGGAATTACAATAAGAACTCACTTCACATATCCAGAAAAGTTAATTACACTATTAAATTTTAATTAAAAACTTCTCGTTTTTTATTTCCGGTGACGATCTGGATATTTGGGAATCCGGATGGCTGGAGTTCGAATAAATGGAGTCCTACTGTACCTAAAAAAGACGTGGGCAATAAGGAAGTTTTGCGGTTTAAAAAAAGTATATTTGTAAATAGACTATCGAACTAAGCCAAAAAAATATTGGTTAATAGACTATCAAAGTAAGACAAAAAAATGGTTAATAGACTATCAAAATAAGACAAAAAAAATATTGGTTAATAGATTAGGCGGCCTCCGTGGTGTAGTGGTCAAGACGCTTGACACACGCACGAAAGGTTCCGGGTTCGATTCCCGGTGAGAAAACAAAAAAATTAAAATGCGGATTTTCTCAAGCCTGGGTGCTCTGTGATGTAATTCACCACTGTAATTAGGCCTCCTGGCCTGTTGTGGTGCAAAAAAAAATGTAAATAAAAAAAAATTATCAAAATAAGACAAAAAAAAATATTGGTTAATAGACTATCAAACTAAGACAAAAAAACCAATCGAACTAAGACAAAAAAATATTGGTTAATAAACTATTAACTACAAATTTTTGAAAACCCAGAGGAAGTAATAAAAAATGAAGCCACTGCCAAAAAATACATTGACTTTCTAAAGGCCATAGTTACAAAAATGAAAAAAATTCATGAAGGAATTGATAAAAATAAATATTGTGCAAAATATACATACCAGGAAAAAAGTTTTGTATGCATAATAACGGGAACAAGAGGAAAAAAAACTATCAAACTAAGACAAGAAAAATATTTTCCAATAGACTATCGAATAACACAAAAAAAATGGTTAATAGGCTATCAAAGTAAGACAAATAAATATTGGTTAATAAGCTATCGAATATAGACAAAAAAAATATTGGTAAATAGACTATCAAACTAAGGCAAAATAAACATTGGTGAATAGCCTATCCAGTTAAGAAAAAAAATGGTTAATAGACTAGCAAACTAAGACAAAAAAATATTGGTTAATAAACTATCAAACTAAACTTTTTTTTTGACTAATTGACTCAAACTAAGCTAAAAAAATATTTGTTGATAGATTATCGAACTAAGACAAATAATATTTGTTAATAAACTATCAAAGAAAAAAAAATATTGGTTAATAAGCTATTGAATTAAGACGAAAAAAATATTGGTTAATAGACTATCAAACTAAAGCAAAATAAATGTTGGTTAATAAAATATCAAACCAAGACAAAAAAAATATTGGTTAATAGCCAATCCAACTAAGACAAAAAAAAATGTTAATAGACTATCAAAGTAAGCCAGTTTTTTTATTGATTAATTGACTGTCAAACTAAGCCAAAATTATTTTTTTAAGTATCGTATAACCAACACTATTATTTTTTAAAGTTACGCAATTTTAAAATTACACCGCCCGTGACGTCACAAGTTCCAGTGAGTTCTGCTGATTGATGAGTGAGTTCTGCTGATTGATGAGGTAGCACTGCAATATTTCATTGTTCCTGGACTGGCACCTGAGTCGAAACACTGATCACCTTACCTTCTTGTAACAGATTATCGAACTACACCGCATTTGGTTTACCATCCGGAAAGAAGGATGATGCTGATAATTATCTATGCACGCGCAAGTTTTCCCAGCTACGTAACTAATAACTAATTATTTATTTTTCCTTGAGTTTTATGGAGTAAGTAATAAGAAGATAAAAACGCATAATAATAATAATCAATAAAAATTCCCATATTAGTATTTATTTATTAATTTTATTCAAATACGAGTTACCAGTATGTAAATTATAGAAATTTGTTTTAACTCCGTGAGGCTACAAATCGGTCCGTGTTGAGTGACTCCCTTACCGCATACAGCAGTAGCGAGCGGTGATTTATTTTATAGGTAATCTACAAAAAATGTTCATCCATTTGTACCTACATATAAGTACAAATATATCTTCTATATATATAATATAAATTAATCGCCGTGTTGTGTCTCGCAAAAACTCGAAAATGGCCAGATTTAGGTGCGGTTTTTTGCAAAATTTTCTAATTCACGTACGGTTTACAAATAATAAAATCTTCAATATATTAAATAGAAAAAAAGTTAAAAGTATATATGTGTTTTCAAAAGTAATTTACAGGGTTGCATTTGACTGAAATGCATATTCCAAAAAAATTGGATTATTTTATTTATTTGTAAATTAAAAAAGGTTTATATTTTAACGTTTACAAACATAAATTATTTTCCGTGGATACTGAATTTATTAATTTCCTAACAATTTCTTAATTTCTACATGTTAACATACTTTCAATGGATTTTTAGTAATGTTTGAAAAAAATTTACCGACATTCGAAACACTTTTGAAAAACGGATTCTTATACAGAATGCACCACTACTGCCGGTAAGTAGCGTAGAGTTTGACATTTGCAAAAAGAATTCTTTATTAAAAAAATATCATTTCAGGTTTTGGAATTCAACCACAAACAAGTACCAAGGTATTAACCAAACATTATTTGAATATCAAAAATGTTTGTTTTTGGAATTCAATCATAAACAAGCATTTAGTTACCTACATATCAATAAAAAGTATTTTTCATTTTATCCGGAGTTTTTGCACGTTTTCACAATATAGTCATATTTCTTTAATTACTATTTATTTATTGACGGACTTATACAGTCAATTCCAACAATGGTAAACACATTTTCTTCTACTAAATACAGGTACAAATAAAATAAAATACAACTAGACTTCTATATTACATTATCTAAAGTGTTCTTCATCTGTGTTGTAATATGTCAAGAATTTTTTAATAGACATTTTTTTCAAAGATAAAAGGTAGCCTGTATCGATTGTCGATCCCCCAACAATGTTATACAAAGAATACGACGTTTAACGTCTATGGCGACGCAGCATATTTATTCTGTTTTAATATTAATTCATTTTTCCACTGAGAATTTTGCCGAGGGAGTGAGATATTTTTTCCGAATAAAAAGTAGCGTGTGAAACATGTCAGCTGCCCGGCTATGTCAATGCAAAAAATCACGTCGTTCGGTAGCTCCGTTGCGACGTAAAAGAAAATTATTTTTATACCAAAAAAAATCCCGGGAGAGTGATACGAGTATATATATATATCGTATATTTTTTCGGGATGAAAAGTAGCCCATGACACTTCTCAGCTCTCCGGCTATTAGAGAAAAAATCACGTTGATCAGTCGTTTCGTTGAGACGTGTAGGAAACACAAACAGACAAGCTCACTTATAATATTAGTATGGATTATTGTTCTAAATTAAAATCCATTACTATTACTAATTTTGTGTTAACAAAAGAGGTACCAAAGTTCAAATGAATTAATTTATTCCCAAGTACCTACTTATTTCTGCATAGAAAACAGTTTTTTCTACGCATTCTCGACTTAAAACACTACGAATACATTTGTGTTAAAATGTAGCAAGTATAAACAACAATTCATCTACACGGCTTATGACCTGTCATTGGCTGGTTTAAGAGGCCATTTTACACACCATTTAACATTCACCATTCTCCCATATTTGAACATCAATTTCCCGTCAATTCTTTCATCTGTTGATGTTTGTGAAGTTAAAGAGCTGAAACTTTTGTTTATGCGGGTGAGATTCGTGTAATTGAATTATTTCACCTTCATACTAGGCAACGCCTGAAAATTTTTTTTTTCAATTTCTATACTTGTCCATGGACCAGGTGGATTTATCGATAATCTTTCGAGTTTGTCCAATTTTTTGTAAACAAGGACTGGACTCGACTCCCCGGGGAGCTGTTAATATTATCATATTACAACGGAGATGAGAAACATTTTAAAGAAGATAATATAGAAGTCTAGGCCACTTAAACCAGCCAATGACAGGTCATAAGCCCTGTAGATGCCTAGACTTCTATATTACTTTCTCTAAAACGTTCTTCATCTCTGTTGTAATATATTAATATTAACAGCTCCCCAGGGAGTCGAATCCAGTCCTTTTTACAAAGGTTTTTACACGCTTTCACGACACTAGCAGGCATTTTGGTTTCGAATCTAAACGTCACGCCTGGCGGCGGTTGAAGAACGACTAAATGCGCGTTGGGGATGACTAAGCGTTCGGGCATGAGTTAAGTGACATAATTTTTGAGGGCTCGGGGCATGTCTATGTGCATTTTTTTTTGTTTGTTTATTTTTCAATACATATATTATTTACCTCGAAATATAATTACAAAAATACACTTCAGAAAAATACATCTTAAAATAAAGCTAAAACATGAATTGGAAAAAATGCCCACAAAGATTACAGCGTCTGAGCGTGGGTCATTCTTTTTTTAATTATTAAATAGTTTATAGCACATATATATGGTACGACATAACCATGAAAAGAAAAGAAAAGAATAATGAAGAAAACCCAAATTAACATATGCTGAAATTACGAAAATATGATTTATTCAAAGGCCCTAATTTCATTATATTATACATTTGTCAGAAGCCATTTGGAATACGCATCTCAGATATGGAATCCCCAGTATGCCATATATATAAGTAGAATAGAAAATATTCAAAACAAATTTATAAAGTACCTTAAATACAAAACCGGTATTTCTTATGTATCTACTCTCACTGCCTCCACCTTCCATGGAATCATTTCTCTACAATACCGCAGAGTGTGTGCGGACCAACTACTGCTTTACAAAATTATGACAGGAATGGTTGACTGTACAGAGCTGCTTGGTTTAATAACAATACATGTGCCAGCCAGGATTTGTAGACGGTACCACCTGTTTCATGTACCAATAAGTAAAACATCGTATGTTAAAAATGCTTTTTTTCGTAGGACTTTTTCAGTGTACAATACAACATTTACAAATATAGATTACACAAACATCACTCTGTCAGATTTAAAATTTACACTAAAAGTGCATTATGTAACTTAGAAGACATTATAATTTCTTTTTTTTTTTTTTTTAAAACGAAATATTTGTGTTCTTATGATTTACCCAAATATTTCATTTTGAGGGCCATTTTCAACGAGTTGTAAATAACTCACTATTAGAAAATGGAATCGAGTTGGGGTAGAGTGGGATTCGAACCACGGACCTTCGGTCCGTGAGTCCGAGACACTAGCCACAGGACCACAACCCGATTTTAGCCACCTAAATATGTACATGTCCCTTCCCCTCCTTATCCTCTTTTCAAGCATTCTTGTCCTAATCCTGCCCAATTTACAGTAACTTAATGTTCTTAAAATAAATATTTAAAAAATCTTTGATTATTGAGTACATAAAAATAACATTTTTTAATGTATACATTATATGTATTTATTTGATATGTAATATATTTTCTTTACTAACTTTGTATACTATGTGGAAATCTGTTATTAGTTCTGAGTTTATACACTATATCTGTTTGTTTACTATAAATATGTATGTAGAACTGTTGATTTCCCAAATAAAATAAAATAAAATTTGCAGAATGCATTTATTTTTTTATTTTTTTAAAAGAATGTGTCTATCTGCTCCTTCCATGCTAATCCAAGACCTCAAACCTGCTTTAAACTGTACCAGCGATTTAACGTTTTGTAGTTCCTTGTAAGAAGATTATGTCAATGGTGGGTATTCGCAGTGAAGTTGCCAACAGAACTGGTGTCCTTGACCTTATAAACGTCAATAATATAATTGTCAGTAATCTACAGAAAAATATGGAGATAACAGTGTTATAAACAATTATTTACTTATAACTCATATGTTTAGTACTAAAAGTACTTTTATCTGGATTCGCACGAATACAGCGTGTTCATATTTCACAGAGCTTAACATAAAAGAGCACAATAGTCACATATGGATGGTGTTATGCAAAAAGTGTTTGGCCACACAGACCTCAAACTGAGATTTTTGATGTTTAACCTAGCCGCAACCTCCTAGGAGCAACTCTGATAAACGCGAAAGAGTTTGTGTACCTTGGAAGCAGGATCACCTGGGCCTCAATTATGATGGGAAGATAAAGACGCCATACCTTCGCCTTGGCGGTATAGTTGAAGATAAATTCCCTCTAGCGACTATAAAGATATACTACCGACCCCCCACCTTTTTTTTTTTTTTTAGAAAAAAAGAAATATTTGCGTTCGTATGATTTACCGAAATATTTAATTTTGATAGCCATTTTCAGCGAGTAGTAAATAACTCATTATTAGAAAACGGAATCGAGTTGGGGTAGAGTGGGATTCGAACCACGGGCCTTCGGTCCGTGAGTCCGAGACACTAGCCACAGGACCACAACCCGATTTAAGTTTTGGGTAGGTGCATCGATATGAATCAAAGGGAAGCGTACGTCACGGTACACATATCTACACTCTAAAATGACATAGCTTCAGTATGACGTCATAGTTGAAGATTAAAGTCTCCCAACCGACTACAAAGGTATAGTATCGATACCCCCCCACCATCAAGTTTTGATGTAAGAACATCATTTTATACCGACGAGTCTAGAACCCCTCGATACGTTTATCTACGCATTAAAAGTGTCAAAAATGTTGTTCCACCGAGCAATTTTTTCTTTAATTATGATTTATTAAAAAATTTAATCGTTTTGAGGTTGGCACTTTTTTTCTTAAAAGCCTATTAAAAATATGAGAGAGAAATAAGTAAGTTTTGAAGTCGAATTAAATTCCGACATAACTGTCAATTTAATATAACGAACGCCTAGATGTGGAAATAATGTCGCTAGGTTCTCTCCTGTTAACAAATAAGAGTATCTAGGCGTCAGACACAGATTATATGCGTCAGAAAGTTACGACTCTAAAAAAATAATTTAGTCAATATATTTTTTCTATCTGTTTTACTATTGTTCCGAGTGTATGTATCGAGACGTTATAGGAGCCGGCTTTGAAGTCGATCGGTACAGATCGGTAGATATATACAGACAATCGTTAAGCCTACCGTCTAGGTGATTTCCAAAAGTCATGCAAAATTCATGTTCAAGCGAGCATTTTTCACTTGAATTGGGATTTATTGGAGTTTATAATCGCTTTGAAGTGAGCACTTTTTATTACAGAAGCCTATTTAAAATATAAATGAGAACTATTTTAAATGTTAATGACGTTAGGAACGCGGACTAATTGTTTGCGGTCATTCCATTGGCTTGTTTCGATCATATGATGTCGATATGACAAGAAGGTAGAACATACCGAGGTAAGATACAGATGGTACAGAAGTTAAGTATACCGTCTCGATATATACAGATGAAGATAGCGTTCATAATCGAGGCACTGGGATGGGAGAACAAAAAGAGAAGTCGACTGCCGCATACACCAAGCAAGGCTTGTGTTTAACAAAAAAATCAAAGATTTTTGAGTCGAATAATATCAACCTAAAACTTGCCGAGACATATGTATGGAGCATATTGATGTACGGTTGTGAGACATGGTGCCTTACTGAAAGAGATAAAAAAAGACTAGAGACCTTCAAAGTGTGTTGCTACAGAAAAATATTAGGAATTTGCTGGAGAGACCACATCACTAATGACGAGGTTCTCAACAACTTTAACTTCACAAAAATCAACAGAGAATTGAAGGAATGTAGATGCTTAAATATGGGCAGAATGGTTAATTACAACACTTAAACCAGCCATTGACATGTCATAAGCCCTGTAGATGCCTAGACTTCTATATTTATTTATTTATTTATTTATTATCATTATATTACATACACAAAATTATAATTTATGTAAAGTTGCTTTGACTGTCTAACTAGGGCTATTTACCCCGTTCTAAAACAGTCAAAAAAATATAAAAAACAGTAATCAATTTAAAGAAACAGTTATAAAGATACAGGACAAAGTGAAAAACAAAGTAAAAAATGGAGTAAAAACATGGTAAAAAATGTAGTAAAAACATAGTAAAATTGTAGTAAAAACATAGTAAAATTTTAGTAAAAACATAGTAAAAATGTAGTAAAAACATAGTAAAAAATGTAGTAAAAAAAACGTAGCAAAAAAAATAAATTATTAAAACAAAGTAATAAATGCAGTAAAAACATAAAAACAGAATACATAGTAAGAAACATATTTAAAGTCATAATAAAAAAATGAATGTATGTTGTACAGCAAAAAGCGTATTTAAAGAAAGAAAATTACTTTCTTTTAGATGTTCTTCATCTCTGTTGTAATATGTTAATATAAACAGCTCCCCTAGGAGTTGAATCCAGTCTTTGTCTACAGAAATTTGGACAAACTCAAAATATTGTTAATTATGATAACATTATAATATTGATACAAGTAATGCACGATTTCTAACTAGATTCCAACACGTCGTTTGAATATTTAAGATTAAGCAGAATCGGCACCTCTCTCTGGATTATAAAGGGCTACATATATGCTGTAATGATTTATTACTAATGAATTATGTCTTTATCATTGACATATTAATACACATAGACATGGCCGGAGCCCTAAAAATGATGACACTCATCACTTATCTCATGCCCAAACGCTCAGTTATGTTCAACTCGTATTTAGTCCTTCTTCAACCGCCAGCGAGGCGTAACGTTCAGAATCAAAACTGAAATGCCTGCTTGTGTCATGAAAGCTTGTAAAAATCTTTCGACAAAACATTATAAACCACAGATATGGTAATCAGTACGAGGATAAGTCTGAGATATGTATGCGTTTCTGGACTTGATAGTTATAAAACGAGTCTGATTTAATTTTTTAAAACGGAGTATTAAACAAATAAAGGATAATTACATAGCAATGAAATACATATTAACAGTAAAAATAGTATACAATAAATCCCACAAAGGCATGCCCTGTTCGTGGGTATACAAGAAATGTTTATGATTTTTTTGCTCCTATAATATTTTTATGTAATATAAGAAAGAGAAAAGAAAATTTTCCTTAAGAGATTAGAAGGTACTTTTTTTACTTTATAGTCATTAAAAAAGCAAATAAAAAATATAAAAAAACACAAAAATATTCCTTATTATTTTAAAGGGCAACAAAATATAACTAACTAACTAACCATCACGCCATTTCCCCGGAGAGGTAGGCAGAGAGGATAGAACGCCACACCACTCTGTCCTGGCACACTTCCTTTGCTTCCTTCACATTCATACATATTCTCATGCACGCACGTCGATTATTCCGACTTTTCACATGACCACTTTCAAGAATTTGTTGTACTTGATCATGCCATGTCTTTCTCGGCCTTCCTCGACTTCTACAACCAGACACATTCGCATCATAAATCTTTTTAGCCGTTCTTTCATCATTCATTCGCTCCACATGACCGAACCATCGCAAAAGACCTTTCTTAATTTTGTCGATAATGCTTAACTCAGCCTTGCATTCTGCTCTAATTTCGGCATTAGGGCACCTATCATACATTGTTTTTCCGCACATTCGCCTGAGGGATCGCATTTCTACAGCATTCAGTCTACTTTCGTCCCTTTTTTTCCAACTCCATGCTTCGCTTCAACAAAATATATGATAGAAAAAAAGAGTTAATACCTTTAGTTTGAATCCAGGATAGTGCGTGTTTTTAAAAGAAGGAAATTTTTATAAAGTTTGGGATCAATAAAATATTATCAGTAACATATAAATATTAGTTAAATGCAGCCCTGGTGTAAATAAACAAACACAGTAAGTATGGGTACGTTTTCGTGTCGCTACTTTTTAAAATGGTTTACTTTACGGCGCAGGGCGAGTCTATGTATTAATATGTCAATGGTTTATATAAAAAGGCAAACAATATTTTTTTAACTTACCGAACGCAGCAAGAACCTGCTCAACGTTGCTGGCCACATCCATTTTTAACAAAAAATTCAATTAACTGGACATTTTTCCTTCATCACATGATAATTTCTGTACATTTTCGAGTTCAACTTTAGCCTGGCTTCACAATGACGGTGACACGATTTCATTTCTATGATAAAGTCGCCAGGCGAAGGCACCATCATATCTCGGCTGATCCCCGCAATTCGCCTGTGCCACGAATTGGAAACGACGATTCGTGTCGAGATCTATCCGATCCACTTAATAGGTCAAACACCATCGAAACTGAACAACTAAACACAAACAAACTTCATCTCTCACGTCTTCGGCACGACGTCATGATCAGAGATCACATTTTTGTGGTCTCGCGAGATAAACGTCACACATCACAGCGAGCAAAATCACGGTAAAAACACTGAAAAACAGCAGAACCACCACGTAATTTTAACATTTCGACAACAATTCACAGAATACGTCGTGGAATTTGAATAATATCCGATAAATTTCATTATCATATCAAAACATTAAAAGTTTTCGATGTATCTACTGGCTACTTCAAAACTTATCACAAATCACAATATTACAACTAGTAAAACAGGTTTCTGCATTTTTTCTGACGTTTAGAAACCACGTGATAACAAAGCTTACAGCCACGAATCAACAGATGTCGCTAACGTAGCTTGAACTCTGCAAACGCAGTATCTAAAAATAGAAAAATATGACAATGAAAATAAACATTTATATCAAAAAGTAAAAACAACTCAGCACGTTAGTTTTGTATTGTTAAATGAAATGTTTACACTTCTGTTAAGTACCACAATCATTAGTTTGAATTAGTTAAATGTAGTTCGTTTACAGTTTGTTAAGGCGCGTAGTTTCATAGTTTTAAATTAGAATTCTTGTTAATTTTCTTCTGTAAATGAAAATGTTTGATAATAAGTATTTCAAAGTTATTTTTTTAAAGTTCTGTCATTTTGAAATTACTTCGCGTGTGACATCACACGTTCTTTTAGGTGAGTTATACTGATTGATGATTGAAGAACTTCACCCCTACGGGAAATTTGATACAAAAAATGTTTTCTTGCGCGCGGTAAAAATTAAAGCATTAAATTGTACGGCAAAATTTCTTGAAAACATACGAAAAAATAATAAAAATAATTTTATCTACTTTGCACTACTTTGAACGATGTCACTGGTGCATATGAACTAACTATACCAATGAAACGAGAGCTGTGAAAGATATTTGTTTTGCTTACAGTGAACGTACCAATCGGGAGAACTGACAGAGAAGAACCTCAGTAGCTCAATCGCAAATAACTATCGACGTGCTAATAAGCGACGTGATAACAATTTCTCACCATGGTCGTATTCGCGATCACAATGCAACATCCGTGAACACCTAATATTAAATGTCAAAATATTTACGTTTCGCGACGTATAATCCTGCTGCGCAATCACATATTCGAATTTCAGCGGTGTTAATATGGAAAATATTCCGAAACTGCCATATTTATTTATTATTTATCATGCTATTTATTGCATTTATTTGAATATTTATGTACGCAGTGTATTATTTTTTATTGTTTGTAAACCAAATAAATAAATAAATGTACAAGAATAAGACAAAATAAAGTCTTTTTTTTTCCCACTACAACAGGCCAGGAGGCCCAATTACAGTGGTGAATTACATCACAGAATACCCAGGCTTGAGAAAAATCACATTTGATTTTTGTGTTCTCACAAGGAATCGAACCCGAACCTTCCTTGTGTGAGTCAAGCGTCTTGACCATTACACCGCGGAGGCCGAATTGCCGAATAATTGCGAAATAATAATGTGCTGGTCCTCGATCAACACAGCGCAAACTATGGCTCGCATGCACCAATGTCCCGATTGTGTTGTATTGTAAACTCGAGACAAGATCTGGACTTTTTTGAATTTTAAGATATAAGTTTTAAAATATTACTAAGATAGACCCGGATCTTGTCTTGAGGTAGTCATTTTATTTTTTTTGTCCTAGCTTTAATTTTATTTAGTTGTATTTTATTTGATTATGATAAGCTTGATTAGAATGACAGTTGTCAGCAAAAGTTACGACATAACTTTGTAGTAACGTCTAGGGAGTGATTTATCTTGTCACACAAAAATCACTCGTATCTGGCAAGCTAATTTATTTTTTAATACAATGTTTGACATATAAATCAACATATATATATAAAATCAGCTTTAAAACTAAAATAATCCTAATTGTTAACGACGTTCTTTCAAGGTTACGCCATTTTGCAAAAATGTTAGAGATGCGACAAATCAATCAATATAAATAGATCGAATTTATAAAAAAATCATTTGTTATTGCTCATGAAAAAAAGTATTTAGTGTCTTATTTTTTAGTAAATAATTGTCTTAAACACACTATTGCTTGTTTTTCGTTTTTATATATATTTTTTTTGGAAACAGAGTCACATGTTTGCATGAAAAAACTGATAAAATCGATTTGATCGGTACATGGTCAGTGATCAGTACTTTCCTAGTGACATTAGTTTGGCATCTTTCATTTTAATCAAGCTTTATTTTAAAGACTATTGTACCTTTATTTATTATAAGAAATTGTATGTACCATTGTTAGAATGGACTGCATAAGTCCGTCAATATATGAATAAATAAATAATTATAAATAATTGATATAATCATTTTATTATTAGGCGATTGCTGGCATTTTGTTTTCGTCCGAAAGCCTTTTGTTTTGAATTAAGCGTCGCCATGGCAACGCGAAAAGTACTCGCAACAAAAATGACAGATTATCTTCAGACCCTTTAAGTTCATTGTTCTTTCACCTCAAGGTTGATTGTTTCGTTTTATTATTGCGAATATTAGAGACGCTTTTAAATTACACGCCGTGGTATTCTGAAAACACTTCGAAACCTCTCGTATTTGTTTTATACGTGAGCTCCGATAACATGTGGAGACCATTTTCTATCACATCTGGGACGATCGTGGAGCCGCTGCCTATGTACTGCGCCCAGCAGATAGTCATCCCTCCGACTTTTCCTCATGTCCTCAAAGTATTCGCCAAAGGTAGGTAAACGAGCCAAGTGTCATTACGTAGTGTGCATCTTCTTTTCTCTTTTTCCGTATATATTTATTTATTTAAATGTACAATCATAGAATTAAGAATAGTCCAGAAACCGCATACGCGCATTAAACAGAAGGCGACTTAACTATACTGAAAGGAGTAGTTTTACGTTTTTTATTTTATTATTTATTTATTCATATTTTACTCTTACAAACTAATAATAATAAAAATAATGTGACCTCACAGGGGTTACCCGTGCCAAAGACACTTAACAATATACTTTTCAAAATTGTTTTTACATTTGAGAATAAACAAAGAAGACTTACTTAATAAACAGAGATAATTAACAAAATATTCAGACTGTTTAAGGAACTAGGTATATATGTACATCTATATTATTTATGTTACAAAACGCACAATGAAAATAACAAAAACCTAACATAATCTATACACTTGTGGAGCAGTTGATTCAATATTGGTTTGGGCGAATGAGACAATCCATTTTACTTCTACCTAGCTGCACTTTCCATTTTTTTAGAGTCTTTTTAAACATTTTCTCGTTACTAATTGTTTTCATAGAAAGTGGAAGTAGGTTAAAGATTGAATAATACTCAAAATCCCTTTGTCCGAAACAAGTATTAGTTTGTATTTGTTTAAGTTGTCTTTGTGTTGAGGATCTAGTGATTATATTATTTGTATGTTATGTATTGTAGGGGTTATGTCTCATTTGATTAAGAGTAGTTTTTGAATCTGTAAGTGAGTATTGTTTTAGCGTATAATTGTTTTGGTGTCATAAGTTATGATTTGTGGAATATTTCTTCAGTAGATGTCTGTATCGGGACTTTGGGTATTATTTTCATTATGGACTTTTGTGTATCAAATACACTATTTAAAACTGACCCATTAGTTTATTTCCCGATTTGAGTTCAATTATGCCGTGTTGTGTCGTTTCAAAGTGTAGCCATCTGTAGGCATCTACAGAGCAAATTTAATTTATGCCTAGACTTCTATATTAATTAATTATTAATTATGGATAACTTATATAGCGCCATTTTCGTAATAAAATACCTCAAGGGCGCTTTACATGGTGATTCTATTGTTAAGTTAATTTAATTGAAGCTTTTAAATTTGCAATTCAATTAAAATAATTTATTTTGTTGTCACGTGCTACGGATTTATTCAAATGATTTAGAGAACAAGTGGGTTTTAAGTTTTTTCCGAAACATCACTTCACTTTCACAGCCTCGCACCTCTGCTGGGAGAGCATTTCATGCCATAGGGCCTGCGACCGCAAATGCGCGTTCACCAAATTTAGTGCGCTGTTTGCGTAGAGGTATAATAACTTTTCCTCTCGCCGTAGACGTAGCTGATCTAAGCGTGAGACGCCTGTCAGCTAGTTCATCTGGAATGCATAGTTCCCTTAGATATTCCGGAGCCGAGTTGTGCAGTGACTTGATATTACCTTCTCTTAAATGTTCTTCATCTCTGTTGTAATATGTTAATATAAGCAGCTCCTCAAAAAGTTGAATCCAGTCCTTGTCTACGAAAATTTGGAAAACCTCAAAATATTGTTGATAAATCCACCTGGTCCATGAAGAAGTATAGAAATTGAAAAAATATAATTTTCAGGCGTTGCCTAGTATGTAGGTAAAATAATTCAATTAGATGAATCTCACCCGCGTCAATAAAGGTTTCAGCTGTTTAACTTCACAAACATAAAAAAATTAAAGAATTGTAGGAATATAGATGTTATAGAGCAAACACGATTGCAAATAGCAAACACAAAACTTCTACCATCTTTATGTTGGTGGTGCAGTCTAATTTTTGTATCCTAGATTTACAAATCGCCCACAACTTTTCTATAGGGTTAAGGTCAGTTGAATTTCTAGGCTAGTCTTTTTATAGTTTTCTTTTTATCATTGAAATACTTAAGCATAAACTTAAATACACCTTCTATATCCCTTCTCATGTAGTAATTTTTTTATTGAATATAGTAATTTTTTTACGTTCTTTAAGACTCCGGTAGCCTGTTGTACTCACTAAAAGCAAGGTACAGCAGAGACCTTAGACCATATCTTGTCGTGCGTGATCCAGACACGTGAATATTTTGACTCTTTCGCGTATTATACTGGTGGACGTCACGATTAAAGGTGTAGCCAATATTAGTGAGAGAGTCTTTATTTGCGCCTTGAAGCACCGTTTTTGCAATCTCATAATACGGTATGACCAAAAATGGGAGTGTCAGTAAGTTTGTAAATGTCTTCAGAGCCAAATTTCTTTTCGTTAAACTGTTTCCTCTTCAAAGCCAACGAACCTTTTAATGCAGTGAAGATCTCCATATTTACTCTCTGTTATTGAGTAAACATTCTTTAAATTAGCGATGTAAATGATATTTAATGACCATTGTATTGACAATCTTGATCACCAAATCAATAACATTTAAAAAAATCCCCTCTTGATGAATGATGCAATGGTAAAAAAGCATCTCTTGATTGATTTAAAAAAACCGTTCTCACTTCGGTCATAATTTTAGCTCCATATCTTGAAATTGAAATAACTTTACAAAGTTTAATATGATGCTTCTCTATGCATTCGATTACAGTATTTACAATATACTCAATAATTCAAAAGGCAATAGTCCAAAAAGTTCTTCTCTAGAACCTGTAGACTAAATAATTTAAACAAAAAATGTAACTTGTGCTGAGCCGCACTCGAGTGGCTAAAGAGCCGCGGTTAGCCGACCACTGATCTAGGATCATACCAAGGTACTTTGTAACATTTTGACATTTTTATTGGTGTCCATGTTTGAGGGCACATAGCAGAATGAATATATTATGATAGATCTGACTATTTAATGAAATTCCAGCGGCCATTAGAACCCAGCCCTACGATCTGCTGCTGTGGTCCGCGTCATACTTCAAGGCATTGTCCGATGGGAAGATTGCCCCCGTAAAGGAAAGGCTTGAGTATCCTCTGTTGCGGACGGAAGGAGGACTCAGCCCTCAATATTTAAAAGTCCTCATTAAACAGGTAATCTTAACAATATTTTCGAAATTCTGTATATATGTAGGATTTATGTGGTTGAGAGGGTTGGCTGGAGTTCCTACCTCAGTTAGAGATTAACAGGGAGGACACGAGATTGCTGTTTGATGTTTATTTATTACATGGCGAATAAAATACAGCACTTAGCTGTGTAGCACGAGCGTAACGGCAATGAGGGGTTAGAGATACTGCACTTGAACTACATGCTAGAGCTGAGCGAACTGCACTGAACTTGTTGGGCTGACTGACTTGAACGGCTGACTGACTGAACTGAACTTGTTGGGCCAACTAACTGAACGGGCTGACTGACTGGCGTTGTGTTTTGTGGTCTCTTTATAGACCACATTTGTTTGTAGTTCATTTCTTCATGACAGGGACAATGTAAATGTACTGCAGGACAATACCCCCGGTTTAGCGTGCAATACTATAAGAGTTGCATTGTACTAATGTATTGGATTCGATAGAAAATAATGTCATTGCATCGTCGGTCATTAGTCTACTTCAGGTGAACTAATTTAACACGTGTGTGTCATCGACTATGGACTATGGACCCCACATATATAAAGGGGCTTCTGAACTTTAACAGTCATTTATTCAGTCTGTTTTGCCAAATCGCCGCCTCTGATCGATAGTATTGTGTAAATTGGATGTGTAATGTGACCATGGTTGGTCCAACATATACATCGATAACTGTATCAAAGAACTGAAAGGTTTAAGAATGGGAGCGAAAATGAGTGGTATAACTGTTAACTATCTTCTGTATGCTGATGATGCCGTGCTTCTTGCTAGCAGCAAAGGAGACCCGCAATTCTTGGTAACAAAAGTCTACGATGAATGCAAGAAAAGCGATTTGCTCAAGAATGTTAAAAAACCGAAAGTTATGAAAATATAACTTAATGTATCGAAAGTTATGAAAATAGAAGAATTTGTGTATCTGGGAAGTATGTTTACTAGGGATGGAAAGGAGGGCGAGTGCCGGGAACAGGGTGAACGGTGCACTGAAACCTGCTTTGGTAAACGAATGTTTGTCGCAGGAGGTATAACTAGCGGTTTACAATAGAGTTTCAGTGCGAACTTTAATGTATGGGAGCGAAGTATGGAATTGGAAAAATAATGACGAAAGTAGGTTCAATGCTGTCGAGATGCGATCCCTCAGGCGAATGTGTGGTAAAACGATGTTTGATAGTTGCACAAATGTCGAGATCCGTGAACTGTGTAAGGCTGAGACTTGCATTATTTATTTATTATATATATACGGCCTAAGCCAATTACAACAGTTGCATGAAGAAACATAAATACAAGAAACTGAAAAAAAGGAACATAAAACTATTTAGCAAAGACAAACAAGGGCAAAACAATAATAGGATACAATATATTAAAAAAAACGAAAGACCAAAAACTTTGAGCTAAACCATGCCAATCCAACTTCATCCCACACTGTTTAGTCGCGAAGAGATCTACGAAAAGCCGGAAGATCTATCCCAAAAAAATCCAAGTCGTGTGATGAATTGACTAATCTACACATTCTGGACATTGGGGCATAAAAACCAAAGTTGCTCTTGGAAGATTTTATAAATAGCAGATTTTGATTTCTGGTGACATGGTTGGGAACATGAAAAGAAATTGATTGCAACAGAGCTGGGACATCACTTAAAGCAATAAGTATTTTGAAAATGCATATAAGGTCCATCTCAGTTCTACGTCTCTCCAATAAAGACAGATTAAGAGATTGCTTTATTTCAAAATAAGAATAATTACCCCTTTGTAATCCGAGCAACCATGCCACTTTTCTTAGAAAACGGTGTTGGACAGACTCGATATGACAGAATCAAGAAAAGGGGTGCTGCGTTCGGACATGTAGAGCAAATAGACAGCGAAAGAAAGGCTAAAAGGACCTACGAAGTGAATGTTAATGGATGCAGAAAACGAGGAAGACCGAGAAAGGCATGGCACGATTGAGTCCATCAAATACTTGAAGATGGACATGTCAAGAGTGGAAATAATCGGCGTGCGTGCATGAGAAGATGTATAGGTGTGGATGGAAACGAGATCTGTATGCAAAGACAGAGTGATATAGCGTTCTATCATCTCTGTCTACCCCTATGGAGAAACGGCGTGATGCCTTGTTTGTGTAAATTTTTTGATGCGTAGTTTTTTATGGGAAAATAATATTTTTAAGAAATGTAAATTGCTTATCCATTTCAGCTCTCGAGTGTGGAGGACATTGACAGCGACTACTTGCGCACCAAGTGGCTCGGAGTCTGCCTCTGTGAGGAAGAATTGAAACAGATTTTATGCACAGCGGGAGTGTACCTGACTCCTAAGTTTCCCCTTTTCAAGTTCGCCGCGGTGGCTGCTGGGTTCATGTGCAAGGTAGAGATGAGTGATTTAGTTATTTAAAATAAGTAGCAGTCGCAGTTACCGTTTCATAAATTAAACCGTTTCGTGAAATGATATTGCACACCGTGTAGGTTGCTGTGTTAAATTTATTGCTACCTACTGAGCTACTACTACTACTACTACTACTACCATCACGCTATTTCACCGTAGGGGTAGAATGTAGCGCCACACACGTCTTTCCTGACATATATTCCTAGCTTCTTACACATGCATACATCTTATCATACATGCCCTTCGGTTCTTTCTTTTTTAGACATGACTAAACTTAAGATTTTGGTTTATCTGCATATCTGTCATGCCACGTCTCCCATGCTCGTCCTTCTCTCGCGTTACCGTTCATTTTTACCACGTATACTTGTTTTACCATTCTTTCGTCGTCCATTCGTTCTACGTGACTAAAACATCTCAGAGACCTTTTCTTAATATTATCAATTAAACTTGATTCAAATTTACACTCTCGCCTGATTTCATCATTCGTAACCCAGTCTTACATTGATTTCCCACACATTCGTCTAAGAGATCACAATTCAACCGCGTTCACTCGGCTTTTATCCTTCTTCTGCCAGTTCCATGTTTTACTTCCATACATAAGTGTTGGGACTAAAACTTTGTTGTGCACTGTCAGTTTAGCTTCGATTGACATCTTTTTTTTAGCTACTTACTGAGCTCTTGTGAGAATGTTGTAATTATCCTACTGTGGGTACAATATTTTTCTTCCCGGCTCAATAAGAACACTGTCACCAAATGTACATGTGATTTGGTATTCTCAGCGCGATCGCTAACAAGTAATTTTAGCTTCAATAAGTCATTCCAATCCACTGTGTCGTGTTGTATAAACCTATAATCAAGAAACCGACAAGTGCCGATCTGACGACAGGATTTGATAGAGCCTGCCGCAAGAGAGAAGTTCGAACATTAAAGCGCCAAGAATCCCAGTACAAGGTGGGTAATTGCATTAATTTGCATTGGGGTTTAGTGGCAGAGTTACTTAAGATAACGCAATGGCAACGCCGAATCCGCGAACCAGGAAAAATGCAATGCACCCTTTTCATTTTTTTCTCTCCTTGGCAATAAATTTCAGTCCTTAATAAAATGAAATTTCGCTTTCATTTGCAGAGTCTCACGCTCACGATGGTAATGCTGTGTGAGATTTACACTGACGAGCCGGACGGGGGTAACGCAGCCATATCTGCCGATTTCTTTGTTGACCTTTACGCATTCCTAGCGGCCATAGACGCCGAGACAGATGTCACTTACTGTGACGGATATCTTCAAGGTACGATCCCAACCTTGTTCCTATACTTACCACTATACCAGGGGCGAACCGTGTATAAAAAGAGATTATGCGCAGCTCACCATTATATTTGACCATCCATAATAATCTTTTACGGTAACTTTATTTACAGAAAAACAAATAATTTATTACTTTTTCTTATAAATCACCTATTAAGCCAATCTTAATCTTATAAGTCACCATTTGAATTTTTTTTAAATATACAGAAAAATATTACTGAAGCGCGCCCAGCGCCAGCAATGAGCCAAAAAACTAGCCAATTACTCCAGCTTATTTCTACGTACAAATAAGTGTACTATATTTTGAACATCTTAAATCCAGTGGCGGGATTTTTTTCCTAGAGTAAACTTGCAGATTACACAAATTCTTTGAAGATTCTCAATTTGGAAAACAGTATTTGAAACATTATTTCTATTTAAGGACTATTTTTCTTTGAGCTGATATTTTTCACATTTGACTCGCAACACATGTGGCGCTCGACGCGGCCGTTTTTGGCATTATTCATTTCTAGAACAAATCGGCCAGTTGACATTTCAATCGTAATGAAAATATCTAATACTGACTGAATTTTAAACTTTTATATAAGTTATGTGTTAAATTAATGGATAATATAGACACACAATATATATAACGAAGTTACGTCGTTTGAGTTAATTTCATAGCTGAGAGTTGTTGTATCACACAGAACCACAGAAAAAATAGCAATTTACTCGTATAGTATATATCACACATTATATTATGTACCTACTATGTAGGTAAAAATTCATGATATTTTTTATGGCTTACCTGTAAATAAAATCACTGTTTGCCACTGCACTATACGACAGGGGCGAATTGTCAAAATAAGCGATTATGAACACCTTACATTATATTTCACGTTCGATAATAATGTTTTATAGTAACCATGCTTATGGAAAAATAAATAAAATAATTTTAATTTATTATAAATCACCACTGCCGTTCATATCTTCCTACAAAAAATATATATAAAGTGCGTCCAGCGCCCAGCCCGTTCTCAGTGAACGATGAAACTAGTCGGTTATTTCAACTTATTTCTCCATACAAAAAAGTACATTTTATTTTTTTATTTATTAAGGAAAAACAACAGTTTTTATATAAGAATACAAAATATAAAAAATAGTACATACATCAAGTTAAAGTTTTTCACAAATATAATGCGAGAAAATGTTACACAGTAAAGAGAAAAATAATATATTATATAAGACATGAGAAAAAAAAGAGCTCGTAAGAAGGTTAAGGGATGAGGAAATAGAGTGGAGGAGGGGAGGAGAGGGATTTTCATAATATAGTTGACCAATTCAACATTTTGATATTATAATAAAATAAACAAAGGAATATAAACTTATTACATATTTTACATTTATTTCAAACGAAACACTTTGTATTTTTTTCCACATAAAAGTTTAATATATTATAACACAACTAGTTTCAGGTATTCTGAATTACCCATTATCAGGTGTTAATAAAAACCATGTTTGTTTATGAAGATTGTTTATATAAATAAGTAAATAGGAATAACGTGTTCATTTATTACATAGAAATAGACACAACCTTAAAGACCAAAAATCTCACGACAAAAACTGCGGAGACCATACAAACTGTTCTTCTCAATGTGTTACCCTGACCGAAAAATCTAAGATAAAATATCTGGGAATAATAACCGACCAAAATATTAAATGGAAAGAACAAATAGATTCAATGTGCAAAAGACGAAGAAAATTATTCCACATATTTTTAAAGCTTAGAGGTATCTTATCGACGAATCAATTGAAGACAACAAAATAAAATTCTTAAACTAACATACAACCTACCCTACCTGACCTCTACGACTGAACTGTACAAAAAAACACACCAGTTTGACATAAACTACTTGACTAAAATTGAGACCTTAAAAATTGTGCACAAAATAACACTGGGAAACATACAAGACGACGACATAATATTAGTCAAAAATGCTGACATACATAAATATAACACCAGACAACAAAAACACTATCATATTGAAAAAGCAAAGACAAACACAGGACAGTCAAAAATACTACATAATGGACTTAAACACTACAACGACCTACCTTACTACTTGAAAACTTTTAATGGAGACAAATTTAAAATCAATCTGAAAAAGCACATGATGACTGAACTAACTAGACTAGACGAGACATAAAATGATTAGACAATATTAAATTTCTAATGTAACCCTAACGGGTTTTTTAAAATTGTAAATAAAAAAAATAAATAAAAAAGACAGTTTATTATGCTCTAGTACAGTCAATCATTCAATATGCAATAGTTGGATGGGGAGGGACTTATAACGCTCATCTTAAACCCTTAAAAGTTCTACAGAAAAAATCATTAAAATAATACTTTATAAGCCATCCTTGTTCTCAACTACCGAACTATTCAAGAAATTTAATGTTTTAAGAGTGGGGGGTATCTACGGAAAGTGCTGTGTGCTCCGGGTGCATAAGGAGAGCCTCCCATCGGACCGTATCACGGGAAGGTTGAGAACAGGATGCCTCGCTCTACAGAGAACTAAAACTACCACAGCCAAAAATCATTATACTTACATAGGACGGAAGCTTTTCAATAATTTACCACAAAATCTACGTCAAGAAATAAATTACGGAAAATTTAAGGATAAATTAAAGAAAAGCTTCTTGACATAATTAACATTAACTAATTTTGAAAATGGAGATGTATGTTTAATATGTGTGCCTGTGTTTATAAATTTATAAATTTTCTGTTTTTATTTAATATTTTTTAGTCTTATATTTTCTCAATTTTTTATTTATTTGATTTGCATTTTTTGTTTCTTTTTAATGTTATTTTGTAAACTTGCCAAACACAAGAGCCAGACTCTTTTTTGGCAAGTTCAACCTTACGTGTCCCATTTTTATACTGAATGTATTGTGAATTGTTTATTTATGCTAATAAAGGTTTTTATTTTTAAAAAAATATGATAATGATTGCAATATGATAATTCTTGTAAATTTATTTCAGAAATGTATCTGGCCAACGAAAAATCAAAGAAGGATATTCCAGCTGTGGAAGAGGCGACCATCATTCCTGAATCAGAGCTGCATTGTGATGTAAGACGTAGTCGTCAAAATGTTCCCTTGGTCTAACTTACCATTTTGCCTGTGCAGCTTTTTTAGTTATTTATGTTGCACATTTGCACAGCACCCCTGGTTACGCCACATGTGCTTTATGTGTTTGTGTATGGCGCATTTCCTGGGTTGCGGTGTTAGATTCATTTGCTACCTACTGGGCTCTGGTTTAAATGTTGCAATTATCCTACTGTGGGTACCACCTTATTCTCTCCGGCCCGAATAACAACTAAACTGTCACTGAATGAACATGTGTTTTCATATTCCCAGCGCGATCGCGAATAATTTGTTTTAGCGATCAATTCAATAATTTAATAAGCAAAATGGTGACATAATGGAGTCTTTTTTTTTTAATCAAAAAAAAATCCAATCTTTGATAAATAAGCCTTAGCAACTACAATGATTAACAGGAAATCAAAATGACATAAACAGACTACAAATACAGCAAAATAAAATATTAAAATTAGTATATGACCTACCTCATCGAACATCATCTGAAGAACTCTTTAAACAAACTTAACAATAAAATATTACTGAACTATTTCACTAGAATCCTTAAAATTTATTCATAAATTAGCCACTGATGTAATTGAAAACTGAAAAAAATGTAGTAAGTGTAGAAAAAATCGTAGTAAACATGGACACAATACGAGAATATCAGAACAATATCATGTACAATATTCTAAAGGGAGACAAGGACAATAAAGACTAATGAACAAGGGACTGAAATTATACAATAAACTACCGGACAAAACTAAACAAAAGACTCAGACAACCTTTACAAAAGATGTTAAAAATATAATCATTCACAGTAGAATATGAATTTTAAAAAGCAACAATATTTTCTTAAATGCATGTAATCCGTACGGGTTTAAAAATAAAATTTCATATTAAAAAAATAATCCACTGTGTCGTGTTAACGCATATCAATAATCAAGAAACCGACAAGTGCCGATCCTCCTGACCGCATGATCTGATCCTGCATGCCGCGGGAGAGGTCCGAACAATAAGGTGCCCGAACCCCAGTACAAGGTGGGTAATTGCATTCATTTGTATTAGGGTTCAGTGACAAAGAAGTAAAGATAACGTTAATCCGCGAACCAGTAATTCGAGCGTCCATCAGCTTCTGGCTAGTGGCGCGATCAACCTCAGTTCACTTAACAAGTATTGGATTAGGTTGTTGAGGTGATCCTGCCCTCTGAGGCAGGATCAACTATGGAGATGCACAGAAGCAAGGAGGTTCCAAGGTGTATTTATCGCATGTTCATATCGCAATAAGATAAATAATTTTTGTTTTGTACTCCATTTTCTGAAAAGGACCAAAATTATATTGTTATGGTATTTGTTACAATCAATTTAGTGTAAATTTTTTCGTATACCAAGTTTTGTAAAATTTCCATAGAAGTTAAACGTAAAAATGGCATTTTTGAACAAAAAATTATAAAAACGCCATCTATGAATAAATAGTTTCATATTTTCGTTAAGAAACTAGTCTAGTTGTGAAACTGGCGCCACGGGTTCGATTCCCGCCAGCTGCAAGAAAAATCCAAGTAACATTTTTTTCTCCATTGGTCTGGGTGTTGTGACGTATTTTTCTTAACTTCCTTTTATATCCTATTTCCCCCCTGCTGACAAGCCTCTAAAGAAGAGGCTTAGCGGGTTATTCCTTTAAAAAAATAAAAACATAAAAAAATCATACATTTTTTAAAATCAATCACTCGCTAGGGGGTTGAGAGGATCCAGAATACCACCCCTGGACGAGTGTCTGACATTCTCTAAGACGTTAGAGAAGACGAAGCTGCTCCTGAGGCGTAGTCAGCGCGCGGTCCTCTGAGCCGGTCTGCTCTTTATTTTTGTATGTTTCCACCTTCCTTCGACGGTACAACAATTCTCATATTGACCGTATTCAGCGCTGGATTCCCAAGCTGAAGGGCTGGACGGAGGAGCCAGGAGTGCTGGCGGACAACAGCGTGCTGGGACAGCCGCTCCCAGTCCTTGGAGGAAAGGTGTCCAGAAACCTCGCCAAGTTGAACTACGTCACGGAAGACTTCTCCAGAACTGTTCCCGAGAGACCCAGCAGTTTGAATTCCTTCTTTCCTTACTCATTCATCAAACTTTTAGCGTTTATTTAATTCTATATATTTAACTTGTGGTAGTTTTGCGGACTTCTTCAAATATCCCTAAATAAATTCATTTATCATATTGTAGTAGGTTACATTGTTTCGCTAACAAATGTTTTTTATGCAGTTGTATTATGAAATAAAAATAAAGCATAAAAAGGGGAGTGTCCTAGAAAATTGGCGCGCCCAGATGCAGTAAAATAGGGAATGACCACAGGGATTCAGGGAAATTATTTAAGCTCAGGTTTCTGAGAGAGACGGACAGTTCCGAACAAGATCCGCAAGAAAGAGACGAACGGAGATCACCCAAAGAAGAAATTCGAGACACCATCTGGAGATTTTACAGTGATTCACCGCTTTATTTTTAACAAACTGTTCTTTGTTATAATAAAGTGCTTGAGTTAAAAAAGTTCATCAGTTGTTTGACTTGAGAAGGAAAGGCGACCCCGTCACCTGAAAGTTCTGTCTGTGCTGGTTTTCACGTTCCACTGTTGGTTTGAGCACAAACAGTCAGTATATTTATGATAATATTATGTATGTGCGTAAAAATATATCCATTTTTCAAAAAAAATAGCGACAATCATAATCGCAATACTAGAAATAAAGACAAATTGGAAATCCCGAAATAGAAGGTTAGTAAGGTAAGCACATCGTTTGTGGGGCACTGCGTATACTTCTACAATAGAATACCCGACAGTGTCCTAATTATGACGGACAATAAATTCAACATTTTCATAAAAAGCGTACTTAAAAAAAAGCCTATTATGGACTTAATGAGTACATGGAAGATAACTCTATTATTTTTTTTTGGTGCCTTGTCGGGTACTTCCGACCGACGTTGGCGATCACTGCATCGAAAGCTTTTTTGTCCCGCGCTGCTTTTATATTGCGCAGCCAGGACGACTGCACACTGATGTTCTCACTATAGTGGTTCCAAAATAAATGTGACCAGAGTGTCCCGTCACCTTCTCTGGTAGATTTTTCTGTCGGAGTTACCTTCCCTCAGCTGGTCGATTCTGGTTTGGAGGCGCCAGAAACTCCCCTTTCATCCTATCGTCATCTGCTGTGATCACACCGTCATGAGTTTTTTTTCTAATATATTTGGACCCCTGTATTTAGTAGCCTTACGTGTCATGTACAAGGCACTCGGAAAAAATCGTCATTGTTTGTCTTGGAAATGGGCTGTTCGATCACTGATTTTGGTTTATTACCTTTATGAGTCCAATCACCATTGTCGCAAAGTCCAAGAACAATGGAGCATCCGTATTTTGTATCTGCCCAAACTGTTTGTATTTTTATTGTTTTATAATTTATTTTGTGTTTGGTTAATTGGTTAATTTATTTGTTTTCTTTTGTTTTGTCTAGAAGAAATGAGCGGCGAAGACGCGGAACATGTTAGTGAATTATTTGTTTTAATTTTTTTAAGATTTGTTCAATTTTAGTTAATTGTAATTAGAAACATGGCTTAAACGGCAGGAATTTTATTCAGAATAAAGATACCAACTGCCAACTTCCATCAAGCTAGAATCGGTAGATTGAGAAAAATAAATCATCAGCTGGAACAGTTTCAGAAAAATTGATTAGGCTGTTTCTTGTGACGAACCACGCTGCCGAAAACCGTTATCAAAAAAGTTGTTTTTTTTTTTTTTTTTCATGGGTGGGTGGCTAGTTTTACCACTGTTTTTTTTTTTATGAAACAGTTTCGCATATCACAAACAGTTCATAAACCATGGTGAGTAGCGGGGGAGGTGGTGGTTACTGTTATGTCATAATAATAGCCTATTGTTGAAAATTTTGGCATGTTCTGATTTTGGTAGATCTAAATTTGTTGCAACAGAGAGGGAAAACATTTTCGAAAAGGGAATATAGGAGTCTAGGCATCTTCAGGGCTTTTGACCTGTCATTGGCTGGTTTAAGTGGCCACTCAAACCAGCCAATGACAGGTCATAAGCCCTGTAAATGCCTAGACTACCATATTCCCTTCTGAAAAGTGTTTCCCCTCTGTTGCAACAAATTTAAATATGAACATCTCCCTGAGAGGAAATCCAGTTAGTCTGCAAGCATTTAGACATACTCCAACAATGTTGATTGAATTAATTAGAATTAATCCATTTTATGTCATTTCATTGTCTCGTGTGGATTTGTATTATCTGTCTGTACGGTTTTTTTTCTTATTCATTTTTGATCTTGAAATAGGGCACACATAAACATATTTTTGTGTTCTTTTATAATAAAAATGTACATTTATTCCATTTAAAAGTGGTTTAACACATATGTCCCAACCTTCTTTTTGAATTTCGAATTTTTTTTCTTAATTTTCCATAACATTTTCTATTTTGCGTCATAAAAAAATAATTTTGTGACTTCGCCTTTTTTCTAAATGGCAGTCTGATTTTTACCTTTTCTCTGGTATCGTGATCATGTTCATGTTAACTTTGATAATTTTTTTTCCAAAATTCTGTTTAAAAAAAATCACAATATTATACACATTCGAGGGCGGATTGAAAATGAAGCTACCTTAGTAGGAATTGTTTTTTCTTTTCAAAAAACCATTTATTTCTCAACATAGTCCCCTTTTACTTTGACACACTTAGTAAGACGATATTCCAACTTTTTTATACCATCTGAATAATACGATTTCGGGAACCTCTCAAAATACGCGTTAGTTTCGGTAATCACTTCTTCGCTTGAGCTGAATCTATTTCCTGCGAGCCATTTTTTCAAGTTTGGAAACAGGAAAAAGTCACCAGGAGCTAAATCTGGACTATAAGGTGGATGATCAACCAATTAGCAGTGTATTTCACGTAATTTTAGCATCGTATCTAATACTGTGTGAACCGGTGCGTTGTCTCGAAGAAAGAGCACTTTTTTTTTCTTTAAATGCGGTCGTTTTTCCTTGATTGCATCATTCAATCGATCCAATAATGGACGATAATACTTTCCTGTGATCGATTATTTTGAAAAGGGATCCACTCTTTTCAAGATAATCGATGAGCTATATTCCGAGTGCATCCCAAAATACAGCTGCTATAACCTTGTCAGCCGATTTCACTGCCTTTGTCTTCTTTGGAGCACTTCCACCAGTTTCCACCCATTGTTTCGATTGATTTTTGGTTTCAGGTGTATAGTGGTGCACCCACGTTTCATTGACAGTTATTAATCGACGCTAAAAATTAACAGGATTACGCTTTATCATGTCCAAACACTGCTGTGAAGTGGTCTCTCGAACTCGTTTTTGTTCGACACTGAGCAAACGCGGCACTCATCTAGCCGATAGCTTTTTCATATCCAAATGTTCATGCAAAATGTTGAACACACGTTTATATGAGATGTTTACCATTTCAACAATCTCACGCAATTTCAATCGGCAATCATTCATAACTATATCGAGGATTTTCTTGATATTTTCTTCAGTAACCACCTCTTTTGGCCTTCCTGTTGATGGTATTGTTGCAGTGCTTGTTCGGCCGCATTTAAATTTAGCAATTCAATATTTTACCATGTAATCTGACGGAACAGACTCACTGTAATGTTTATCGAGCTTTTTTTTGTCTTTTTCGCCGTTTTCGCTTTCAAATAATAGTGCATGAATTTAATCACTGCACGAAATTCGATTTTTTCAATTTTTCAAGAAACACCCAAGTTGTTTACTTCAAATGACTACAACAAATAAACTAATCGATGAATTTGGGTGACATTTTAACAGCTGCCGTTTGACAGATCGCAATTCGGAAAAAATCTTTTTTGTGTTTGTGCTGGCATCTAGCGCTAGGTAGCTTCATTATCAATCCGCCCTCGTATATCATCTTATTTAAAAATATTATTTGCTTATATTGTAGTACTTTTAATTAATTTAACATTAGATTTGCACTCGTATATAGGTTTTTTTTTAAAAATAATTATTAGAGCTTTGTTTTGTTTAAATTTTCTTGGTTTAATAAAAATAATTTGCCGCTACAATAATTTATGTGTGCTTCAATAATTGTGTTACAAATGATTTTGCACGAATCCTTATAAACAAATTTTCTAATTCTTCCCAAAACAAAAAAAAAAGCAATATTTTACTGAAATGTTTTTGATGACATTTAGGATGATAAAGAAAGAGAGGAGACTGGTGAAGAAGAAAAAGAAGTTGACGCAGCAAAGGAGGAAGAGAGTGGGGGATCTGTAGATATAGATGCAAAGGAATTAGGAGCTGACGAAGAGAAGCAAGATGAAGAGATTCAGCCACCAACAACAGAAGACAAGGTGTTTATTTTTTGGAATAATATCAAATTACTAGAAACACTCACATGGACATATACAAAACAAGATATATTACAAGAACTACTGGTACAAGAAGTGTAAAAATTGAAAAATAATGTAGAAATATACATTTTTTAAAAACAATCAATGAAATGCTGCCGAGTAAAAAAAGTCTCGGATTACCCTGTTCCCTGCACTCGCCCTCCTTTCAATATCTTTCTCGGTCTTTCCTTCCCTAGTAAACATACTCCCCAGATACACGAATTCTTCTACCTGATTCAGAATATCTCCGTTCACACTGATCTCACATTTAGTTATATTTTCATCACTTTGGATTTAACAGCATTCATTAGCAAATGGCTTCTCTTGCATACATCGTAGACTTTTGTTACCAAGAATTGTGGGTCTTCTCTGCTGTTACCAAGAATCACGGCATCATCCGCATACATAAGACAGTTAACCGTTATACCACTATTTGTTTCCCTCATCCTTAAATCTGTCAGTTCTTTCATACAGTTATCGATGTGTATGATGAACAACCATGGTGGCATTACACATCCCTGTTTGATTCCTTTAGGAATGTTAAACCTCGATGCGAATGACCCACTCTCCTTCACACATTCTGCGCTGTCCTTGTACAGTGACGCAATAGGCCTTGTCAGGTTACCATTCACTCCATACTCCGATAAAACTTTCCACAATTTCTCTCTGTCAACTCTATAAAATGCCTTTTGCAGATCGACAAAAGCGCAGAAAATTTTCTGGTGTTCAGCCAGAAATGTTTCTGTCACGGTAAGCGGTATTTATTTATAATTATTATACATATATATATATATATACATACGTCCTAAGCCAATAACAACAGTCATATGAAGAAACATTTTCTAGAAACTGAACATTACTCAAAACAGTGGATAATAATATTTTATAAATGTTTTCTTAAGGATTCGGAGCAAAAAGCTGAGGAAGTGAATCAGGGAGACTCCGCAGACGACAGTAACGAAGGGTCATCCGAAGGAGACAAATCCCAAGTTGAATTGCCAGAACAAGACGAGGAAGGTATCAAATTGTTTACAAAATGGCCGTGTTGCAACCAATCAAAAACTGCTCAAGAAATTAGTTGAAAATAATGATTGATTTCTTCATGTTTCTTTCTTCATTCAGAATCTGTGTGTATTTTTTTTATCTTCTGCTTCTGAATTCTTAGTAAATTAATGTGAAATCTGTAATTAGTCTTACTTATTTAAAATGGTTTTCTTGTACCTTGTGTTTGTTTATTCAAAAGACTATGATAAAGGAGAAGAGGCCAAATGCATTATATTGGAGAGGTATTATTATTGTACTCTACTTGAAAGTAGCTATTTGTTAGTTCATGTAAAACATATGATTGAATGGATTTAACGGATTTAACGGATTTAACGGATTCAACGGATTTAACGGATCTAACGGATTTAACGGATTTAACGGATTTATCGAATTTAACCTCAAGGAATAAATAAATAAAATAATTTAAGTTACTTTCAATTTTTGGTTTATTACACACGAAAATACAGATATTACACAAATAATAGTTTAGAGTGAATTTGAATACTGGTGAAGACAGAGAAGGGCGAGTAACGCGGTAGGTCCATTGGGCACTGCGGCCATAGACAACAACACATCCTCGTCTCTCACTCTCTGGTCCTCATAATATTAAGTATGCAATCTTGAAATACTTTTTTAAAAATGTGTTTTCAGAGACTGGTCGTTTAGACAGAAATCACGGAGTGGTCCTAAGAGTGTTCTCTGAAGATGGAGAGAACATCGACTCAGTTAGCATGATGTCCTCTGTCAAAGAACCGTCAGGTAAAAATATGTGCTTGTTATTATTCGATCGGAACTAATCACATTCAAATTGTTAATACAAGGGTTGCTTCTTAAATTTTGAGATAGACAAGTAAAAACAATTATTTATAATTGAAAATAGCTTTATTGTTTTCCAAAATATTATCCTTGAAGATCAATTCACTTTTGCATGCGTTTGAAGAAGCACTTTTTCCAGTCCGATTGAGGTACCTCCAAAACATGTGATTTAAACGTATCAACCGCTTCTGCAGGTATCGAAAAACGTTGACCTCGCAATATATTTTTGATATGCGGAGTAAGAAAAAAATATTGGGTGCCAAATCAGGACTGTACGGCGGATGACCCATCAATTCAATGTTTTGAATGCTCAAAAATTCACTTGTTTCAGCTGATGTGTGACAGCTTGCATTGTCATGGTGGAGAATGATTCGTCTTTTGCAATTGGTTTCCCTTATTTTTTCGAACACTTCTGGCAAACAAATGGTCGTGTACCATTCAAAATTGACCATTCTACGTTGCTCTAATGGAACGGTGGCGACATGTCCAGTTATTCCGAAAAAACAGGCGACCATTTGTTTCGAAGTGCTTCGTGCACGAACAACATTTGTTGGATTGTTTTGGGTTTATATGCATAGACCCATGATTCGTCGCCTGTCAAGATCTTATAGTCGTCTTTTGAAGCACAGCGATTGAATTTTTTAAACATTTGTTACCAATCGACACGAGCCCTTTTTTGAGCGATTGTCAAATTACGCGGTATCAAACGCGAACAAATATTTTTGACGACCGAATGTTCATACAATATTGAATGTATGTGAGTGGAACTAATGCCCAAGCATGCCTCAATCTCACGGTATGTAACATGACGATCTTGCAATATCAGTTCACGCAAAGCATCGTTTTTTTCTGGCACAACAGCCGATTTTGGACCTTCACGAAATTCGTCTTGTAACGAAGTGCGACCACGATTGAATTCAGAAAACCAGCAAAACACAGTGACTCGAGATGGCGCTTTATCAACAAAAGTCGCAACGAGTTGATCGGCACACTGTTGTTGGTTTAATCCACGTCGAAAGTCATAGAAAATCATCGCACGAAAATGTTCACAATTTATTTCCATTTTTTTAAACAAAATTAATTTTTCAAGTATCTGTAAACAGCACAAATTTATCGTACTCGTTGTGTTCAGAAGACCCCCTACTACCTATCAGTGTTGCCAATCTTTGGGAAAAATTCTCACAACACGAGAGCCAAACATTACTCTTACTTTCTGGATATGCCTCGTACATTTGTTTTACCATTCTTTCGTCATCCATTCGTTCTGCATGATCAAACTATCTCTGTGACCCTTTTTTAATCCTTTCAATTATACAGATCTCAGATTTACACTTTTGCCTGACTTCACCATTCGTAACCATTTCATGCATTGGTTTGCCGCACGTTCATCTAAGTGACATTCGTGCATTTCGACCGCATTCTCTATGTATGTTTGGACTAAAACTCCGTTGGGCACTGCCCATTTAGCTTCGATTGACATATTTTAATTTGCAAATACTGCGCTTAGTGCGTTGTTCATTTTGTTGCCCGCATTAGCTCTCCTTTCAACATAATTATGACGTGTTTTACTAATATATTTCATTTTTTTCTTTTACAGTCTTAGAGGTTGGAAGTGATGTGTTGGCAGAAGATGAGGAGAAAGGGGATGAGAAAGAGGACGAAGGAAGTGAGGAGGGAAAAGATAGTGAAGGGGGAGGAGAAGGAGAGGAACAAACTCCTGCGGAAGTTAAACCCAAACTGGATGTTTCCGTCAAGGAGAGACTGGATATTATAGAAGAGGTAATTACATCATTCAAAACTATCATTAACGTCCGAGGATGGCCGCAGCAGCCTTCTATAACGAGCGTTTTGAGGGTGCAGTGGTGGAATTGGCTTGGGCAAGTGCTGGGAATCCCTCAGGAGAGCCTTAATCCAAGTGGCCTCTTCTTCACACCTGCCGTCCTGGAAGACCGCCGATGACGATCTTTTCTTTAAACTTTCGGGATAGGGTCTCCTGGAGGCGTCTAGTTATTCCCATATGCTCCACTTAGAAACGGATTTGGTGAAATAAAAAAAAATACAATATTTTGAGTCTGTCCAAATGTTTGTGGACAAAAAGCTGGATTTCACTCCCTGGGGAGTCACTATGATCAACAAGTTACAGCAAGGGTGGAGATCATTTTAGAGAAGGGAATATGAAGGTCTAGGCATTCGCAGGGCTTATGACCTGTCATTAGCTGGATTAATTGGCCACTTTTCACACTTGTAACATTCACCATATTGCCTATGTTTTAACATCCACATTCCTTTGGAAAATTGCTTTAAGGCGGTGCCTTGGTTTATTGCATTAATCACGCCCCTAATACGTCACGTTTCTGTAAAAATTACATATTTATTAATGACCGTTTAAATTTAAAAAGAACGTCGTCAAGAATCTCGACGTCACATCTGTCATGGCCAAACAAGTCGCGTTTACGTGGAGACGTATTTTTGAACATTTTTATGTAAAAAAAATAGTTACTCTTAAAAGACTGTGGTAAATAATCCCTTTGCGCGCGGTAAAAAGACGGAATATTCTAAAAGACATTTGAAAAAAAAAACGGAGTCATGCTGTTTAATATTCTTTCTTCCAAAATTTATAAATAAACACGTAGTTAATCCCTGTTATAGAAAAATAATTTTAAAATCTTAAATACACCGCTCATATTACACGCGTGCGTCCCCTATAACTGTCGTCAACCATCTAAGGACTGAATCTGTTTTACACAGCACTCACCACAGAACAGCGTCTCTGTCTTCCATGTTATGAGTTCTATCTTCGTGCTCTCTCGTATACAGATGTGTTAATGAATCAGCGGACATCTTCGCGTAGCAAGGATAAATATTTTTTGTATTAACATCCAGAATAGTTATACAAATTTAAATTTCCATTCCGGTGTGAAAATTTAAATTTGAATTAAAAAAATATGAGAGATATATTAAATCTTGTGTCCTGTGTCGACTTGTGTGACATCATAGCCACACAAGAGATATAATGAAAATATTTTTCCACAATATCCATATTGATTTTGTAAATACTAATAATTATTCTAAATCCATGTAGGATTTAGGTTTTTGAGCATTGGAGCTCCTACCCCAGTTGGAGATTGATAGACGACACGTGGTTAGGGTTTAATGCGTATTTATTACATGTTGAATAAGACACGGCAATGTTGCGCGAGTATTACGGCTATAATGAGTTGAACTGACTGCATGCTGGAACTGAGTGACTGCGTTGAGCTGACTCGATCGGGCTGACTCTTTGGGCTGACCCTTTAGGCTGACTGACGTTGCCATACCTGTGGTCTCTTTATAGGCCGCGTTTCTTTGTTCTTCACATCTATGGAGACACTACTACAGTAGAACTCCAATTATCCAAATGAATTGGGACCGGACTCCCATTCTGATAATAAAAATTCGAATAATTTGATTTTTTCCGAAAAAAGGGTCTGTTTGAATTAAATACTCTATACTATTTGTCAAAAATGGGGGAAAAAACTTTTTAAAAAAAGAGCTTTTAATTGATTAAATGAAAAGGGAACACTTTTACATGTTAAGCGTAGTCATAAGTGCTGTACATTAGGATGGGCCGATATTTTTTTCCGAATTTTTATATAAAATGGGTCTAAAATTTGCCTATTGGATTACTCAGAATGCAAAAAATATTCGATACTACTTTTGGCCCTGCACCGGAGTTTGAAATTTTTTTTTAAGTCGATTTTTTGCGGTAAACCGGCTGTCATTTCGTATTTAAGTAAGAAAATCGGTCCAATTAAATTTTATAATGTGCATTAAACCTTATTAAATAAGCATCTAAGGACGTGAGTTGCAATTTGTTTTGTGATAAATGGGTAGCATTGTTTTAATGGGCCATTGTTTTCGTCAATATTAGCCAGGCGCTCAACGGAATCAGTTCCACGGAGTATAAACTTTTTGCATTTCGGTAGTTTTAAAACGTGTTCAAATTTGTAATGTTAATTAAGTTATATCTTTACTAACAAAAGTTTTTTTTTATCAATATAGAAAATTAACAAAATTTTCAGACAGTGGTAAACTTCAAACCTTGGTTGAAGGCCAAAAGTAGTGTGAAATATTCTTTAAATAATTTTTACGTTCAATGTGTTCTAAAATACATCTTTTTAGACCCCTTTCACTTTGATGTCTAAAAAAATAAAAAACTCTTTACATCATCGACCCACTCTACAGTACATTAGTACATTAGTACATTAGTACATTAGTACATTAGTACATTAGTACATTAGTACATTAGTACATTAGTACATTAGTACATTAGTACATAATAGTACATAATAGTACATTAGTACATTAGTACATTAGTACATTAGTACATTAGTACATTAGTACATTAGTACATTAGTACATTAGTACATAATAGTACATAATAGTACATTAGTACATTAGTACATTAGTACATTAGTACATTAGTACATTAGTACATTAGTACATTAGTACATTAGTACATTAGTACATTAGTACATTAGTACATTAGTACATTAGTACATTAGTACATTAGTACATTAGTACATTAGTACATTAGTACATTAGTACATTAGTACATTAGTACATTAGTACATTAGTACATTAGTACATTAGTACATTAGTACATTAGTACATTAGTACATTAGTACATTAGTACATTAGTACATTAGTACATTAGTACAGTATTAGTACAGTATCCTCAACACATAAACAGCTTAAACAAATACAAACTAATACCACTTTCAGACAAAGGGATTTTGAGTATTATTCAATTAAAATCTATAACCTACTTCCACTATCTATTAAAGCAATTAGTAATGAGAAAATGTTTAAAAAGGCTATAAAAAAATGGATAGTGGAGCTAGGTAGAAGTAAAATGGATTGTCTCATTCGCCCATACCAATGCTGAATCAACTGCTCCACAACTGTATGGCTTATGTTAGGTTTTTGTTGTTTTCATTGTGTGTTTTGTAATATAAATAATATAGATGTACATAAATACCTTGTTTTTAAAACTGAATATTTGTTAATTATGTTTGTTTTTTAAGTGAGTCTTCTTTGTTTATTCTCAAATGTAATTAAAAAAACTAAATTGTTAAGTGTCCTCGGCACGGGAAACCCCAGTGAGGTCACATTATTTTTATTATTAATTATAGTTTGTAAGCGAAAAATATGAATAAAATAAATGTACGTAACGTTCTGTAAATGTGAGTCATTGTTTGCTGAACATCTCGGTCAAAGTAAGCTGTTTGACTGTCATCGTCCGTTTTCGGGCAGCCAAGTCACGCATCTGCTTAGCAGTGAGAAGTTGCCTGTGGTCAGATTCGGGAATTCGATTCGGATAATCAGCGATTCGGATAGTCGGAGTAGGATAATTAGAGTTCTACTGTGCCACGGGGTAGTTACAATAATAGTGTACTGCAGGACATTGCTCTTATGTAGACGGACGTTTTATGTGCAATACTGTTAGTCTTGCAGAATATCATGCATTGTATTGTATCCAATAGAAAACGCTGAGTTTCTTCTGGCAGTCGTTGCTCTTTATGCCATCGATAAATGGACTATGACTGCTATGGAAGGCATGGCCATTTAACATAATTTTACTGGTATTACTCTCATGTTTCGTTGTTGCAATTTTTATTCATTTTTAAAAATATGTACAATAATTTGATGCCTTGCAGTTGGAGAAGAACAAGGAAAAGAAGGTCAATGATTTCATGGATGCATTAGAATCTATCGAGGATCTGGTGGAGAAAACTAAGATGCTGACTTATGATGCTGGTATGTGTATGATATATTATTACTATTATCTCTCCATATACGCCCAAAGGGCTTTAACGTGACAAGTATAAAGTTCATTTATAGGTACTTTCTAATAAGGCAAAATTAGCAGTTCACAACGGAGTCCTGGTCCCGACCCTGATGTATGGGAGCGAAGCATGAACTTGGAAAAATAGAGATGAAAGCAGGCTGAATGCTGTCGAAATGCCATCTCTGTGTGGTAAAACTATGGCGCAAATGTTGAGATCCGTACATTATGTAGGGCTGAGGCAAGCATTATCGACAAAATCGAGAAAGGAGCTCTGCGCCGGTTTGGACATGTAGAACGAATGGACAGCGAAAGAACGGCTAAGAATATTTACAATGCGAATGTTGATGGATGCAGAAATAGAGGTAGACCGAGAAAAACATGGCATGACCAAATCCAACAAATACTTGAAGATGGACATGTCAAAAGTCGAAATAATCAGCGTGCGTGCATGAGAAGATGGATGAATGTAGAGGAAGCGAGATCTGTATGCAAAGATAGAGTGATGTGGCGTTCTATCCTCTCTGCCCACCCTTACGGGGAAACAGCGTGATGGTTCGTTGTTGTTGTTGTTGTATCTAATGAAGGACTGAGAGAGCGGCTGGAAATAGCAAACGCAGATTTCAGCAGTATGAAGGCTGTCCGAAGATCGGATATTTACATAGTGAAAACGAAATGCCGCCTATAACGATGGAAGACAGGCGACTTGATGGAAAATTTTGACGACAGAAACAACGGCCAGTGTGTCATTCGCCATTTCATAAAAAAAATAGACGTAAAAATAGTAGTAAATAGTTATAAGTCGTATGCGTCATTTTTTTTAGGCGTTGCCTAGTAAGTAGGCGAAATTTTTTTTTTTTTTATTTCGCGTTTTACATTACACTTTTGTTTTTAAATATGAATACATCACTAGGCACAACCCGTGTCGAGGCATTTATTTACATGAAATAATATAAACCTATGGTGTCTCAAAAATATACGTAAAATAACATATATTCATACTTAAATCCACACAGATATAAATAATAGTGAGAGAAAAAAATTACATTAGGTAAAGTAACAAGCTACCTTTACATCGGCAAGTTGCTGGTGGCCCAACATCCGCACAAATGCCAAATATATATGACATATTTATATTCATCTAAACACTGTGTGGAAACAAATACAAAATATGAAATGCAAAAATAATTTTATATAAACAAGTCTACTGCTCTGCAGAGGTGACCATCTCGAGACAGTTCTTGACATTATATTACAGTTCATTACATCGGATATCTCTTATGATCAATGTATAGTTTGTCTTTTTATTTATGGTATAATTTTATTTGCGTTTAGCGTCCAAACTCAACGGGATGAAAGTCCTCGGCTACGAAAAATCTGACAAACTCAAAATACTTATTTATTTATTAATTTACACGCCCTACGGGCTTTTACATATATTAGAAATTACATTCAAGTGCAGCAGTGAATCATATGTATGTAAATTTAGTTAAAATTAAAGATAACATAAGAAGAGCTAAAAGATACAATAATAAGTAAAAATCAGGAAATGTACGAACGTAGGTATAGGGTACATAGAAAAATATTTAATACATTTACATATGAAAACATACACACATACATATACATACATGTACGTTTATACATTATTATAGAGATACATGAGAAAACAAAATAGTAAATAAAGAACAATATTAAGAAATTTTAAACAAATCAATTTATAACCTTTTGAATACTTAACCTATATTTATATAAAGACAGACGAAATATATCAACTTCACCATACTCGTTACCTAGCCGCTGTAGTCTAGGTATTGGTGAATTGTAATAATAATTGTGACTGCCAGGAGATTAAAAAAATAACGTTAGCTGCCGAGTATTTCCAACTGGTACTTTTAAGCTGATAACACTAGTTAATTCCGGGACGTCCAATACGCTATTTGCTATTTTATATAAATTTAATAAATCATTTATAATTCTTAATAAATGTTTCATGACTCTCTTCTGTTGCAGATAAGATCGGAGGGAAGGATCTGGCGCAGAAGAGCGGAGAAATAGTAGCTGAATCAATAGAGAGGGAGGTTTTAGTAAAAGTCCAACGTCCGGAGAAACAGCATGTAAGGAAGATTCATTTTGTTACCTTCGGCTATCGGCTATAGATTTCGACATCTTTCAAACCGTAATTCTCGTATATTATGTTGAGGAATGCTATATTTGTAGGATTAGGTTGCTGAGGTTGGAGCAGGGTAAATGCTGTCGAAATGCAGTCTGTTAGATGAACGTGTTGGAAATCAAAGCATGAAAGAGTTCATCATCATCAGCCGTCTCTTGTCCAATGGTAAACATAGGCCTCCCCCTTTAGCCTCCAAATTTCCCTATCCTGAGCCAACCGTATCCAACCACTTCCTGCAACTCGTCTTATGTCATCAGACCACCTTGTCTGAGGCCTGCTGACACTTTTTCTACCCGTTCTAGGTCGCCATTCCAAGACTTTTTTGGTCCATCTAGAGTCTGTGATTCTGGCTATATGGCCAGCTCAGCTCCATTTCTGGTTGGCAGCCCTATATATAGACCACATCGGTGACCTTTGTTCTCGCTCTAATCCATGTATTGGTTTTTTGTCTCTTAATGAAATACCCAGCATTCTCCATTCCATGGCTCTCTGTGTCAGTGATAATTTGTGTATTTTTTTTTTCGTGAACACAAAAGTTTCACAGCCATATGTCAGGGCAAAAAAACGCAAACCTTTCGTAAACAATGCCCGCACTACTTTTTTTTTGCACCACAACAGGCCAAGAGGCCCAATTAGAGTTGGACCGCCAGTTGATGAAGGTCCATCTATTTTACCCATCCTGTGATCTCTTAACGTTCAATGTTTGTTATTCTCCTCGTCTCTATGGCCATGGGTAGCTGCGGTTGCTATGGGAACAATTTTCCATATCCATAGCAACCAACATCAACAATCACATTTTTTTCTTGATAATTTCTGTCAACTACCGCAAGATAATTTCTGTCAACTATCAGCCCGCATTGCTCGTCCTTTAATCATCTGCCCGCATCTGAACACCTTTACATTTTCTGACCGCCGCTCCGCCACATTCATCTTTACATTTCGCAAATATCTATAGTGAAAGTGCCGTGTTCACCAAAAAACGAAAAAACTACCCAGAAGCCAGGACTTGGAGATAGCATCCGGATTCCTGTCCCTATTCCCTTTCCTTTTTTCGTAAATTAAGATTTTTGTTTGCTGTAGTTTGTTTGGCCGCATACTGTTCTTTTCGGCATCTGCCATCATCCCGCAAACGCATCTTTTATTTCCCCGCAAAAATTAACACAGATCAACGATTCAGTCAAATAATACCCACACAAAATTATAATCGCCACCTCAACAGTGGTGAATTATATCACAGAACACCCAGGCTTGAGAAAAAAAAATTGTGTTCTCGAACCCGGAACCTTTCGTGTGTGAGTCAAGCGTCTTGACCACTAGGTTCACCACGGAGGAAGAATATTTGTGTAATGTGACAACTTACTGACAACGCCAAATGATGTTATGGACCTCTAATTAAAAATAATAATAATATTATTAAATCTCTTGTTTTTATTATTAAAAGGTACACGCTGATGCCAAGGGAGTTGTGAATCCTATTCTATTGAATTTCTTCAACGAGTTCTATGAAATTGTTGCTGAGGAGAAAGACACCCATATTCCAGAGGTATGTTTGTATGTGCCTATTATATTGACAGTATGAACGTCAAATGGAAAAATGCCGGTCAGCACTTTTACCCTTGCTGTTTCTGTCATTTTTATATATCTTCAATTGGCATGTAAGGTTACAGCAGAGTGACTATGTCACAAGTTTTATACGTTTCAACAATCTCTCGCAGGAACAAATTACTATGTCCATTAAGCGATTTAAAACAGAAGTGAAAGATTGTATAATTTGACGTACTGCGGTTTCGTTATTTCGCTAAGCAAGCAGCTTAAAGCTGATATGCTTACATCTATTTAAACGAGTCAACTTTTCCGAAGCAAATCTAGTCCATTTTTGAACCCATTGAGACTAGATCAGCTCCTGTGGCAGCTTATTCCGACCATCAACGATCATATTGCTTCCGTAGATTTAGACAGAATCTCGTTTTCACTAGCCCGAGACTGCGGCCTAGAAGACGAGCATTTTGTTTAAGCTCGAACATGGGATCCAAATTTGGGCAGCTTTAGTGACTGTTGAGTATCTTGCATATCTCTATCAGGTCACCCTTTTCTCGCCGTTCCTGCGGCTTTGTGAGACCGAGAGTTTCCAGTCTCTCCACGTGTGGAAGCCGTTTTAGGCTCGGTGACAACTTTGCAGCTCGTCTTTGGACTCTTTAGGGATTCCATATCTGGTTTTGCAAGAGATTGTTGAAAAATATAGAACGTGATATAAAGACATTTTACCATAAATCTGTACTTAATAAATTTTACCGGTCAACAAATGATAAATCATATTCTTGCGTTTTGGTCTTTTTTTTAAAACCGGAGTTAGTTTTTTGGCTTGCTTATTTTGCACAAGCCTTATATTTACTGAAAAATAATTTATTTTATTTGGGAAATCAACAGTTCGACATACATATTTATAGTAAACAAACAGATATAGTGTATAAACTCAGAACTAATAACAAGTTAGTAAAGAAAATATATTACATGTTAAATAAATACACATAAGTTTATACATATAAAAATGTTATTTTCATGTACTCGTAAATATTTTTCAATAATCAAAGGATTTTTTTATATTTATTTTAAGAACATTAAGTTGCTGTAAATTGGGCGGGATTAGGACTAGAATGCTTGAAGAGAGGATAAGGAGAGGAAGGGAGATGTACATATTTATTATTATAATGTCTACTAAGTTACATAATGCATTTTTAGTGTAAATTTTAAATCTGACAGAGTGATGTTTTTGTAATCTATATCTTTAAATTTTGTATTGTACACTGAAAAAGTCCTACGAAAAAATTTTTAACATGCGATGTTTTACTTATTGGTACATGAAACAGGTGGTACCGGCTACAAATCCTGACTGGTACTACTTCCAAAACCCTTATAGCTCCGCCACATTATGCTCATTGCGCTGCTCATGCTCATACTCCTCGCGCTGCCGCCCTCTCGCCCGATGTTGCCCTCTCCGCCCACACACTGCTCTACTCGCGCAATCAATCGCACTTGTAATTTGTCTTTCTATACAATGGACGATGAAACTGTGGCAGCGTGCGCGCTATGCATTTTTAGTACAGCTAATTATATCAATGTATAATTAATTTGGAATATTTTGATATTTATTTTATATTTTTTTATTTATTTTTTAATTACCATAAAATAAAAAAGTACGTTATATTTTACAGAATATTTTCTTTTCTCTTTCTTATATGTATTACGCAAAAATATTATACTTGTCTATTTATTACAGAAGCAAAAATTCATAAACATTTCTTTAATACCTACGAACAGGCCATGCCTTGGTGGTATTTTGTTTACTATTTTTACTGTTAATATGTTTTCATTGATATGTAATTCATTGCTGTGTAATTTTCCTTTTTTTCAAACTCAGTTTTACCTCTTCTTATGTATGTTGTAAAAAAAAACAAAAATGAAATTTAAAAAAATATTGTTTAAAAGAAATATACATAATTCAAAATTGACGCGTGCGTCTTCTGTGAGCGCTCGATACGTACTGCGACCGCCCGATTATGTGGCCAGCCACTCGCGCTCATATTGCCGGTCCTTCGACTCGCGTTCAAAAACCGACAAAATAGGGAGCGGTGGGCACGTCGAAGGAGCATGACGAGTAATGTTGCCAAACTACGTCTCTGCCTCCTTTCCTCGCTACTTCCCATGCCTCTCGTCGTGTGTGTGGCAGGCTCATAAAACAGATCCCGAACATGACCCCACTGAACTCACGCGAAATTCCCTTTCGTCAAGACGCTATTGATCGCTCATAAAACCTTGATACCAACATGAACGTGTTCCAGGTAATCACAGTGCCGGGCAAGGCGGGCATAGGCCCCCGGGTGCCGGCGGACATGGTGCAGGCCGTGCTGAAGTACGTGCGCGAAACGGGGGCCGACCAGGGGGACATGTTCATGCCGAGGGACCTCCGCCACTGCCTCTGCCCCCCGCTGGAGCCCCTGCTCTCTAAGCACTCCAGCGCCCAGTCCCTGGCCGGGTAGCCTGGCCTGCAAGATGCATATTTGTCTTTTCAACCCAAGAACAAAATGATAAAATTTTAAAACACAGACCATAGAATTAAGGATAGTCTAGAAACCGCATACGCGCATCAAACAGAAAGTAAACTATTCTTAAAGGAGTTGTTTTACGTTTCTTTGTAGACGTCGCTCAGTACGCAACTCCCGATTTGAATTCAACTCTGCAATGTTGTGTCGTTTTAAAGCGTAGAAATACTGCTGGGATCTTAAAGAAACAGGATGCATCACATTTCATGCGTAATTAACAAACGAATGTTTAAGTAGCAAATGAATTACTTAAATATTGAATTATTTTTCCATCTGTTAGATTGTCGAAGAAAACAAAATAGACATTTTGTTAGTGTTGTTGTTTTGGTAGTAATTTTTTTTACCCTACTTTGCTCATCTAATGAGAGAACTAATTTAAATTGTACCTCGGATTAAACAACGCCGTGGTGGACATTTGGCCGACATTATCTTTAAAACATAAAATATTATTCAACATGACATAAAAATATCTGTTTTATGTTAAATAAAATTTGTTTTATATTTCAAGTTCAAAGTTCAATTATTAAATTACTCTTATTAAATGATCCTTTACTTATTTACTTTGTTGTGTCAATCAATGTGTCTGTGTGTTCAATAAAATTTTAGAGAAATTGACAAATTACTTTTTTTTTTTTTACCTTACATTTGTGTTATGATTATATTTTTTCCCATCTGGCAACATCACGTGGTGACTTCACGAATGCGCGCGGTGAAAGTGGGGCAAAGTGGGGGGTTTTCAGACACAGTCCGATGTATTCAAATATGATTCTACGCTCCTTCTGGACTATTATTAATTCTATGGCACAGACATTGTACTTTTTAAAATTATGCTATTTTAATAAAAATACTAAATTAAATCACTAAAAACTGTGAATTTATTTTATTTTATTTATTAAGGAAGGCTTGAATTATTTATAAATAAATATTACATTTTGGAATCACTCGGGGCTCTTTATTAATGAGCACTGTTTAATTTCTTAACACCATAAAATTGCTACTGAGTAGCGCCTGCTTGCGTCATTTATTTATTTTAACACTTTATTTATTTATAAATAATATATATTCTATTTATATACATATAAAGGCTGGCATATTGCCTTAGGGTAATTTCCTCCTACCTAACAAAACCGTTCAGATTGAGAAAATTACAAGTACATTGACATATTCTGGGTCATTAAGCAGAATCTTAAAATTTTATAGAAAAATTGAAAACAAAAATTAACTAACAATTTACACTTTACTATGAAGAGAGGAGTGGAGAGGGGATAGGAAGAAAACAACGAGGAGAAAGTAACAACTCAAACAATTTAGATAGTAACATTTCTTGATTTAAATGTAAATAAAGAAGTGGTGTCTGTAACATTAGTGGGTAAATTATTCCACAATTGAGTAGCTACTACTGTAAAAGAGGAGTCAAGAAAATAAGAGCGGTGAAAGGGTTTTAAAAGGGTTCTCTCGTTACTAGATTAAATTAAAATAACAGGTTGTTCCTTCTGTCATCTGACTACCGAAAGGTCTCACCTCCTTTACCTCACTAAAGTCAACAGATAAAAGAGTTTAGGAAATGTGGGTGTTTAAACATAGGCAGATGGTGAATGTTACACAGTGTGTAATGGTGGCCACTTCGACCAGCCAATGACAGGTCAGGAAGGCTGTATATTCCCTGCTCAAAAATGTTTTCCCTCTCTGATGCAATAAACTTACATTTTATTAACCTACCAAGGAGTATAATCCAGCCCGCTTACAAACATTTGGACATACTCAAAATATCTAAATTTGTTGCAACAGAGAAGGAAAACACTTTTTGAGAAAGGAATATAGAAGTCTGGCTGGTTTAAGTGGCCACTTTACACACTGTGTAACATTCACCATTCTGCCCATGTTAAAACATTTGAATTTCCTCAACTTTTCCATCTCATGATTTTTGTAAAGTAAAAGAGCTGAAATCTTTATCATGTGGGTGAGATTCATCCGGCTGAACCGATTTACCTTCTAGGCAAAGCCTGAAAACAATTTTTCCATTTTTATACTTCTTCTTTGACCAATGACAGAGCATAAGCTCATTAAATGCCTAAACTTCCATTAACCCTGCTGAAAAATGCTTTCACTCTGTTGCAATGAATTCAGACCGTACTTTTCTCCTAGGGAGTAAAATCCAGCCTGGCTACAAACATTTGGACATACTACATTGATTGATTAATTGATTTGATGTTTATTTTGTAGAACTACGTATTTAAACTTATAGTTTTAAAAATCAAACATTGATTTGAGTCTACTGAAAACTTTATTTTATTTTTACAAATATAAAAACAAAAATTTCGTGACAATTGTTTCGCCTTGTTAGGGCATTTTCAAACAAATGTGAAGATTAGATGGATTGAATGTCCTTATGTAGTTATATAATTCAAGGTGCTTAATTCAAAATAACAATTAAAAATAATCTTATGTACATTAATCATAATTGTGAAGAAAACCAATAGTTAAGGGCAAGGCTATAAGTTTAATAGGTAATGAAAAATTTAGATATTTATATTTGAATTTTGGAAAAATTTATAACAAAGTAAGTATTTATTAACATACATTTAAAAAAAATATTTTACAGAAACAAACAGTTGACAATGATATAATAACATTAAAAAAAATACGGTTTAAAGACAGACCAGCGAAGTTGCTAAATAAAAATCACACATATTAAATGTTGGTACAACAAAGGGGGGTGTGTTTGTGTGTATTTATTAAAAATAAGTGTAGATTCGTTTTTGTGTGTATTTGTGTGGGAGTAAGTGTTCAGCTGTGTGTAAGTGTGAGCATTATTAAATAGCAAGTGGGATCGTATCGCAGCCAAGAATGAGTCCTAATTTATTTTTAAATGAATTAAGGGGCTTGTTAAAAATATCAATAGATGAAAAAAAAGCATTATAGTTAGAGCAAGAACGATAGAGGAAAGAGTGTTGCGCATAGTTAGTTCTACAGACTGGCAGATGGAATAAATTCTTATTTCTTGTCACGCGAAAGGGGACATTAAGATTAATTTTGGAGAGTAGGTTAAAAAAGTTTACTTTATTATTTAATAATTTATGTAAATGGCATAATTCAGATACAGTGCGTCTTTTTTCAAGGGTCAAAATTCCATTTTGTTTGTCAGATTGGCTGTATGTGCAAAGCGTTTTATTGTTTTTATAATCTAGGTATTTAAAAAATTTTCGTTGAACATTTTCAATCCTTTCCATGTTTGTTATGTATTGTGGGCTCCACACAACGGATGCAAACTCCAAGTTACTGCGTACAAAAGTGTTATGTTATACAAGTTTGTTTTGTAATTGTATTAATGCAGCTTTATAGTTTTATATCTTTAGATAATATTGTGGAAAATATTTCAATAATATTGTAATAGGTTGGTGTTCTTTTTAATTTTAATACACGTACATACTTAAAACATTTTATATAAAAATTAAATAGTTTTATAATTATTTTTTCTGTTAAATTTGTGTTTTTTCCTATGTATACCTATTGGTTTTATGGCAGGTTGAGTCGTGCATTTCCCTTTTCCAATCGAGCTAATAATGAAATAAAAATAAACATATAAAATGACGATAACAATGCAAAAAAGTGTAAAAATGTGAAACCATTTCATTTGGAGAAAAACTGTTTTATCATAGCAGGGAAATCTACCATTTTCAAAACATCGTAGTTTGGTGTTGTCACAATAGATGTCAGCAGTCGTCTTAAAAAGTGTTCAAAAATCAATGAAATAATATATGGATAATGCGCTATAGCGCCATTTTCGTAATATAATACCTCAAGGGCGCTTTACAAAGTGATTATACATATAAAGAAATACATTTAATTTTGAATTTGTAATTTAAACAAAACAATGTACTTTGTTATCACATGCTACGGATTTATTCAAATAATGTAGAGATTTGTACTTTGTTATCACATGATACGGATTTTTTGTTATCACATGCTACGGATTAGTGCGCTATTTGGGCAGAAGTATAATATTTTTTTCTCTCGATGTAGATGTAGCTGATCTAAGCGTAAGACGTCTGTCAGCTAGTTCATTTGGAACGCAGAGTTCCCTTAGATATTCTTGAGCAGAGTTGTGCAGTTACTTATACATGAGCCAACCGAGTTTGTATTCCGACCTCTGTGGAGCGCGTAGCCAGTGTGATTCCCGAAGTAGTGGAGTGATATGACTGAACTAAGAGATTCCGTAAATAAGTCTCGCTGCAGCATTTAATACATACTGTAGGCGAGTCATTTTGTTCATTGGTAGACCTGCGTAGATACCATTACAATAATCGACTCTAGACAAACGCATATACTATATTATTGTCTATGCTATGTCTATGCTACGGACAGAATGCATTAAGTCATTAAAAAAAGTTCCGAGATAATTGTATTTAAATTAATCATATTGTAGAGTATGGCAACAAAATGAACGGAGCACTGAGCACAGTAATTGCCAATAAAAAAATGTCAATTGAAGCTAAACTGGCAGTGCCCCACGGAGTTTTAGTCCCAACACTTAAGTATGGAAATGAAACATGAAACTGGCAAAGGAAGGATGAAAGCCGAGTGATCGCGGACAAAATGCGACTCTCAGACAAATGTGTGGGAAATCAATGTATGACAGGGTTATGAATGATGAAATCAGGCGAGAGTGTAAATCTGAGTCAGGTATAATAGATGAGATTAAGAAAGGGTCTCTGAGATGGTTTGGTCATGTAGAACGAATGGATGACGAATAAATGGTAAAACACGTAAATACGGCGAAAATGAACGGTGACGCGGGACGAGGACGACCAAGTACGACGTGGCATGATCAGATAAACCAAAATCTTAAGTCTGGTCATGTCAAACGCGGGAACAACCGAAGGGCATGTATGACAAGATGTGGAAGAAGCTGGGAATGTGTTAAGATAGACGTGTGTGGCGGTCTATCCTCTCTGCCTACCCCTATAGGGAAATGACTTGATGGCAGCAGTAGTTGAAATATGATTGTAGATGAGCAAAATAAATCAGAAAAACTGGTGAAAAAATAGCTGCGTAGTTACTTTCATATTTTGTGATGTGAAATACAGAGTAAAAACAGGTTCGCGATTTTTTTATGGGAACTTAGAAAAAAGAGACGTTGCTGTCAAATTGGTAGTAAGCGTCGGTAGCGAAGTAGTTAAGCATTTTGTCTCTGTGGCACTGCCACGCGCGGGGCTCGTATTTTGTTTGCTCAGTTGCATGCAATTTAGAGGAGGGAAAATTATGAAGGGTGAGTGTGGCGGGCACAGGGGAGAGGAGTCTAACCCCGGTCGCTATAATATTTCTCTAAGATCTTTTTCTGACAGCTTGAAAGTATTGAGAATACAGAAGTCTTGACTTTTACAACAACAACAAACCATCACGCCGTTTCTCCGTAGGGGTAGGCAGAGAGGATAAAACGCCACATCACTCTATCTTTGCATATAGATCTCGCTTCCTCTACATTCATAAATCTTCTCATGCACGCACGCCGATTATTCCGACATTTGACAAGTCCATCTTCAAGTATCTCTTGGATTTGGTCATGCCATGTCTTTCTCGGTCTTCCTCTATTTCTGCATCCATCAACATTCGCATTGTAAATATTTTTGGCCGTTCTTTCGCTGTCCATTCGCTCAACACGTCCAAATCAGCGCAGAGCTCCTTTTTTGATTTTGTCGATAATGCTTGCCTCAGCCTTACAAAATGTACGGATCTCAACATTTGTGCATCTATCGTACGTAGTTTTACCACACATTTGAGTGAGACATTGCATTTCGACATCATTCAGCCTACTTTCATCCACTCGTGGGTTTCATAATTTTTCCTTTTATATTTTCTGTTCGTGTTTATCTTCTTAAATAAAATTAAAAATATGAAAAAAATTGTAACAGTACTGTTTAATTTTCCTTTTTATATTAATACTTTAAAATATTATATTACTTAATTTGATTTTAACATTTATTCTTAAATTGTTTTAAACTTCTACTGAATATGTTTTATCATTTTTAGGTTCAATTTTTATTTATAAAAATAATCTTGGGTAAAAAGTTTTTAAAAAAAAATGTATAATTAAACCAAATATGTTCATTTTATAAATGTTTGTAAAGGGCAAATTTGCCGTAGGTATATGTCAATAAAATAAAAAATAATGGTAAGCTGAGCGAAATCGCTTATTTGGACGATTCGCCCCTGGTAAACGGTCCGGCCCTTTATGTTTAGTCAGTTAAGCTAGGGTTTCCTAGGACAGCGGTGCCCGTATCTTAACGGCCGTAGTGAACGGTGATACGGTGGACAGCCGTCGCAACAGTGACTAGAGAGTGTTTTTATTTTTTAACGATGTTATCAACATCGTTTTCCTAGGAAACCACTCTCTAGTCACCGTTACGACGGCTGTCCACCGCATCACCGTCCACTACGGCCGTTAAAATACGGGCGCCGCTTTCCTAGCAAACCCTAGCTTTACGCTATATTAGCGTGTACGGGGCTACACGCTGTCCGCCGACAGGCGCCTCTCCCCAACAATCCAATAGGGGAGAATTCACCCTATTCAGTTGTCATACTGTTCGTAAAGTGGGCATGCGCATTGAAAGGGAACAACATTACTAAAAATATACATTTTTATACACCACAAAACCAGCTTAGTCGAATTATAAATAATAAATAAACGAATCTCACGAGTATTCAAAAAGTGATCGAATGTCGCGATTGGCATCGTTGTCGATTTTACGGTGCAATTGGCTGGGTGTGATTTTTAAGTTTTAGCGTACTGCGTTGGCAAAATCGAACAAAAAATTAATTGTGCTGTAGTTGTTAATTAAATCGTTGTTAATTCAATCAAATAAGCAAGAGAAATTTATAATTTGTTGTGTTTTTGCGGCAATGTTTTGTGTACGCGCCTTGTATCATACGCTAGAGTGGGTGTACTCTTTTCTTTAAGCTATCCATATTGATTTTTTATATTAAAACATGTGTTTTCTTTAAATGTGCTTTAATTGATGTGAAACTACGCGCAGAAATCAAATTATACGAGAGTAAGTGTTGGAACAGTCGCAAAGCATCCATAATGGAGTGAAATAAAGTATTTGATACAGAGTTACATAAATATAAAGATTTTGACACATAGCTTCTATGCGTATCGATCCGATTTCGGCCTTTTAAATCAAGTTTTTGACATTACTCTAACCTTCGTGCGAGCGATCAGCTTTCGTTCTCGGGTTGTCGATCGGCGATGTCTGTGTCCGCTGTCGTTTCGTGACTGATTCGTCCGCGCTGGAGACCCTGGGCTCGGCGATGTGTGAGGGCCAGGCGCCGACGAGGCCGAGGGGTGCGATGCACGGAACTCCCGGGCCGATGGCGGGGCTTCGTCCGTTGGGCATCTAGCTCGTACCATGCAGAAGGAAACGACGGAAGGCCAGCAGTATGTTGGCCCCTATCGTTTGGAGAAAACTCTGGGAAAGGGGCAGACAGGTAAAAACTAAATGCCGGGGATAAAACGCGCGCTTACTTAATACGAAAGAACTCCACTTGTCCGAGTCAATTGGGACCGAACCCCATTCGGATGATCAAAAATTCTAATAATTGTATTTTTAAATTAATTGCTACATTTACTTATTTGAATTAACATATTACAACAGAGATGAAGAACATTTTAAAGAAGGCAATATAGAAGTCTAGGCAACTACAAGGCTTATGACCTGTCATTGGCTGGTTTAAGTGGCCACTTTACTACATGTACGTTGAAAATAGGAGAAAAAACCATTAAAAAAAAATAGAGCTTTTAATTAATTAAATAAAAATGCAAAACTTTTACATGTTAAGCGTAGTTACAAGTGCTGTACATTTGTACAGTATGTACGTACCGTACTGTAAACGTAAGTCATTGCTTGCTGTACATCTCGGTCAAAGTAAGCCGTTTGACTGTCATCATCCATTTTTAATCAGCCAAGTCGTTATTTTGCGAATCACAGTACGTTTCTGTTTTATTATTTTTTTCTAAAATTCGGAAAGCAATTCGGATAGCCGAAGTTCGGATAATTGGAGTTCTACTAAATATTTAAAAAAAGTTGATATTTGCTTTTTTATAATTTACCCCAAAATTTCAATTTTTGGTCCATTTTTAATCAGTTGTAACTGACTCAACATTAGAAAATGGGAAACATGGGGTAAAGACCCCACTCTACCCCAACTTGATTTCTATTTTCTAATGGTGAGTTTTTTACAACTTGTTAAAAATGGTAAAAAATATATTATTTTGATCAATTATAAGAAGGCGAATATTTTTTTATTAGGTATATAAACCGTTGTATATTAACTGTTGGCCTCGTGGTGTAATGGTCAGCGCGTTTGCCTACCACGCAAGAGGTCTCGGGTTCGATTCCCGACATGGTTTACACTGTAATATTTCATAGTCCCTGGACTGGTACCTGAAGCGTAAGACTGATCACCGTATTTATTTATTTAACTTTTTGTACATAATGTTATTTGTACATTGGCGGGCTTATTGCCAAATGGCAATTTCTTCCAACCAACCAATAAAATAACAGTTTTATTTTTATAATTCAAGTTACAGAACATATTTCATAGAAAATAAAGATTAAAAAGCTCTTTAAATATATAAATAAACGTATTTGTTTATAAATTACCTTAAATCAAAACTATTACTCAATGGGAAAAAGGAAAAAAGAGGAAAGAGGAAAGAGGAAAGTAGGAGAAATTAAGGAAGAGAAAGGAGATGTTTCTTCAGACGTGATTTAAACAGAGATTTGATGGTGGATGGGAGATGGTTCCACAGTCGATCCGCATGGACACTATATGAGTTAGAGAAGAAAGAGGAATTGTGTATGGGTATTAAGAGAGTGCCTTGAGAATTAGAACGAAGAGGTAAACCATGAACTAATAAGCGTTGAAATTTTTCACGCAGGTATATAGGAGCGTTAGGACCATGAAGTACATTGAACAGAAGTGAGAGGGAGTGATAGTCTCTCCGCTGTCTAATTTTGAGCCATTTCAGTTGCTTACGATAATCAGAAATGTGGTCATATTTCTTAAGACCAAAAATGTACCTTATGCATGTATTCTGAAGTCGTTCAAGTTTATTGAATTGCTCACAGCTTAAATCTGTCATGGAAACATCAGCGTAATCTAGAATGGGTAGTAGTAATGCTTGTACAAGGGTGCATTTAGTATTAATGGGTAAGAATTTTTGCAACTTTCTAAGTGAATGTAGACTGAAAAATGTTTTGCGGCTTAATTCATTAGTATGAGCTCGCCAGCAGAGATGTTCATCCATTTGTACTCCTAGATTTTTTACGAATTTACTGTATTGAATATTGGTACTATTGACATTAAGAGGATTAAGTGAAGATACGTCAAGCTTACTAAGCAATCTTTGACAACCTGCAAACATAATTTGTGTTTTATATGGGCTTATTAGTAAACCATACTCTTTTGTCAATGTTGACACGCAATTTAGTGTATTAGACATCGATTCTATTGCTTCGCTGGTGTTTTCAGGTCTGCAATGAAGATATAATTGTAAATCATCTGCATAGAGATGATATGAACAATTGAGACAATCTGCAATCGGATTAATAAACAGGGAAAATAGTAATGGTGATAAAACTCCCCCTTGAGGTACTCCAGCGGCAATATCAACTCATTTCGAATGATGATCTGGTGTTTTGATGCACTGTTGTCTAGAAAAGATCGAAATCCACAGAGTTGAAAGCGCTGCTGAAGTCGAGTAATGTAATCAGGGTTAGCATTTAAATGGAAACAAATGAATTTTATAAATGTCAATCCACTTAAATTTTACCGCGCCGTTTAGATTAAGAGGATATGCGGATAAGTGTCATGTAATGCGGTTTTCTTGAATCAAAAATCCATTGGTTTTTCAATATGGCATCAGTAATACGACATTAACTCTTGTAAAGAAAAGAAATGATCTAGGTGTCATCTTTGATAATAAATTAACCTTTGTTCCCCATGTGAATGAGATGGTAAATAGACCCACAAAACTCTAGGCTTTGGTATCAGAACAACAAGAGAGTTAAGTCTGTTGATGCATTAAACATATTATACATGGCCCTAGTAAGAAGCCAGCTAGAGTATGGGGCCTCATTGTGTTACCCATAAAAACAGTGTGGAGAAGGTCGAACACAAGATTTTAAGATTTATGAATTTCAAATTAAACATTCCAATTTAAGAGCTTAACTATAAATGTTACTTGAAGCAGATTGATAGAAGGGAATTTTCAGATATAGCGCTGTTTTATAAGTTATTAAATAATGTTCTTGACAGTCCCGAACTTTCAAAATGTGTGATTTTTTATGTGAGACAGCGTGGGACGAGACAAAATACTTCTTTTGCTGTTGATTTGCATAGTTCAAACTATGCCAAATACTCACCTATTCCACGGCTCCACATGTTAGCAAACAGACATAGAAAAAATGGATTTATTTCATTTATCTTTATACAAATTATATTTGATCTTCGCAAATTCGACCACATAACCGAGTATCGCACGATTCGCACGCAACTACACTGGCTCAGCACAGGCATAGAAGAAACATTCACATTCTATCACTTCTTCACAATATTTTAAATAATCCCACTTCGCCTGTTTATCTGAGAGAGCTCATCCAACCTCTTTCACAACACGGACTATCTCTTCGTTCTAGTAACGAGAGAACCCATTTAATACCCTGTCATCGCCCTAATTTTCGTGCCTCATCTTTCGCAGTAGTAGCCGCTCGATTGTGGAATAATCTACCCACTAATGTTAGAGGCGCCCCTTCTTTATTTACATTCAAGTCAAGATTGAAATGTCTCTATCTAAATATTTAAACTGTTCCTTTATCATTCTTCTTTCCTTCCCATCCCCTCTCCTCTCTTCATAGTAAAGTGTTAATTTTTTATATATTTTTATTTTGTTAATCTTTGTTTTTAATTTTTGTATAAAATTGTAAGATTCAATATGTCCATGTATTTATAATTTTCTCAAACTGAACGGTTTCGGTAGGCCTGTAGGTAGGTAGGAAGAAATTGCCTTAAGGCAATATGCCCGCCCTTATATATATATATATATATATTGTATATGTATATAAAGTGTCAAATAAATAAATAAAAAAATTAAATCTCGACCATTTAATCACTTCTTTTCTAAATTATAAAAATGTACCAAGTGTTATACTTGTTTTACTTTTTATGCTATGATACATCGCCTCTGTTACTTCAATACTGTTTATATTTAATCTCTTTATTTATTGTTAATTTTCTGCATACCTATGTTATAATTTCTCATTTAATTTTTCTTTATTATTTCCTTATTTTCTGCTGATTTTATTTCATGTATCATTTTCCAATTTTATTTGTTTTTCAATATTATTTTATGCTTTGCATAAGCGTAAGCCGTCGAAATGAATGGATAAATAAAATGTGTGTAATACGCCTTTTTCTGTCGGATATCACGCGGCTGATTTGTTTATTTGGAAATTCTTGTAATAATGAACAGACTTTAGACATTTACAGGGCTTATGATCTCTCATTGGCTGGTTTAAGTGGTCCCCTTCCACGCTGCTCGGCGATTACCATGCTTCCTATGTTTTACATTTTTGTTTCTTGTGAGACTCTTATAAGTTTTCAAGGGGATTCTTAGAAGATTTTAAAAGTACAGTTAATGTTAGGAAATAAATAATTATTATAAAATATTGACTTGTTTCAGGAATGAATAAATTAGGTTGTAGTTTGACTAAAAATCGGGTTGTGGTCCCGTGGCTAGTGTTGCGGACTCACGGATCAGAGGTCCGAGGTTCGAACCCCACTCTACCCCAATTTGATTTCCATTTTCTAACAGTGAGTTATTTACAGCTCGTTGAAAGTGGCCACAAAATCGAAATATTTGGGTAAATAATAAGAACGCAAATATTTCCTTTAAAAAAAAAAAAAAAAAACTGTACTAAAAAATATCATAAATTAATTTTATTTTTTGTAGTGGCAATGTTTTTACGTTTAATTATTAGTGTTGCCAGATATAAAGCAAAGTGTAAACGCATGCCAAAAAAAAATATCCCTAATTTAAGGGGGTAGAGAAGATTTAGAATACCACCCCTAGATCCCATCTCTGTTGCAATCAATTTCTTTTCATGTTCTCAACCGTGTCACCTGAAGTCAAAATCTGCTATTTATAAAATCTTCTGAGAACAACTTTGGTTTTTATGCCCCAATGTCCAGAATGTGTAGATTAGTCAATTCATCACACGACTTCTCATGCACGCACGCCGATTATTCCCACTCTTGACATGTCCATCTTCAAGTATTTGATAGACTCAATCGTGCCGTGCCTTTCTCGGTCTTCCTCGTTTTCTGCATCCATTAACATTAGCTTCGTAGGTCCTTTTAGCCGTTCTTTCGCTGTCTATTCCCTCTACATGTCCGAACGCAGCACCCCTTTTCTTGATTCTGTCATATCGAGTCTGTCCAACACCGTTTTCTAAGAAAAGTGGCATGGTTGCTCGGATTACAAAGGGGTAATTATTCCTAATTTGAAATAGAGCAATCTCTTAATCTGTCTTCATTGGAGAGACGTAGAACTGAGATGGACCTTATATGCATTTTCAAAATACTTAATGCTATAAGTGATGTCCCATCTCTGTTGCAATCAATTTCTTTTCATGTTCCCAACCGTGTCACCAGAAGTCAAAATCTGATATTTATAAAATCTTCTAAGAACAACTTTGGTTTTTATGCCCCAATGTCCAGAATGTGTAGATTAGTCAGTTCTTCACACGACTTGGAATTTTTTGGGATAGATCTTCCGGCTTTTCGTAGATCTCTTCGCGACTAAACAGTGTGGGATGAAGTTGGATTGGCATGGTTAAGCTCGTTTTTATGAATATATCGTATACAATTATTGTTTTGCCCTTGTTTGTCTTTGCTAAATAGTTTTATGTTCTTTTTGTTCAGTTTCTTGCATTTATGTTTCTTCATGTAACTGTTGTAATTGGCTTAGGCCGTATAAATATAATAAATAAATAATGTTTATCCATTATATTATAGAATATTAATTTCTCTTTTAGGTTTTATTAGTATATCATCTATACGGGTTTTGCTCCTAGATGCATACAATACGCCTACCAAAACTCCTACGCTTTTCATTTCCCGCAATACGTTGAACAAATCAAGCATACCCACAATATTTTCGGTGTATCCAAACGTTTGTAGACAGTTATTATGGTTGAAATTTATTGCGACTAGAGAATCGGGTTGCGGTCCTGTGGCTAGTGTCTCGGACTCACGGATCAAAGGTCAGTGGTTCGAATCCCAATCTACCCCAACGTGATTACCGTGTTCTAATAGTGAGGTATGTGCAACTCGTAGAAAATGGTCCCCAAAATTAAATATTTGGGTAAATTATAAGAACAAAAATATTTCTTTTTTCTTCAAAAACAACAGCAACAAACCATCACGCCGTTTCCCCGTAGTTGTAGGCAGAGAGGATAGAACGCCATATCACTCTATCTTTGCATACAGCCTCGCTTTCGCTACATTTACACGTCCATCTTCAAGTATTTGATGGACTAAATCGTGCCGTGTCTTTCTTGGTCTTCTTCGTTTTCTGCATCCATCAACAGTCACATCGTCCAAACCAACGCGGCACCCCTTTCTTGAATCTGTCGATAATGCATGTCCCAGCCTTACACACTTCACGGATCTCGACATGTGTGCACGTATCATGCATCTTTTTACCACACATTTGCCTGAGGGGTTGCATTCCGACAGCATTTAACCTTATTTCATCATCATTTTCCAATTCCATACTTCGCTCCCATACATTAGAGTTCTTTCTTTTTATCTTAAAAAAATAATAATATAGAAGACTAGGCCAACACAGGTATGTGGATGTTTGAACATAGGCAGAATGTTCGATTAACATATCACAACAGAGATGAAATTTATTAAAAAAAAATAGTGAATATATTTTTTTCGTCTGTTTTACTATCTCACGGAGTGTACGTATCGAGACGTTAAAGGAGCCGGCTTTGTAGTCGCTCGGTAGATAAATACAAACGATCGTTAAGCATATCGTCTTGGCAAGCGTCAAAAGTCTTTTAAAAATCATTCTTGAGCCAGCATTTTTTTCTTGAATTGGGATTCATTGGCGTTTATAATCGCTTTGAAGTGGGCACTTTCTATCACAGAAGCGTATTTAAAATATAAATGAGAACTATTTTAAATGCCAATGGAGTAAAGAGCGCAGACTTATTTTTGCGGTCATTCATTGGTTCGTTTTGATCATATGATGACGATATGACAAGTAGGTAGAACATACCGAGGAAGATACAGATAGTACAAAAGTTAAGTCTACCGCCTCGATATATACAGATGAAGATAGCGTTCATAATCGAGGCCTTGTTATTGTAATCATGTACTAATTTGTGTTTATACTCGGAGTGCGACGCCTGCTGACAAATTAAGTTGTTTCAAAGTATAGATAGCCCTAACTGATAATTTATTTACAGATTTATTCATTAATGATATTGAAATATTGTGTCTCTGGCGGTATATGTAGTAGCAATTTGATCATAGAATTTTGAACGTTTGATTAAAATTAACATTAAATTATTATTATTTTTTTATTAATAAACTTTATAGAAGGTACATGTTTTTAAAAAATTCTATACATATCTACTTTTACACATCTTGTAAATGTTATCACTGTAACTCTCCAAAAAAGAGACTAACTCTTGTACTTGGAGAGTGACTTACACTGTTGTACTTGTTTATTGTTTATTGTAAGAGTTTATATCATTTTAAATACGAGCACATGAGAAAAAAATAAAAATATTGGATATTTAAGAAAAAACATAAAACAATAATACATTCACACTAATTAAAATTTTATGTAGTTTTTACACGAGTTCAAAAAATTTCTTTTGATTTACTTTAAACTTATTTATTGATATATTATTTTTAATAGTTTTTAGTTCATTGGGAAGATTATTATATTTTTTTACACCTTTGAAGACAAAGCTATTTTAACCATGAGTCGTGTGGAATTTAGACATTTTAATATTATGTTGGTATCTGAGTGACTTATTTATCTCAAATTCTTTTTTTAATTTTTTTTTTTTAAATATTTATATAATAGAATTTATTTTACAAAGAGTGTCTACTGTATGAACCTTAAATATTTTATTTAGACTTGGCGTATTGAATGTTGAGGGTTTCTTTAGAATTACTTTAATAATTAATCTTTGTACCTTATATTTTAAGAGGGTTTAATATATTGGCGTATGAACCACCCCATCCTACAATACCATATTGTAACAAAGATTGTACGATTGAGTAATAAGCTATTTTTAAATTATTGATTTTTAAAATATCCCTTATCTAATAAATATGTACATGCATTTTCTAATTCGTTTGACTAGCTCACCAATATGATCTTTCCATTTGAAGTTTTGGTCTATGTATACACCGAGATATTTAATTGTATCTGTTGTATCAAGTACTGAACATGTGAGATCGCAGTTAGTTTTGTTGCAATTGCTTAAGTGAATAATTAATTTTACTACTGAATCTAAATTTGTTTTGTTAATAAAAAATGGGATGATTTTTGTCTTTTCCGTATTAAAAGATAATATATTTTTGTCAAACCATAATTTCAATTTATTTATAACGTCATTAGCTACTAAATTGACTGAGTTCCAGTTGACTCCCTCAACTAAAACAGCCGTATCATCGGCATATGATATTATTTTTGACAAATTATGTCATTGACCTAGAGAATAAATAGAAGCGAACCTATCACCGTACCCTGAGGTATCCCAAAATTGCAAATCTCTATTTGACTATATGAATATTTTATTTTTACCATTTGTGGTCGTTGGAATAGATAACTTGCTAGCCATTCAATGTTAGCCATTCAAATGTTTTGTTAACAAAACAAATTTAGATTTATTTTACTTTTAATTTATTTTATTTTATTTTTGCACCACAACAGGCCAGGAGGCCCAATTACAGCGGTGAATTACATCACAGAACACCCAGGCTTGAGAAAAATCACATTTAATTTTTGTGTTCTCACCGGCAGTCGAACCCGGAACCTTCCGTCTGTGAGTCAAGCGTCTTGACCACTACACCACGGAGGCCGCCATTTAGAAACAAATGCAAAATAGAAACAAATCTTGTTTCACAGTGAGTAAAGTGGTCACTTAAACCAGTCATAAGCCCTGTAAATGCCCGGACTTCCATGTTCCCTTCTCTATTGCACAAAGTTATCGATTGCTTTCTTTGCACATCATATAAATACAACATTTTTGCTAATGGTCGTTTGTTTCACAGAAGAACTAAAAGTGCTGAAGAACTTAAGGTCATTGGTTAAAGAAATATTGCGAACGAGGGTCAGTCAAAAACTAATGCCACCTATTTTTTTTCTCCTTTTAATGTCAAGAAATTAAAACGCAATTACGTAGGTTGAAAACCACACTATTGACGATTATTTTGTAAATTTTAAATCTTTTAAATCTTCGTCCGAATTTGTTGCAACAAACAGGGAAATCATTTTTGAGAAGTGAATATGGAGGTCCGGGTATTTACATGGCTAATGACCTGTCATTGGCTGGTTTAAGTAGCCACTTTACACACTGTGCAACATTCACCATTTTGCCCATGTTTAAACATCTACATTTCATCAACGCTTCTATCTGTTGACTTGAAGTGACGTAAAAGTTGACGTAAAGTAAAAGAGCTGAAACCCTTATCGTGTGGGTGAGATTCATCCGGCCGAACCGATTCACCTACTAGGCAGCCAGATAGAATGAGTCGTAATTTACACATACATACACATACACATACACATACATACATTCATAAAAACATTGACAATTTTTTTATGTGAAACTTCATGGTTGCCGTGTATAAATATATATTTTTAAATTATTCTTTATTTTTATATTTTATTTTCGACATCCAGTAAGAATCTCCAATCCGTGGCATGCATCAACTTTTCTGACTCCCTACGACCAATGTCACGAAAGAGCGAGGTCAACACCTTCCGCAACTTGACAACACTTCCGTCTTTCCACGATTCTGGCAAAAGGTTACGGACCTTTTTATACGTTATAGTGCTGTCTCAATGCCAGAACAGTGTTGACCCCTTCACTTAGTATCGGATCCCTATTAGAGTATCTTGTATTATGGTTGTGGTTGACGCTCGGGTAAATGTCTCTATTGATGTGTGTAACCACTACCGTTCTCAATATATACTGTTGAATAATATTCAGTACTCTGAATTCTTTGAAGAGCAAGTAACTTACATACATACATACATATACGAACGCACACATTTAAAAATGTACCATAATTGAAAATGTATGATTTTTATTTGGAAACTTAACTGGTCTGTCTTTAAACCTTATATTTTTTATGTAATTTAATCATTGTTGACTGTATGTTTTTGTAAAATAAACAAATATTCTGAGTTACGTCAGTTTTAAACCAATTTCCATAGCGCGGCGCGGTATGTCGACCCACCGGTAGGGGATTACTACGCCGCCCTATTGACCCACATAAGACACATATTTACAGCTGGTTTAGGGGTCAACTGGTTCCCTTACAGCGCAATGCGATGTGACGTCAAAGTTTAAAAATAAACAAATCTACGGCAATTAAGCGAAGTTTCTGATGCGCCAAAAAGCGAATTTGAAGGACAATCAATTAAAAATTTTAAAAATATAAAACGAGAGGGTATTTCACCATCTCCTTGTAAATCCTAATTAAAGCCCTTAAAATATAGCTTGATTGGAATGACAGTTGTTAGCAAAAGTGACGACATATCTTGTAACGTCTAAGGAGTTGTTTATATAGGCACACGAAAAATCTGGGCATGTTAATTAATTTTTTTTAATACAATGCTTGACAAAAAATTCAACATATAAAATCAGCTTTAAAACTAAAAAAAAACTAAAATAAACCTAATTATTAACGACGTTCTTACAATAATGCGTCATTTTGCAAAAATGTTAGAGATGTGACAAACTGATGAATGTAAATCGATCGAATAAAAAAATAATTCATTTGATGTTGTTCATGAAAAAAAGTATAAAATGTCTCATTTTTGAGTGAATAATTGTTTTAAACACAAAATAATAGGCTCGTTTTCGGGTTTTTATATTAATTTTCGGAAACAGAGTTACATGTTTGCATGAAAAAACGGATAAAATCGATTTGATCGGTACATAATGAACTAGCTGACAGGCATCTCACGCTTAGATCAGCTACGTCTACGGCGAGAGGAAAAATTATTATACCTCTACGCAAACAGCGCACTAAATTTGGTGAACGCGCATTTGCGGTCGCAGGCCCTATGGCATGGAATGCTCTCCCAGCAGAGGTGCGAGGCTGTGAAAGTGAAGTGATGTTTCGGAAAAAACTTAAAACCCACTTGTTCTCTAAATCATTTGAATAAATCCGTAGCACGTGACAACAAAATAAATTATTTTAATTAAATTACAAATTTAAAAGCTTCAATTAAATTAACTTAACAATAGAATCACCATGTAAAGCACCCTTGAGGTATTTTATTACGAAAATGGCGCTATATAAGTTATCCATAATAATAATGCTCAGTGATCGGTACTTTTCATAACTACTCAAATTAGTTTGGCAGCTGTCATTTTAATCAAGCTATATTTTAAGGACTATAACAAATTGTAAGCTAAAATTAGCTACCCGATTGAAATAATATTTGCAACCAACCGATTTCAACTTTGAAATAATGCCATGTCAATCTTTCGACTATTTTATTTATTTATTTTATTAACATATACGGCTACATTGCCTTTAACAAAACGTATAATATAAACATATTTGATTTAATTATTTGAAAAAATATATACATTACTTTATTCTCACGATATAGAAACAAAAATTAAACCAAAAAATTATTCAACGAATTCAGTAAAAATTTAAAACAATTTCAAATAAATGTAAAAATCAAGATAAATAATGAAATATATAGAACGTTTTTGAAATTGCTTTTTTTAATTAATTTATTTATTATTTATCATGCTATTTATTGTATTTAGCCGGCGGCGGCGGTTGGCTAGCAAAGTCAAAAAAGCAGTCGCCATATAAATTGTAATTTAATTTTAACTTTTTTCAATTAGATACTCCTTACTATTTTGCAAATGCAATATATTGTATTATTTTTTATAGTAAACGCTGATTTTTGGCCAATGAACTGTATTTATTTACGAGGAAAACAAACCGACACGAGCGTTGACTTAGAGATTACACACGCGTTGACTTATGACCTTGATAACTTAAGCATGTTCATTATTGTTCATTGTGATCGTTCTTATGCTTAGCGTGTTTTTAAGCACGTCGATAGTTATTTGTGGTTGAGCTACTGGAAGATTGTCATAGTTTTTTTCCAACCAAATCTACTATAAAAAAAATAAAATTTAAATATAAAAAAAAATATATATGTATTTTTCTAGGTGAAGCATTGATTAACTAACTTTTTTTTAAAAGTGGTTAGTTAAAAAAAAGAATTCCAACTAAAAAATATTTGTTTAATTTTGCAGGTCTGGTTAAGCTCGGAGTACATTGCGTCCTCGGGAAGAAAGTGGCTATCAAGATAATCAACAGAGAGAAGCTTAGCGAGTCTGTCCTGATGAAGGTAAATGACGTATTTGAGTATATAAAATATTTGTAATACCTTCAAATTGTTCTATACTAATCCTGGAATTTAGCCATCTCGATTGTCATTTGAAAGCAAATTCTCTCTCTCTTTGACAACATTATTAAATCGCAAGCTACAAAGAAGAACAAGGAAGAAGATATCACCAGAGGAACTGCATACCTACCATATGTACAGAATGTTACTGACAGCTGACAGGATAGCCAGAGTGCTGAAGAAACATAATATAAGAACAACGTTTGGGACTATGGTAAAAATAAAGAACCATTTATTGAGCCCAAAAGATAAGAATCCCCTAAAAACGGAAGCTGTTTATTAACTAAGTTGGCAAGGTTGTGATAAAGTGAACATAGGACAAACAGGGCGCACAGCAAAGAAAGGGATTGACGAACACAGAAGAGCGTGTAAACTTGGGCATCCCGACAAATCTGCAATAGCGGAACACTTTCCAGACACCGAACATTGTTTCGCCTTTGAACCGAAATTGCATAAACCCAGTAATTTCAGTGCACGAATAATAAAAGAGGCAATTGAAATACACACACTCAAATAACAAACAAAGATGACGGGCTTAAATTAAACTCAACATGGTTCCCAGCACTACATTCTACAAAAATGAGTATAAATGTGCCCACTGCCGACTGCGACACGGAACAAATTACTAGTACTTGAACACACACTTTTTTTCTACAAAACACTAAGCTTACCCTGAAGATGGCTCCTGCAATGGTAGCCAAAACGTCGGAATAAATCCATCACACACGGTATCACCCAAAGAAGAAACATATTGATATTGACAGTGACCGTGAAAACCGTCGTATCTATTTTATTAGAATTCTATTTAATATTATCTTTATGAAAAGCAGTTAACAGTTTTGGAGCTATGGAAAATGAGTGTCTGCGTAAGACTGGATTTACAATTAAGCATTTCTTGTAAACTGGGTATTCATTAATTAGCTACATCATAGCTAAATACATTTTTTTCATGTGTAAAATACAGCATATTTTTATTACAAATGTCTTTAGATAATGTATGAGAAGACATTCATTTTTATGACATTTTGACATCATGAAATTTTTAATTCATGATTATTAGTTGTTTGTATGAAAGTAGCCTGGCTGTTTTAAATAGAACATGGAATTGACCTTCCTAAATTTGATAACTCCAACATCTTAATTTTTCAAAATTGTGGACCGGCTGCTTTCTGCATATCGACGTTCAATTATTCCGTCACTCGCCTTCCAGAAAATCGTGCGAAAAAAACAATTGCACGTCGGACCGACTATGCCTAGCTAAAATCGACAAAATTGACTTCTCGTATTCCCATTTTAAATTTTTTAAATAAATTTTTTGCGTTTTGCTTTTCCAAAATAGTTACCATATTTGTATAACGTACGTCCGAAGACGGCATATAAAACTATGGACATCAAAAGTGTGTAAAAAAATATTTGCTCTAGTGCCATATCCGCGCATGCAAATTCAGACCGCGCTTGTTCATATAATTATATTTTTTTCTTGTTTTTTCTGTTACTTATTTAAAATATCATATTTATTGTTTGAATATTTCAGGTGGAACGGGAGATCGCCATCATGAAGCTGATCGACCACCCCCACGTGCTTGGGCTATCAGATGTGTATGAAAATAACAAGTATTTGTGAGTATCCCCAGAGTAGGCGATTATGCCCCCTACTAAATAAAACTAATTTTGTAATTACATGTATATATTGTATAAAATTATTTTATTGCCATTGTTTGTCTTTGCTACATAGTTTTATGTTCTTTTTGTTCAGTTTCTTGTAAATGTTTCTTCATATGACTATTGCAATTGGCTTAGGACGTATATAATATATATTTATAATAAATAAATACCACTTACCGCGACAGAAAAAAATCTGGCTAAACACCAGAAACTTTTCTGTACATTTGTCAATCTGCAAAAAGCATTTGTTAGAGTTGATAGAGATAAATTTTGGAAGGTTTTATCGGAGTATGAGTGAATGGTAACCTGACAAGGCCTATTGCGTCACTGTACAAGGACATCATAGAATGTGTGAAGGTGAGTGGGTCATTCACATCGTGGTTTAACATTCCTCCATCCAAGGAATCAAACAGGGATGAGTAATGTCACCATGGTTTTTCAACATGTACATCGATTACTGTATGAAAAAACTAAAAAAATTAAGAATGGGAGCAAAAGTGAGTGGTATAACTGCTAACTGTCATCTGCATGCTGATGATGCCGTGATTCTTGGTAACAGCAGAGAAGACCCGCAATTCTTGGTAACAAAAGTCTACGATGTATCCAAGAAAAGCAATTCTCTTACGAACGCTGATAAATCGAAAGTGATGGTTTTTGAAAGGGATGAAAATATAGCTAAATGTGAGATCAGTGTGAACGGAGATATTCTGAATCAGGTGGAAGAATTTGTGTATCTGGGAAGTATGTTTACTAGGGATGGAAAGGAGGGTAAGTGCCGAGAACAGGGTGAACGGTGCACTGAAATATACTTTGCCAAACGAATGTTTATCGCAGGAGACAAAACTAGCAGTTCACAATGGAGTTCCAGTGCCAATTCTAATGTATGGGAGCGTAGTATGGAATTGAAAAAATAGTGATGAAAGTAGGTTAAATGCTGTCGAAATGCGATCCCTCGGTGAATGTGTGGTAAAACAATGTATGATAGGTGCACAAATGTCGAGATCCGTAAACTGGATAAGGCTGAGACATGCATTATCGACAGAATCAAGAAAGAGGTGCTGCGTTGGTTTGGACACTTCTGGAAACTGTCTTGAGGTGGTTATCCCACCAAAACAGTAGTCTATTTGAACACGGAATTATTGTTGCATGTATGTTATTTATGTTTAATGTTTATATCCATACAGTGTTATTTATTATATTATATTTATTTATTTTGTACAATAACATAATTAAAAAAGAATGTAAATGAATGCCTCCACACGAGTTATGCCCAGTGAGGTGTTCATATAGAAAAGAAAAAATATAATATTTTATGTGAAATAAATCGATAAATATTTTTTTATCAATAAATTTCCTAAAAGATATATGTTTTTTTTAAATTCTACACCGATCTACTTTTACACATCTAGTAAATGTTATCACTATAACTCTCCAAAAAAACATACCAACTCTTGTGCTTGGAGAGTGACTTACACTGTTGTAGTTGTTTATTTATAAGACTTCATATAATTTTGAATATACGAGTAAATGAGAAAATAAAAAAACATAGAACAATAATACATTCATACTAATTAACATTCAATGCAGTTTTTACACGTGTTCCAAAAATTTCTTAAATTTACATCAAATTTATTTATTGATATATTCTTTTTAATTGTTTTTTGTTCATTGGGGAGATTATTTTAATTTTTTACTCCTTTAAAGACAAAACTATTTTAACTATGAACTGTGCGGAATTTAGGGATTTTAATATTATTTTAGTATCCGAGTGACTTATTCATCTCAAATTCTTTTTTTTTTTCTTTATAAATTTGGATAATATAATTTATTTTATAAAGAGTGTCTACTGTATGAACCATAAATATTTTATATATACTTTCCGTATTGAGTTTTGAGGGTTTCTTTAGAATTACTTTAATAATTAATCTTTGTACTATTTTAAGAGGGTTTAATATATTGGCATATGCACCACCCCATCCTACAATACCATATTGTAACAAAGATTGTACGATTGAGTAATAAGCTATTTTTAAATTATTGATTTTAAAAATATTCCTTAATCTAATAATAATGTATTTACATTTTCTAATCCGTTTAACTAGTTCACTAATATGGTCTTTCCATTTGAAGTTTTGGTCTATGTATACACCGAGATATTTAATTTTATCTGTTGTATCAAGTACTGAACATGTTAGATCGTAGTTAGTTTTGTTGCAATTGCTTTGGTGAATAATTATTTTTACAACTGAATCTAAATTTGTTTTGTCAATAAAAAATGGAATGATTTTTGTCTTTTCCGTATTTAAAGATAATATATTTTTGTCAAACCATAATTCCAATTTATGTATAACGTCATTAGCTACTAAATTGACTGAGTTCCAGTTGACTCCCTCAACTAAAACAACCGTATCATCGGCGTATGATATTGTTTTTGACAAATTATGTCATTGACCTAGAGAATAAATAGAAGCGGACCTATTACCGTACCCTGAGGTATCCCAAAATTGCAAGTCTCAATTTGACAATATGTATATTTTATTTTTACCGTTTGTGGTCGTTGAAATTATTAGCCATTCAACGGTTTTGCCACCCATTCCCACATCTTTTAATTTTGATATAAGTTTTTTGTGTGATACACTATCGAATGCTTTTTTAGGTCAATAAATATACCAATACATTTTAATGATTTGTCCAGTGAATTGTATCTGGGAATTTATTTTATAAAGAGTGTCTACTGTATGAACCTTAAATATGTTATATAGACTTTCCGCATTGAATGTTGATAATAAATAAATAAATACCATATAGGGTCAAAGCACCAGTAAATGACCATTGGTTAATAAAATACAATATAATAAGAATTGCTACATGTGTCCAGTCAAAATACTTTTAACACTAGAAACTATGACAAAAGCAGTAGGCGGACACATCTTGTGGTAAGAAACAAATCTATGAGTTTTGAACTGTGAGTTGTCAAAAGGTAATAGTGCGTCTTCTCGTTATTGTTCTGAGATTGATAGCGTTTTTATAAGGAAAGGTGTGGTAAGTGTTTTATTTGATGCTATTTCTTACACAATTCTTTGAATATATCCATATTGTGTTAGGGTGCTTTATAATGTTATAATGTAACTAAATCTGAGTATTATTTTTACTGGGGTAGTAGAGGTAATTCACTGGTGATTCTGCTATTTTTTTAGAATAATATTAATTATAATTGTAATACTCGTATTTCAATAAAAAAATAAAAGTACTTAGAAAGATTCATGTGTTTTTTATTGTTTTCTTTAATTTTGTACGCTTCAATAATGAAATTTATACCTTTAATGTGGATTTCACTACAAGCTGAACCTTAAACGGTCATTCATTGGTGCTTTGCCCCTAAATATGTCTAATTTTCTAGGTATCTGGTGCTGGAGCACGTGTCTGGTGGGGAGCTATTCGACTACCTGGTGAAGAAAGGCAGACTAACTCCCAAGGAAGCCAGAAGATTTTTCCGGCAAATTATCTCCGCACTGGACTTCTGTCACAGCCACTCTATATGGTATACAATACTTATTTGTTTTTAACAAGCTCTTTAAAAACATCAAAATCACCCCGCTAGCTCCCTATCATTATACCTAGTGGTGCATGGGGCATTGCATCAGCCAACCAAACACAGCGTAGTTCGATCATCTGTTATTTTATTTATTGCTGTGCACACAGAGCCACGTTGGTATAATACAATGATATTATTACAAAAAAACATAAAAGAACAGCTCCAATCGATTTAAATTTATTGCAACAGAGAGGGAAAACATTTTTGAGAAGAGAATATGGAAGTCTAGGCATTTACAGGGCTTATGACCTGTCATTGGCTGGTTTGAGTGGCCACTTTACACACCGTGTAACATTCACCATTCTGCCCATGTTTCAACATCCACATTTCCTCAACTCTTCCATCTGTTAACTTTTGTGAAGTAAAAGAACTGAAACCTTTATCACGTGGGTGAGATTCATCCGGCTGAACCAGATCACCCACTAGGCAACGCCTGAAAACAATTTTCCAATTTGTATACTTCTTCTTTTACCAGGTAGTTAATTCAACAATGTTTGAGTATGTCCGGAGTCACACCGGAGCCGTGCAAACACGTGAGTATAATAACCACGCGGGCGTAAGTATAGCCTGTGAGCTCGCCAATACATGACAGATGACATTAACATAACCATAGAAAAACATAGCAGTTGAGCTCTCAGAAGTAAAGCAACGTGAATGCAGCAATGCTTGAACTACATGTCAATAATATTCTAATAATAAATAATATTATTTGGACATACGGAACTTTAAAGCACACCTTGGTTTAATTACTAATAGTATTTTATCGGTTAGGTAGGTGTATTTAAAAAAATGTTGCGTACCTGAAAAAAGCACAAATAATTATGTTTTTGTAAATGATGTCAGTAGCGACACTCAGAGAGTGGCTTTGTGACGTTTTGACATTTTTTATAAGAAATTCATGGCGTAGCCGAAATACTGTTATAAAAACGAGGATGTTTTTGTTGATTTGCGTTAGCAGGCGCTACCCAGGGGCGACTTTGTGACGTGAGAAATTATTTAAAAAAAGAGATTTATGGCGTAGCCGAAATATTGTAATTAAAACGAGGATGTTTTTGTTGATTGACGTTAGCAGGCGCTACCCAGGGGCGACTTCATGACGTGATGAAATTATTAATTTAAGTATTTTTTTTCATTTTACATAGCGTAGCCGGGATAAGAAATTGCGTGGTGTTTCGAAATTTAACCGTGTAGGTAGCCGCCTAGTTACAATATTATTTTTGTATTTGTATAACTCCTGTTTTATAATGTTTATGTATTTATCGCTATAAGAATTAAACTAAAGATAGTTTTTACTTTTAATCGCTATCCGTTTTTTAAATTATGTTTGTAACACTCAGTAATATTTTTTTTTCCAAGTATTCAATGTTATTTTTGCATTTTAATTAATATTGTTAATATAAAGCGTATTTTTATTTATTCGAATTTACTAGACTGTTTTTATTACAAAAAATAAAAATGCATATTTCTCTATGTATTTTTCTGTTATAAACAATCTATTAAAATAATACACATCAAATTTCCATTGTCTGTTGATTTTATTTGCAATCTTCTTTTTTTTCGATGGTTAAAACTCTAGGAAATTCAAAGACAATAAAATTTTTACTGTCATATATTGGCGAGCTCACACGCTATACATAGCCCCCACGCGTTGTGTCCCGGTCCCGTGTTTTCACGTGGTTTACCGGCAGCGAAAAAGTACTAATAAAAGTCACTAGATGTCAATAAAATGCACTTTTTTAGACAGCTGGTAAACCACGTGAAAACACGGGACCGGGACACAAAGGGTGGTTATTATAATCAGAATCAGATCGATCGAAATCTTTATCGGAGGAAACGTATTTTAAATTATATAATCGACTATAATTGTCTCTCGCTTCGAAGATAAAATGTTTCATCGTAAAATATGTATATTAAAAAAAAAAACATCTGAAGGATGGATAAGGAATGATTAATATTTTGAATTCAAAATGAGTAATTTTAAAAGATTGATATGGTTTTGTTTAATTTAAACAATAATATTTTAAAGATAAACATTTGTTGCAACAGAAAGAGAAACCTTTTTGAGAAGTCAATGTTGAAGTCTTGGCATTTACGGGCTTATGACATGTTATCATTGACACTTAAAAGTATCAACAATCAAATGTAAGGAAGCAATCAACATACCTTCAACATGTATTCCTCTGGAGCCAAAAGTTCTCAAGTATTCGAGCACAACTGAAAAACAGTAAAAGAAGTAAATTGCACAAGACTTCTGTAATACTGTCAAAGATAAACAATGAATGTGTTTACATCCCATAAATAATAGAATTCACGGAAACCACAGAGTACAGGACCAAAGAAAAACTAATAAGCAAAGTTAAAAAAAAAAAGATTATTATTATAGACCTTTTGAATTTATTCAAAATTGTAAATTCAATATGGGATTGCCCTGAACTATTATCTCTCATCAACTTCAGGGTGCCTGGAAGAATGACTAGACAGGTGCCACCGTTTTGTAGCAACAATTCACGGACAGTGTATTTATTTTTATTTTTATTTATTTATACATACGCCCATTGGGCATTTTTATGGACACATTTATACATAGCAAATTATTATAACAAAATTAGAAAGACTCAATGGGTTATAGTAGACTTTGTGAGAGTGGAAGCGGGAGAGAGGTGTTTATAATTGAATTTGATTCAGTGATCGTTTGAAAGAAGACAGCTTGTTATCAAAGAAATCAAGACTGGTATGTTTGTTGGCAGACCTGAGAATTCTGGGCATAGGGGAATGAAAACCATAGTTAGTTCTATGGTTATCGGTATGAAAGAGTAAGTTTTGTCTGAGGTTTCTAGTTGGGATATTTAATTTTATTTAGCTCAGTAGTTCAGGCTCATCAAAGAGTGAGTTGAGAATTTTAAATAGGACTATAAGGTCGGATTTATTTCAACGGTCTTGAAGAGAAGATATATTCAAAGTAGTTTCTAACTCATTATATAGGTCTCTGGATAAGCCCAACCTCCAGCCTATCTTTCTTAAAAATCGATGTTGAACTGATTCAATATTCTTCATGTGAACATCGTAATATGGAGACCAGATAACAGAGGAATACTCTAGGTGCGGGCGAACTAGGGAACAGAAGAGAGCTTTAAGGGTATTGATATTTTTGAAGTCAGCTGTGCTTCTGTTAATAAACCCAAGAAGTTTTAAAGATTTATTGATAACATGTTCAATATGAATTGTAAAAGAAAGTTTAGTGTCAAGTATAATACCTAAATCTCGTATACTAGACACAGATGATAATATTTCATCGTTCAGTGAGTAGTCGTATATGATTGGATTTTCCAGACGAAAAAATCTCATATATACTTGTTATGCCGTATTAAACAGACTTCGTGAACTCGGCAATAGTTATTCCCACGTATCTGATATATTTAGTGTAGGGTATTGTTCCTATAGAACAAACCTTTTGAACTTTTTCAAAGATGGTGAATGGTAATTATATTTATTTATTCATGCGTTTCATAATATATACAGTTTTTTGTTCACTTTGCCCAGCTGTATGAAACAGTACTTATGAGATTCTTGTTGTATTACTGTAGAATGTTTTATTATTTAAACTTTCTACTGAATATGCTGTATAATTTTTAGGTTATTTTTTTAAATATAAATCTAATATAATTTTTAGTTTTAATTTTTTTTATAAATCTTGGGAAAAGAGGAAATTTATGTTTTTTAAAAAAACAAATCGAATATTAAGCCAATCATGTTAGTATTATTAATGTTTGTAAAAGGCAGATTTTCCGTTTATGTTAATAAAATAAAATAAAATAATTACATTGAGCATGTTAGGTTTTATAATTTGAATGAGTAAACACTTTAATAATCCAAAGGCCCATACTTCACTATATTACGTTTGTTAGAAGCCATTCGGAATACGCATCTCAGATATGGAATCCTATACGAGTATGCCATATATATAAAAATAATACAAAGTATTCAGAATAAATTTATAAAGTACCTAAAATACAAAATCGGTATTTCTTATGTATCAACTCTCACTGCCTCCACCTACCATGGAATCACTTCTCTGCAATACCGCAGAGTGTGTGCGGACCAACTACTGCTTCAGAAAATTATAAAAGGAATAGTTGACTGTGCAGAATTACTTAGTTTAATGACAAATCATGTGCCAGCCAGGATTTGTAGACGGTACCACCTGTTTTATGTACCAATAAGTAAAATATCGTATGTTAATTATGCTTTTTTTCGTAGGAATTTTTCAGTGTACAATACAAAATTTAAAGACATAGACTACACAAACATCACCCTGTCAGATTTAAAATTTAAACTAAAAATGCATTATGTCTAGTGCGACGAATAGGAATATTCAAATTCATCTCAGCCAGCTACTCGAAATTATATGAAGATTAGAATAACGCATCCGGTGCCAGTCCAAAAACAATGAAATATTGCAGTTTCACCTTGCCAGAAATTCAACCCAGGACACGAAGAATGATAGATTCGCGCTCAGCCACCGTACGGGCTGGGCGTGAAATATAGTTCCTCTCCAACCGTAGCTAATATTTTTTTATTTTTTTTTATTAAAAAGAAATATTTGCGTTCTTATGATTTACCCAAATATTTAATTTTGAGGGCCATTTTCAACGAGTTGTAAATAACTCACTATTAGAAAACGGAATCAAGTTGGGGTAGAGTGGGATTCGAACCACGGACCTTTGGTACATGAGTCCGAGACAATAGCCACGGGACCACAACCCGATCATAATCTTATAATAAATTTAAAAATAAGTTGTTATATGTTAGAAAACAATGAGTTAATGTTTATAAGTCGTTAGTGTGTAGTAGTGTAGTCATGTTTTAGACAAACAGTGAAAAAAAGAAGACTATTTATTTAATAGCATTGATTTATACTTTATTCTTAACAAAATATGTGACAAATAGTGAACAATGGAAACTTTCAAAAAATAGTGCGTCTGTAACCTTTAAATCATAAAATTTTATGTGAATCATTAGAACCGTTTAAGAATCCATCAGCTTTTGACGCGAAAGTACCTAAATTTTGCTATTTGGAACACTACACCCATAATTAATATATTACAACAGTGCTATTGAAAGTGAACTGACATTTATTGAATTTCAAATATCTGCCTTCTAATAACATACAAAATGATAAATCAAACTTCTATAACTAACTTATACAAAAAAATATTCATTTAAAAATGTGAATTGAACAGGAATGTTGCGTCTCATAAAATGAAATAATACGGACCAAAATGGACACCAAGTCGTTGGAACAATAGGCATAATCCCCCAGTCTACACACGTGCGTTTCCAGAAATTCTCCAGCAGCCTAGTGGACCACATGGTGACGATATCTACCTACTGTCTACAAAAGATTCTCTTCGGACATCTATCTCCCTTTGTTAACCATGGAGTTGATACAGTGCTTTATTTATTTAGTTTTTTATTGCTTAGTTCTTGGCATGAACACTTGACAAACTTACTACTATGCTCTATTTTTTATAAATTTATTGATATCATTCTAACTTTGCTAGAATTCCACTCGTCCATGCGCTTTGTAGCTGCACGATGATTGGTTATCTAGCTTTCATATACCAACTTAAAAATACCTAAATTTTATAAATGGGGTCTAGAATTCCAATCGTCTATGCGCTTAGTAGCTGCAAGACGTGTTGTAATCTTACTCCTTTTTACTATTCATATTATTTTTATTTTTTTTTGTATCATTAATTCACTAAATTTATTTGTCAATTTTTAAAATATGTAAATGGGGGCTAAATTTCTAACTGTCTATGCGCTCTGTAGCTGCAAGACGTCCTGTAATCTAGCTCCTATCTGTTATAATTTTTTATTGATCTTAATTGAAAACAAGGAACTAGAATCCCAACCGTCCATGCGCTCTGTAGCTGCAAGACGTACTGGGATATTTATTAATTGTATAGCGCCCTTGAGGTGATTTTCACAAAAATGGCGCTATATAAATTATCCAACTATATATAGACGAACACGTCAACACAACGAGGCTGACTTGTTTCCACTCGATTTCCTTAGACAGGATTTTTACCTGAGGGCAGCCAATGGACAGTTATGTACTCAAAGCCATTAACTTTTTCACAAAACGCTTTTTTCCGCTATATAATGAATGACCAGAATCTTATGCAGACTTCGAAGGTCAAAGATCTAGGCATCACTTTTGTGGGTTCCCTGACATTTCATGATCAGATCAAAACAGTTTGTAGTAGTTCATTGAAGATGTTAGGATTCGTCTTGCGTACTGCCAGGGTTTTTGGTAATACACGAATACTGATAATTCTTTATAGCTCGTTGGTGCAAAGTAGACTCGAGAGTGGCTCAATGATTTGGGGATCGTTTGAGTTGAAGTACTCTCTTATGGTGGAGAGGGTTCAGAAGGTTTTCTTCGGTTTCTCTACATGAAGGAGTGCGGATATTATCCATGGCTTTATTCCACTGAGTTCCTCCAGGGTATGCTCAGTTACAGCAATTTGAAGACCATATATAATGTGTATTTAACTACGCACTTCTTTCGATTGTTGCGCGGTATTATTGACAACCTTGAAATTATGCGGAGCATTAGCTTTTCTGTTAGACAGCGTCAGCATATACCGTATTTCAATATATGTACAGAACCATCCTACCGATGGAAGGGCTATCTCTATGTTGAACAATATTACTTTGGACAATGTTATTTTTTACGTCTCTTAAGGAATTTTCTCGTTTCAAGATTCTCTTACTTTTTTAACATATTGTTCTCTGGATATTATGTGTTACTTTTAAATATACCTAATTTAACCTTATTATTCTAATTATTTCTATATGTTTGAATTAAGATATTCCATTTTGTAATGTACATATATATGAATAAATAAAAATGAAAATGAAATTGAAACTTAAATATGAATCCCTGTCATAATTTGTATTCATGAAAACATTTCGTTTCTAGCCACCGAGACTTGAAGCCCGAGAATCTGCTGTTGGACGAGCGGAACAATATTAAAGTGGCCGATTTCGGGATGGCTTCTCTTCAGCCCGCCGGGTGCCTTCTAGAAACTTCTTGCGGATCTCCGCACTACGCCTGTCCTGAAGTCATTCGGGTAACTACATCCTTATTTATGGTTTTACAATATCAGCCAAGTCTTTTACTTCTTTTTACGCTTCCAAGAAATCGCCCATTCCTATTGTGTGGATGGGTGCGCGTGAATTGATTTGAGGTTAAATGAGAAAGATGGATTACAATTGAAGTTGTTTATTGAGTAGATACACACGAGCTATATCCTTACACTTTTGTACAGAAGGAATTTACAATAGCGAACACTGCTGAGGAGCTAGTGGATGGGTGACACGAAATGCCAAGATGAAATGTGCATATTCTTTCGCTGCACGACGTTTAATTACTTGTCCGAGCTGACGTTGCGTTGGGTTACGCGTTGCGAGCCAGAACGGTGTTCGGCCCTGCCAACTTTGCGGTTTGATGGTGATGACCTCCACACTATCCCTGCCAATTTAAACATCGAACTAATTTATGAAAAAAATTATATTTCTTAACAATCAAAACGCAAATAAAAAACAAACATTGAACCATTAAATCTTTTATTGTACCACGCACTGCAATATTGTCAATTTGTGTTTAGTCAAAAACACATGGTCAGTACCTACATGCACCCAATTCTAGTTTCCCTGTATGACAGTGAAGGAATACAGTATTAGTTCCAAATTATCAGGTTACATGCTAATCGTAGGCAACTGAAATGGCTCAAAATTAGACAGCGGAGATTATCACTCCCTCTCACTTCTGTTCAATGTACTTCATAGTCCTAACGCTCCTACATACCTGCGTGAAAAATTTCAACGCTTATCAGTTCATGGTTTATCTCTTCGTTCTAATTCTCAAGGCAGTCTCTCAATACCCATCCACAATTCCTTTATCTTCTCTAACTCATATAGTGTCCATGCGGCTCGACTGTGGAACCATCTCCTATCCACCATCAAAGATGTTAACATTATTTTTGGTACGTGTACTTGTACAAATCTGGATTTTCTCCCAAGGGGGAGTAGGTATATATTTTTATTTATATCCCTACAGAGATGAGGTAGAATTTTTTTCAAATTCAGGATTATGGATATTCGAGCGTTTACAGGGCTTATGACCTGTCATTGGCTGGGTTAAGTGGCCACTTTAAGTACTACAACATTCCCCATTCCGCTTATTAGCGAATATCCACACCGGTAACATTTTTGATTTTTGTATTTATGTTATGAATTTGAGAAACCATCCACAATGCTTAATTAAAATACTTAACTTCAATATTAATACATAGATGGCCCTCCAACTCGCTTGTGGATGGTTTCTCAAATTCATAACATAAATACAAAAATCAAAAATGTTACCGGTGTGGATATTCGCTAATAAGCGGAATGGGGAATGTTGTAGTACTTAAAGTGGCCACTTAACCCAGCCAATGACAGGTCATAAGCCCTGTAAACGCTCGAATATCCATAATCCTGAATTTGAAAAAAATTCTACCTCATCTCTGTAGGGATATAAATAAAAAATTAAAAAATCAAAGATGTTACTACATTATCTCTGTTTAAATCACGTCTGAAGAGTCATCTCCTTTCTCTTCCTTAATCTCTCCTCCTTTCCTTTTTCCTCTTTTTTCCTTTTTCCCAATGAGTAATAGTTTTGATTTAAGTTAATTTATAAACAAATACGTTTATTTCTATTTTTATATATCTTTAGCTTTTTAATCTGTTTTTTTTCTATTGAATAGTATGAAAATAAAACTTTTATTTTACTGGTTGGTTGGAAAAAATTACCATTTGGCAATTAACCCGCCAACGTACAAATAACATTATGTACAAAAGTTAAATAAATAAATAAAACCCTACACTCGTGTTGCCTTTTTGACTAGCTGTCATAAAGTATGTACGTTGAGATTCAAAACAAGGACTACTGGAATCATAGGAAGGAATGGCTTGGCTTTTGAATAAAAATATATGTGAATCCAAAACAAGTCTATTATCTACAAAAATAATATTTTTTTAAAAACCACTGAACTTCCTTACTGGTTTGACTTTTTGATGTTGCAAAATAATGATGAAGGTAAAATTATGAAAATGTTCAATGATTTGGCTTTCTCCCCAGGGCGAGAAGTACGACGGACGACGCGCGGACGTGTGGTCGTGCGGCGTCATCCTGTACGCGCTGCTCGTGGGGGCGCTGCCCTTCGACGACGACAATCTGCGCCAGCTGCTGGAGAAGGTCAAGCGGGGGGTGTTCCATATCCCGCACTTCGTCCCCCCCGACTGCCAGGCCCTCCTGAGGGGCATGATCGAAGTCAGCCCGGACAAGAGACTCACGGTATGGCATCTTGCAGCCTTAGAATTTGGAATTGACGCTAAAAATGGCACAAACTGTGAATCTCGCATCATCATACTTCGTTTGTTACAAACTCGTTCACAGGCATCACTACCTTTCCTCGGACCCTTGACCATTTCAATTCTTTTCCCTTCTAACATGATGTATTTATGCCTTTGATTTCAGGAAAACCGACCAAGTTAGCTACGAACTAACTCAAATCCTCACCGGCACGGTGGTTTCATGAGCTATCTTCAGCCTTTTTCAAGCCCTCAGGAATCAAAAGCTGTTCATGTGATGATGAGACATCCCAAGATGTCTCTCATTTGTTGATGCATTTTCCCATTTTCAGTTTAGTGCGAATGCAGCTAGAGGCGCGATGTAAATGTCTGAAGGAGGACCTAGAAGTAAAACAGTTTTATGTGACGTCAACTAAGCGACGTCTGCAAAGTAACTGTAGGATTTGATAGTTAATTTAAAGCTCCTACCCCAGTTAGAGATTAACAGAGAAGACACGTGGTTGCTTATTTATTTCATGGCGAATAAGACACAGCTCATGGTTGTGTAGCACGAGCGTAGCAGCGATGATGGGTTGAAGAGACTGCACTTGAACTACATGCTGGAGTTGAGTGAACTGAAATGACTGACTTGACTGGTCGACTGAACTTGTTAGGCTGAAGTTGACTGCGTCCTGTGGTCTCTTTCTATACCACGTTCCTTTGTAGGTTATTTCTTTATGGTAGGGACGATGTGAATGTACTGCAGAACGATGCTCCCAGTTTTTTGTGCAATACTGCTAGAGTTGCATTATAAGTTGTATTGGATTCTATAGAAAATGATGACTTGCCTCCATCGGTCAACGCACTATAATTTCAGGTGAATTATTTAGCACGAGTGAGTGTCATCGATTATGGACTATAAACCCTACATAACTTAAAACTACGTAAAACTACTATTTATAAGTAGATTAGTAGGCTTCAGATTGATGCGCGTACGACTATTATATTTCTATGGTTTTTACTTGAATCATAAAATTGTAATTAATAACCACAAAGTTGGTGCTGCAAATATTAAAAGTTTTTTAAAAATTCTTTGTCGTATCTTTCAGTTGGCAGACATTAACAGACACCCCTGGGTAACTGCCGGCGGAAAAGGGGAGTTAGAGCTGGAACTGCCCATGATGGAGGTGGTTCAAACTCACATCATTCCTACCGTCGAAGCCATGGATCCCGATGTTTTACAGGTAAACTGTGTTCTAAAGAATCAGGCGCTATCTTTTACAATTATCGATGGGTCGGTCAATAAAAACCCCATCTGCAGGAATCTTTAAGTCATTACTCGAGACGGTATACTTAACTTCTGTACTATCTCTGTCTACTTCGGTATGTTCTACCGACTTGTCATCTCGCATCATATGATCGAATCCAACCAATGAATGACCCCGAAAATTTACTCCGCCTTCCTTACTTTATGAAAAATTATTTATTTAATCCAATCCAATATAAAATACAAATACAAATAGTTTAAAAATGTTTATACAATAGGTACATTCAATATAATTTTATTTTTATTTACGGATTAAGCCACTCCACTGGCCCACAGGCACGTTCCGGAGTGTCAGTGTATTATTTATTTCATACATAATTGTACCTACTTTCACATCAATCGTGTGTAAAAATTCAAAAGAAATCAAAAACAATTAAAACATACCTACATCAATAAAACGAAGAAGGATTTTCAAGAAACTAAAATTATATTCTTATATATGAAACATATTCCTCAGCGTCCTGTCTAGTCTGTTTAGCAATCCATTTATGGACTCGAGCTTTGAAAATATTGTTTTTCATTTTGTTCAATAATATGTACTAATAGGGGACATAAAAGTATAATGCCTTTGTCCGTAATTTTTTTTTTGTCTTTGGGAGCAGAAGTATTGTTTTTTGTCTTTGACTAGTGTCTGCATTAGCTTTGCATTTAAAATGATTCTCATTTAAATTTTAAATAGGCTTCTATGATAAAAAGTGGCCAATTCAAAGCGATAATATACTCCAAAAAATCTAATTTAAGCAGAAAACGCCCGCTTGAACATAATTTATGACAATTACTAAGACCGTACGCTTAACTCTTTTCTGTATTTATCTACCTAGTGATTACAAAGGCGGTTCCTGCGTGGACGCGCCTGTAAATGCCTTGACGTCCATATTCCATTCTCTAAAATGTTCTCCATCTCTGTTGTAATTGACTGATCTTAATGACTCCCTAGAGGGTGAAATCCAGTTTTTTGTCTACAAACATTTTGACAAACTCAAAATATTGTAATAAAACCAACTGGTCCAAGGAGAAGTTTTAAAAATTGAATATTGTTTTACGGCGTTGCCTTGTATGTGAAATAATTTTAAAAAATGAATATCTTTACAACAACAAAGGTTTCAACTATTTAACTTCACTAAAATCAACGGGTGGAAGAATCTAAGAAATATGGATGTTCAAACATAGGTGATGGTGAATGTTACACAGTGTGTAAAGTGGCCACTTAAACTTGCCAATGACAGGTAAATGCCTGGACTTTCATAGTCCCTTCTCTAAAATGTTTTCCATCTCTGTTAAAATTGGTTATTTTAACGTCTCGATACGTATACTAAGGAAGATAGTAAAACAAATGAAAAAATATAATAAATAATTATTTTTTTTATAGTGGCAACATTTTAACGCCTAGATGCTTTTATATATTAAAAAGGCAGAATCTAGCTATATTGTTTTTATATCTAGCCCTTTGTTTTCTAAACTGTCAGTTATGTCAGAAGCAAATTGGCATAGAAGAAATTAAAAAAACATTTGATTAAAATGTGACAGACTATGTAAATAAAATTTTGAACTCTGTACACTTGTACCGTTCTCCTTGGAACAGGTTTTGCTAGTAGACTAGAAATATTGAACATTGACTCTTTATCGATATCTGAATACCTATATATGAAAACCTCTCTCTAGTCCAAGCATCCACGCTACTTTTCGAAGCGAGCGAAGTTGGACTGATTCAATGTGATTTATACCATTCACATATAACCGGGGCGAACCATGTATAGAAGCGATAATGCGCAGCTTACCATTATATTTGACTAACTATAATAACGTTTTACTGTAACTTTATTTACAGAAAAACAAGAAAATTATTACTATTTATTTTAAATCATTTCCACCGTTTGTATTTTTATCCTTATATAAATATTAGTATTAATAAAGCGCGCCCAGCGCATGCGCAGCGCAGGTGAGCCAAGAAACTAGCCGATTATTCCAGCTTATTTTTTCATCCAAATAAGTATATTAACATATTACAACAGAGATGAAGAACATTTAAGAAAAGGTAATATAGAAGTCTAGGCATCTACAGGGCTTATGACCTGTCAATGGCTGGTTTAAGTGGCCACTTTACACACTGTGTAACATTCACCCTGTAGATGCCTAGACTTCTATATTACAAGCCCTGTAGATGCCTGGACTTTTATATTACCTTTTCTTAAATGTTCTTCATCTCTGTTGTAATATGTTAATATAAACAGCTCCCCAGGGAGTTGAATCCAGTCCTTGTCTACAAAAATTCGGACAAACTCAAAATATTGTTGTCAAATAAGTATACTTTATTTTGAATGTCTTAACCTCAATTGCGGGTTTTTACTCCTAGATTAAACTTGCAGATTACACAAATTATTTTAAGATTTATGATTTGGAAAACAGTATTTCAAACATTATTTCTTAAGGACTACTTTTCTTTGAGATGATACTTTTGACATAAGACCATAATTACTTTCATGCGTCATATGCAGGACATATGGCACTTGGCGCGGCCGTTTTTAGCTCTATTAGTTTCTAGACTAATTCGGCCAGTTGACATTTCAATCAGTTACCTAATATCGCCTGAATTCATAGTGCTATTTTTTACTTATTTTTAAATGAGTTATGACTTGAAGTAATGGATTATGAAGATATCTATATAATATGATACATATATTCCGTTACGTCGTTTGAGTTGATTTCACAGATAAGAGTTGTTGTATCACACAGAACCACAGAAAAATTTCAATTTATAATACATATTTCTTACATTATATTATATACCTTCTATGTAGGTACAAATATATGATATTATTTTATAGCTTACCTGTAAATGAAATCACCATTCGCCACTGACATATAATGGAGACCAGACCACGGAGGTATATTCTAGAAGAAGGCGAACAGTTGAGAAATAAAAAGATTTTGATTTTGATTTTGCAGACATTAGTAAAATCAGAGGATATTCTGTTTGTGAAGCCAACTTATTTTAGTGATTTATTTCCTTTAATATTATCCATAGATATATGCTCGTTGTATGTCAGGTTATAGTCCAAAGTGACCCCTAAATCTCTGGTAAACTTAACTATATTTATTATTATTATTTAAAAAACAAGTTTTGTTTTCTAGGCCATCTCCAGTTTAGGTTGCTTCAAGCATAGAGAAAAACTCATACAAGAGCTCCTCAGTCCAAGGTAAATACATTTTTTTTCTAGACGAAATATAATATTATCAATTTTATTTATTGGCCTGTGGATACGACGTCCATAGATCCATGACACCCGCACGTGAGAAATTATTTTACCAGAAATCTAGAGCGTCGACCGAAGAAAGCAATATGCCATTTACTCTTTTATGCATTGCAATATAGTGCAAGACCAATTTACTACACACAAATCCAGTACAACGGTCTGGAGTGCATCAACTTCATCTCCACCATAGAGATGTTTAAAACAAAAGAACAAGATCTATTAAAGAACAACAGGGCATGGTTACATCGTTTCTTCTGACATCACTAACTGGTGTAGGAGTTTAATAAAAACTAGTAAAACCCTTCGCGTTTTTTAATAAACCATATAAATTCAAGTTTGGTTGACGTGTTTTTTCTTTTCTTTCCAGCCATAACACGGAAAAAGTTATATATTTCCTTTTGCTGGAGAGAAAGCGAAGGAGACCAGCGTTTGAAGACGATACAGACTGTCTTCTACGTAGTCGAGCTATAGAAACTGGAGATCCTCCACGCAAAAGGATTGACACTTGCAAAGTAATTATTTCAAATATGTAATATTTAGGGTCCTGATGTAGACATCTGCTGAAGAAGTATTTTTTAAATCCTAACTAATAAAAGCAAATAAACGAACCATATCATTTCATCTTTACATACAAATCTCACTTTTTCTTATTCAAATATCTTATAATGCCTGTGCATTCGTCGATTATTCCGACTTTCGACATGTACATCTATTTGTTGGATTTGTTCATGTAATGTCTTCCCAGTGTTCCTCTTTTTTGCATCATGTCAAGAAAGTCATTTTCATATAAATGCTTATGGTGCTTTAGTCCAGCATAAGGTCCCTGGATGACACTTAGTAGCGCCTCCCCACACAGTTACACATACAATGCAATATTAGCTTAGGATTGGAACTGCTGCCATCAGCCCTAGATCCCGCTTCAGAATAATAATGTTATTAGATCTACAATCAACGAGGACTAAAAATGGTTTTTGTTGATAAGGTGATTGCTTTGTGTTTCAGCTGAATGGGCAAACGTCTGTACAGTTTGGCCAGATTAGTGAAGGTTCCCCCTTGACTCCTCGCCGACAGCAATTCAAGTAAGTAACACCACTAATATTAAAAAAACATTATTTTAATACTGCAACGCCACTGTTTGATGGTCGTAAAGGGAGTATCTAGAGTCATAGATCTGAATGGCTCCTCCGAGACTGGGATTGAGGAGTTTCCTCAAAATCACAACTGACTTGGAGACCTTTGCAGTAAAACGCAGAGAGGATCTGCGGAGAAGAACTCGGTGACAGGCTCTGGATAATACCATCCGAAAATACAAACACCGCCCACAGTTTGGACTTCCCTACGTGAGAAGTTCTCACCAGACCAAGGGTGGTGGTGACCAGATGCAAATATAATCAACAAAGGTGGGGATTTCTGGAGGGAAATGACACAAGCTGCGATTGTGGAGAGGTGGATGATTCTCATCTGCTGGAATGTCCACAAATGCAGTTAACTTGTAAAAAGGATGATTTGAGGATGGCCACTGACAAGGCGACATCTGTCGGTGCACATTGAAGTGGCAATGTAATGTTTAATAGCTAGAGATTATGTGTAATTTTTCTTAAGCCTTTAATTGAGTTCTGTAATTGGGCCTCTCGGCCATTCGTGGTGCAAAAAATATAAGTAATACGGAAATCCAGTATTATAACCTCGGAGTAGTCTCTCATCAAGTCAAGATGTCTCCCATCTGTTGATGCACTGCCCCTTTTTTAGTTTCAAGAGAATGCAACTGGAGGCGCAATGCAGAAGCCTAAATGAGGATTTACACGATGTTCATGTAGTAATTAGTCGTAAGGACTTGTCAAGAGAGATACCATTAATAGATATAGTAAAGGCAATAAAAGGTATATATGATAGCACGACACCAAATGCCAAACACTCTTCAAGTGGATCGGAATGTCTGTTGACGAAAGACAACAGTTCGCCTAATCCTGACGAGTTTTCTGTGGTTTTCTTCAAATGCGGAGAAGCTCCTGAAACAGGCCACAGCCGAAACATCCCACCCGATCCTTGAATTTTATATCAACTGAACAAAGCTTTTCATTAAAGTAAATTCAATAGAAAATAGTTTTTTTTTTATTAAACAAACAAATAACTATCCATTTGAAGAAACAATAAACTTTGTACATTATAAGCAAGGTAAAAAAAAGCATGCACAGCACGTGTCCAAGCCAGGACATGAAGAACCTAAACCCTAGTTGCCTTTTCTTTAAACCTGCGGGATCACGCCGTCCTGGAAGGCCGTCAATGACGATCTTTAGACTTTATTCGGCAGAATTAAGGGGCGCTGGATTGACATGGGAAGAAGCGAGAGTGCTGGCTGGTGATAGGGTCTCCTGGAGGCAACTGGTGATGTCCACATGCTCCACTTAGGAGCGGATGTGGAAAAGAAGAAGAAGAAGAAGAAAAAAAGCAATTCACATATAAAAAAATATTTAAAAAACCTCGGAGTAATAAGGCGCCACAACTTTAAAAAAATTAATTAGAAGTGCTTCAAAATGCCATGAGAATAGTGCTAAAGAAAGGTACATATGTAGGGTTCATAGTACATAATCAATGATACACACGTGCTAAAACGTTTCACCTTAAATAGTGCGATGAACTAAGAAAGTAATGACATCATTTTCTATAGAATCCAATACAGCATATAATGCAACTCTAACCTATTGCACACAAAAGTGGGAGCATCTTTCTGCAGTACATTCACATCGTCTCTATCATGAAAAAATGAACTACAAAAGAATGTGGTCTACAAAGAGACCACAAGACACAACGCCAGTCAGTCAGCCTAACAAGTTCAGTCCAGTTCGCTCAGCTCTTGTGCGACATACTTGTCAATACTTGTGCGACATAAGTCATTATTTGTTCGCCATGTAATAAATTAACATCAAACAGCAACATCGTGTCTTCTCTGTCAATCTCTAACTGGGGTAGGAACTCCAACCAACTCCCGACAACCTAATCCTGCAGATATAATAAAATGGAAAAAATGCGAGAAGAACTCAATTGTATACCAATAAAGAAGAGATTGATGTTTAAAATGCTTGTTTTATATTTAAGTTTTTTTAACAATCGAATGCCCAAATACTTCATTAAAAAGATAGTGTTAATAAATTTCATAAGTTAGCCATACCTTTTTAAAAACAGGCATAGTTTTTCAAAACACAGCTACCTATGTATATTTTGCCTATGATTGAACATGCATCAAACAGGTTATATTTTACAGTGTTCTCTCGTGTCGCCAGTCCAGTAGAAGGGGGGATGGGCGCCGGTCGCCATCAGGGGCAAGTCCTGCCAGGTCTAGTCCTCTACATTTCAGCATGGTCCACCAAGGTAACTAAATCTGACTAACTCATTCCAAGGTAACTAACCAATCTAAAGAAATTAATCCATTCCAAGGTAACTAACCAATCCAAGGTAATAAACCCATTCCAAAGTAACTAACCAATCCAAGGAAATTAACCCATTCCAATGTAACTAACCAATCCAAGGAAATTAACCCATTCCAAGGTAACTAACTAATCCAAGGTAATTATTAACCCATTCCAAGGTAATTATTAACCCATTCCAAGGTAACTAACCAATCCAAGTTAATTAACTTTTTTTATGGTAACTAACCAATCCAAGGTAATTAACCTATTCCAAAGTAGGTAACTAAGCCAAAGTAATTAACTTATTCCAAGGTAACTAACCGATCCAAAGTAATTAACGAATTTAAGGCAACTAACCCATTCCAAGGTTGTTAACCCATTAAAAAGAATGAATTTCTAGGTAAATTTACATGAGGTAAAAAATCCATTCTTTTTTTTAAAAATAAATGTTTGGGTTCTTATGATTTACAAAAATGTTTAATTTTGAGGGCCATTTTCAACGAGTTGTAAATAACTCACTATAAGAAAACGGATGGAATTGGGGTACAGTGGGATACGAACCACGGACCTTCGGTCCGTGAGTCAGAGACACTAGCTGGCTAGCTAGCCACAGGACCACAACCCGATAAATTCTGAGAAAACTACGCCAAGGTTAATGATAATAATTTATTCAAAGCTTACTAAATCAATCCTCGCTAACTTATTTTAATATATTTAAGCGTGAAGTTCACATATTTTATCAACGAACTGAAAATAAATATATTATAAACAATAAATGTGAAAGAGACAGAAAATTGAAATAAAGAGAGAGAAAGAAGATAAATAAATCATAACGGGAATAGTTTTAAAAGAGGACTCGAAGTTAAATTTAATTGATTATTTATTATTTGAAGTTTTTGATTAATGGCTTTACTAATTTCTAATCGTTCTAAATTATCTAAACGAAAACCATTTTCATTGACATGCAAAATTTCTACACACGTTTTCACACACACATTTCTACACACGTTTCTACACACGTTTTAAAACTATTTCCGTTATGATTTATTTTATCTTCTTTCTCTTTTTTTATTTCAATTTTCTGTCTCTTTCATCCAATATTTTATTATATAAATAGCAACGCGTGTAATTATAAGTTAGTTAAATTCCTGACGATGAGGTAGTAACCTCGAAACCGGTCGAAGTGTAATTTAAAAAAATTAAGTGGTTTTTACAAATTTATAAACAGATAAGTGTAATGAAAAAATGTTTTTGATAACAATAATATAGTAAATGTGAAAGCTAAAATTTTGCTTTTAAAATGATGAAATAAATGTAATTCCAGGGCACGCGCATTCGCACAGGGCATCATCTTTAGGAGGAACTCCGCCTTCGCCGATGTCTCCCCAGACCCACGGTAATTGAAATTGTCGTGTTATACATATGTGAATGAGAGTGAATGCGGGCAACAAAATGGACAGCATTTGCCAATAAAAATATGTCAATCGAAGCCAAACTGGCCGTGCACAACGGAGTTGGATTCCCAACACATATGTATGGAAGTGAAACATGGAACTGGCAGAGGAAGGATGAAAGCCGAGTGAACGCGGTTGAAATGCGATCTCTCAGACGAATCAATGTATGACAGGGTTACGAATGATGAAATCGGGCGAGAGTGTAAATCTGAGTCAAGTATAATTGATAAGATTAAGAAAGGGAAGCTTTTCTGGACTCTACCCTGATGGATTAAAAAATAATTACTAAAAAAAGAATATTATAAAAATTAAATAAAAAGTACATAAAAGGGAGAACCAGGGTACGTACATTAGGGGGGGCCGATAATATTTTTTTCCGAATTTTGAAATAAAACTTGGAATGCAAAAAATTTCTAAAAAAATATTCGATACTACTTTTGGACCTCAACCAGAGCTTGAAGTTTTCGAAAAAGTTGATTTTTTGCGCTAAACCGGCTGTCATTTCGTATTCGGGTAAGAAATTCAGTACAATTAAATTTTATAATGTGCATGAAACCTTATTAAATAAGCAGCTAAGGGCGTGAGTTGCACTTTGTTTCGTGATAAACGGGTAGCATTGTTTTAATGAGCCATTGTTTTCGTCAATATTAGCCAGGCGCTCAACGGAATCAGTTCCACGGAGTGTAAACTTTTTGCATTTCGGTAGTTGTAAAACGTGTTCGAATTTGTAATGAGATTAAGTTATATCTTTACCAACAAAAAAATAATTTGATCAATATAGATAAATTATAAAATGTTCATACACTGATAAACTTCAAACCTCGGTTGAGGGCCAAAAGAAGTATGAAATATTTTTTTAAATAATTTTTACTTTCAATGTGATTCAAAATGCAACTTTTTAGACCCCTTTCACTTTGGTGTCTAAAAAAATAAAAAACTTCATACATCATCGGCCCACTCTAACGTACATGTATTCTGATGGGAACTTAAAGGATGCTATTCTGAAGTGACGTGATTTTTATTTTTTGCATGTCACTACACTTTGCTTCATATCTGGTGACACTGATGATTAAACGTCAAATGATGTAAAACAAACAGTCATATAATTTACATATTTTTATTTATATCCCTACAGAGATGAGGTAGAATTTTTTCAAATTCAGGATTATGGATATTCGAGCGTTTACAGGGCTTATGACCTGTCATTGGCTGGGTTAAGTGGCCACTTTTAGTACTACAACATTCCCCATTCCGCTTATTAGCGAATATCCACACAGGTAACATTTTTGATTTTTGTATATATGTTATTAAATGAGAAACCATTCACAAGCGAGTTGGAGATTTGTTTATGTACGAAATACACGTACCAAAATAATGTTATATAATTTACATTTTATAGTTCAGCATTATTAATTTGGTTAAAAAACGGCAAAAACAAATACGTTTTGTTCAATTCAACCAATTAAGTGTTTTGGGTAATGCTTAAGGTCGCAATAATGTTCTAAATCAAAATCATCATGGTTGATTGCACGTGCTCGTATTTATTTGACATTTAATAATCATCATAAGGCCATATTTAAAGCAAAGTGTAGTCGCATGCAAAAAATAATCCTTTTGTACCAATTTGACGCCTTAAATATTATGTTGTATTCGTTAAGTTATTTTCGTCAAATAAATAAATAGTTGAAGAAGACATTAATTTCGATGTGTTGTTTTCAGGGGGGACATCATTATCTGCAGGGCAGAGCCCTGGGACCAGTCCACGGGAGCCCCATCACCAGCGAGCTAATTCTACTGGTCCTACCATTAGTCTTAACATCAGTAAGTCTATTTTAAGGAGTTTCGTTTGTTTATGCGTGGAGCTCCCACGCCAGTTGGAGATGATAGAAGAAAACGGTGTTATGCTACAATGTGTGTTTGCCTACCATGCAAGAGGTCTCGGGTTCGATTCCCGGACATGGAATCGTCATGTAACAAAATATACACTGCGATTGGTATACCAATGCAGTGCCCTATGCACCGTTAGGAGCGGTAAGGGAATGATGATGAGTCTAGGCATATACAGGGCTTATGACCTTTAATTAGCTGGTTTTGCGCTTCTAAAGCTAGGGTTTCCTGGAACAGCGGTGCCCGTATTTTAACGGCCGTAGTGAACGGTGATGCGGTGAATAACCGTCAAAAGAAATTTATAAGGAGCCTGGAAAATCGTTTTGGTAACATTGAAAATGATTACGGCGCATCTTTGATCAATTTTAATATAGAATCACTACAAAAAAGGCGCCTTAGATATGATTTAATTTTTCTTTTCAAAATTCTCAATAACATAGTTGATTCGCCGTATCTTTTACAAAATATTGGTTTCCGTTGTCCTCTTCGCTATACTAGATTAAATTCCCTTTTTTATGTACCAACTTGTAAAAACAATTATACCTCGAATTCATTCATTAGACGTACCTGTAGAAATTATAACGGACTCAGTATTGATGTAGACATTTTTAACTGCACGTTGCATTTGTACAGAAAATTTCTTCATGGGGTCGATTATTTGGGATAGTTGCTGAATGTACATCTTGAGTGGTTTATGCTATGTATATGTGCCGCATGTAATGTATATGTTTGTATATGCTTTATATGTGCGTTCATGTGTGTGCGTGGATGGCTCGGAGTGTACATTCGGTATTTTTATTTATTACCTCCATGGAAAACGCAAATGTCAACAATTATCCTTTTCTCACTTAAAATTCTTATTTATTTTTTATTTTTTGTCACATTTAATGTTTATCTCTTTTTAATTTATGAAAACTTAATTGGTCTTTTTATGTTAAAAAATTGTTGTTCTTAGTACTTATTTTGTATGACTGTATGTTTTCTAAATAAAATAAATAAATAAAAATAAAGTAACGGTGACTAGAGTGTGGTTTCTTAGGAAAGCGGTGTTATCAACACCATTTAACACTGTCTCCCTAGGTAACCACTCTCTAGTCGTCGTTACGACGGCTATCCACCGCATCACCGTTTACTACGGCCGTTAAGATACGGGCACCGCTGTCCTAGGAAACCCTAGCTTAAGGCTTTTTAGATGGTCCTAACTCCTGTAAAAGACAATTAGATCATCTGCGTGGCATGTGATGTTAATGACTTTATCCACCTTAGTAGATTCACTACTTTTTTCATTCTTAAAAGCGTTTTATTAATATATTTATTCTGTTTGTGTAAGAAAAGGTTTAAGGCGTATATATTATTGTGCTATATTTAGTTATAAAGGTGCTTAACTTGCTTTGTTTCTTTGTTGTTCTCAATATGTGTTATTTTTTCATGTTAATATTATTTATGTCCCGAATTGAGTTGTTGTAACTCCTGGGAATGTAATTCAACGTATTATACTTGTAAAACACTTTGTGTTATATGATTTATAAATAAATAGATAGTGACTCGCAAATGGTACATATAGGGTGTAAACAATCGTCAGTGCCATAATCCAGGATTATGGCACTGACGAGAAAATACAAGAATACGTTTGTGTGAAGGAAATATGCGGTGTTGGGCAAGCTGTAATTATGTCCTAATTTTTTTTATGATGTATATAAATTTTCTTTTCAGCGGGGGATCCCAGCGAAGGTGTTATAATCATAAACGACTCTCACCTGACTGGCGGAGGCTCCTGCAGCAGCTCCGGTACTCCCACTACGAGATCAGTAGCGGGCAATAGCGGCGGCGGTCGATCCTCTAGTCCTACCTCCCTCACAGGGGAATCACCACAAAGAGGTATGAATTAATCGTTATAAATGAAATATTTTCAGTAAAAAAAGAAGAAAAAATGGGCCTATAAAATAGGCATGTCTCTGCCCTTACCGAAAACGATTAGGGCAGGTCTGAAGGTCATAAAAAGTCAATAAGATATTGTTTTAAATTGAGTATTACAACCAGAATTATCTTCTCTTTTCAAAATAAGCGAATATGAGGAATTCCACTGTTTTCTAATTATTTTTTTTTCTATTACAAAGATATGATTTTATAAGTTACATTTATCAAATACCGGGCCAAATGACTGTAATCAGTGTGTCACTTTTCAGTAGTGACGTCATGAAACGGTTGGCGTTCTTACTTTCACTGACCGCGGTAAGTTGTATTTCTCCAGCCAATAACAAAACTGACAAGAATCTATGGAATATTGCTTTGATTACTTCATTTAGTTGATCGTAATTTGCTCATTTCTATGTTATGGTTGTTTTTACGAACGTTTCGATTTAGAAAAACCTAGAAAGTTGACATAATCTCTGGTTGAAAAAAGAGTGTAATGAAATTAAAACTTTTTTTTCTATGGTCAAAACGTTCCTTACAAGGTGCGGGTGCTTTAAAGCGGAAACCGGAAATACTACACGTAGATATAGGGAGTGACGTCATTATTTACGAATTTAAAATGAATACTATTTTTAACATTTTTTATTTATTTTTCGTGCGTTTTTAAGATATTTCATTTCATCCTAAAACATTTTTAAAATTTAATTCCGGGTTGGGCTGGAATTCCTCATTTTATAAAAAAAGGTTTTAACTAAAGTATTTGATTTTTTTTTTTAAGTATTACCGAAGGCATAATTTTAAGTGGAAATAAAGGAAAATGTCACAAAAATGTGTGATTTAAAATGCTTGTATTTTTTTTCAAAAATAAAAAAATTTAAAAGGGAAAAAAAAATCTTTATAGGGAATGGCTTTAAATTACCATAATTTAATTCAAACATGATAATATTTCAAATCTAACTGCTGAAAACATGAATAAACCACTGGGTATCGCTAACGACTCGGCGAAACGTGCACCTTCGCCAATTTCCCGAGAGCTACTGAGTAGCTATATAGTACTGAACTAAGTGACTGACTGAGAGTATACTTTTGATGATTTTTGTAATTTATCCCCGATTTCCGATAAAATCCTTTTTTTTGTGCTTAATTAGTACTTATTATTTAATAAAAAAATATTTCAGTCGATACGTAAATGCGTAATGGAAGAATACTGAAAATCTAAACCCAATATTTATTTTATTTATAAAGATATTATGATTATTAGATGCAATGTGTACTAGCTACACATCACCGGGGAGGGAGAGTTAAGCGTGTTGTCCAAATGCTTATTTAAATTCATGTAAGAATTTTTATTTTTGCTATTGTTTAAAAATGTGCATACTTCCACTTTCCATTAAGTTGTATCCCAACTCAACACAGGGCTCTGGGCGTCATAGGGTTAGGGACACGGTATTATTTTTTGTAAAATATACATGTGTATCTGTATGAATAAATAAATTTTAAAAAAATATTTTGTTACCAGATGGTAGAGAAAGATGTTCGCTACCTGGCAACACTAGCCAATCCAGTGCCTCCGGCGGTATGTTTAGTAACCTGGGTAATTTAACAGGTAAGTACTCACCCTTAATCTTTTTCTATTTGTTTATTTATTTTTTTAATTAAAACTTGTGTGGGCGAAACTTAACCATTTTCTTGGCAATACATCCTATTGGATACATAAAACTCTCTCCATGCCTAAGAATAGATATTTACACATGTATTAGTAATACATACAAGCAAGTGTGTTTGATCGCGCCACTTGCCTGTTGGCAGATGAACGTTAGAAATGGTCTGGTTCGCGGAATGCGTTATTTTTATTTATTTTGCCACCGAACCCTAATACAATGAATGCAATTACTTACCTTGTACTGGGGTTTTGGCACCTATTTGGAACTTCTGTCACGGCACTCAGGATCAGATCTTGTCATCTGGAAGGAGGGGCACTTGACGTGTTTTCTTGAATTTATATGAGCGATTACCGGAAATAGTGGATTTTATGAGTTATTGGTCGCAAAAATTACTTATTCGCGATCGCGGTGAGAATTACAATGGACCATGCATACACGACCAGTTCAGTTGTTATTATGGAGCCGGGCTAATATTGGCACCCACGATAAGCATTGCAACATCTTAACCAGGGTCCAGTAGGTAGCAAATAATTTTAAAAGCCTCAACCTAGACAATACACACAAGTAAATGCGGCGTTACCAGTGTTAGTATTTAGACCCAAGCAACAGACGTGTATAATTTTTTTTCGTACTCTCCAGATAAGAGTAAACAGATTTCTTTACGAACAGTGTATTTTTTTTTAATTAAAAAAATATTCATAAAAATACAAAGAACACAATCGAAAGTTTGAAATCAATTATTGTATTTAATCTAAATCAGATATGTACTCGTATATACTCGTATGCATCATTATTTCTGGAAAACTATGGAAAAGGAATTATTAAACTGTATGTATCCATATTTATTTATATGTTTTAACTAGCGGCCTACATGGTCAAAACGCATAACCCACACTCGGAAGATTACAGGTTTGATTCCCGACGAGAACACAAAAATCAAATGTGATTTTTATCAAGCCTGGGTATTCTGTGATGTAATTTTCTTTTCTCTTTCTTATATTACACAAAAATATTATAACTGTCTATTTATTATAGGAGCAAAAATTTATAAACATTTCTTGTATACCCACGAACAGGCCATGCCTTTGTGGGATTTTGTTTACTATTTTTACTGTTAATATGTATTTTATTGCTATGTATGTAATTGTCCTTTATTTTTTTAAATTCTTTATTTTGCCTCTTTTGTATATTGTAATTTTTTTTTTTTTTAATATTTTTTTTGAAAATCACCACTGTGATTGGGCCTCCTGGCCGGTTGTGGTGCAAAAAAAAAACTAAAGAATATCCCGTATTTTGCTTGTGGTAACACGATGTTACATCGCCGCGCGCAAAGGATTTATTTACCACAGTCTTTTAAGAGTTAAAGATAAAATCTTCTGATCAGCTCAGCCTGTTCCGCTGCGGACACTAGCAAGTAGAGAACAAAACACGTTACAAATTTGCATTTAAATAATTAATTTCAGGAATGGTGCTAACTCCCCCTCTGTCCCCCACCCCCCCACCGTGGAGAGCAAGACTAACAACTATAAAGAATTCCTTCTTGGGATCTCCGAGGTTCCACAGAAGAAAAATGCAAGGTAACTATGTTATTTATTCATTTACAGCTTTTACGAGGGCGGATTGATAATGAAGCTACCTAGCGCTAGATGGCAGCACAAACACAAAAAAGATTTATTTTTCCGAATTGCAATCTGTCAAACGGCAGCTGTTAAAATGTCACCCAAATTCATCGATTCATTGAAATTCATCGAAAAAAAAAGTTTTTTTCCTACTTAGGTAGCTTCATTTTCAATCCGCCCTCGTACCATACTATCCCAGGAGCCTTATGCTGGAAAGATATGACATTTTGTCACCCACTCGACAATAGTCGATTGGGCATCTCGATTGCTTTGTCATAATGTCACAAATTCTTCTACCTGATTCAGAATATCTCTGTTCACACTGATCTCACCTTTAGTTATATTTTCATCCCTTTCAAAAACCATCACTTTCGATTTATCAACATTCATAAGCAATCGCTTGTTATTATTATTTTCGTCCCGAATTGAGTTGTTGTAACTCCTGGAAATGTAATTCAACGTATTATACTTGTAAAACACTGTGTGTTATATGATTTATAAATAAAAAATCAAATATTCAAAGTTTTTTTTTTCTTTCAGCTTCTTCCGAAGAAGTTCACCTGACTCCCGAGTCCTCGCCAGAGCTAACCAAGAAGTCGTGGTTCGGCTCCCTTCTCGCCACCGAAAAAGACGAAACCTTCACAGTGCTGGTCAAGGGAAAACCTCTGGCTACTGTCAAAGCCGATCTCATCCATGCATTTCTCAGCGTAAGTCTAGCTGAATTGTTGAAGAAATATATCGTCGGCGGAAATTCAAAACGCTGCAAGGGAGAAAGCGTAAATCGTTGAAGAGAGGAAAGAGAAATAAAAAAAAACTCTTTGCCAAGAATATGAAAAACTGCCTTTGTGTCACTTGAAAAACTGATAATAATAAATGTGCCATTATCTATAGTAGGTGAATTGGTTAAGCCGGATGAATCTTACTTACATAATGACTGATAGCCTAGCATCCCCAGTAAAAAGTCGGTTGGAAAGAGCCAAAGACAATATCCACACTCTTTTAGGTACAGATGGCGCAGAAATTTTTTCCGCATTATTTCCCTTATTAAGAGTATCGAGCTTCATGTGGCGACCAAATAATGGAACTAAACTCCAAACGACTTCTTACAAAGGAATTATACAATGTCCTCATAATCTGAGTGTTAGAAAAGATCTTGGCATTTCTAAGAACAAAACCAAGCATTTTAAGGGAGTCATTACATAGATTAACCATATGAAGATTAAAAGATAACTGAGCATCAAACAACACCCCGAGATCTCTGGACGTTGAAGCCCTTTCAAGCCTCACTCCGTCCATGAGATAACGATAGTATATTGTTTTGGATGCTCTTGCGTATGCCATTACAAATGAAACCTAGACCCCGTTAGCAGCTGAAGTTTAGTTTAGATACAATATGAAAGCTAGCATCACAAAAGTCTTGCAGCTACAAAGCGCATCGACTAAAATCAGACCTTTCATCGATTCAGTCTATCTACAAAGAATTGGACGTACTTAAAAAAAATACGTTAAACTTGCTTTGTTTTTTTGTTGTTCTGAGTATGCGATTTTAAAAAATAATGACAATATTATTGAAATTCCGAATGGAATTGTTGTAACTCTTAGAATAAGATAGATTAGGATAAATAAAAAATAAAATAAAAATATGAATTGATGGTAATGTGGGATTTTTCCATGATGAAACTGAGTGACTGCCTCCAGATGACTCGTTGGGCTGACTGTTCAGGCTGACAACGCTGACTGGGCGTCACTACATCTTGCGGTCCCTTTAAGGCCACGTTCTTTTGTTCTTCATATCTCCATGGTGGGAACAATGTTAATGTACTGCAGGACGAGGCTCTCGTGTCTTGCAGAATATTTATTTATTTTATTTATTTAATTTTACAATACGCCCAAGGGGCATTTACAAAAAATATACAGTTAAGTACAAACATAGTGCGTAAAAATTTAAAAGATAAACAATGCTTTTTTGTATACATTTAGAAACAATAAGAAGCATACTGCCATGCAAAATAAAAAGTGAAACTTTACATAGTAAAAGAGAAAAAAAATTATTTTAGATGGATATAATAAAAGTAATTGAAATAAAAATCAAATTGTAAAGTACTTCTAAACAATTCAAACAAAAAATATATACATTTTCATATACTTATAAGTATAAAAAAATAAAAAAAATGGTATCAACAAATTTTTGTTAAAAACAAATAATGAAAATTAGTTAGCAGTAAGTATATATGCTTAATATAACGTATTATATTCAATATAAAACGATGGCTTGCTTCATCGGCCATCGATCTGTAGGATTCAGGTTGTCGAGGGTAAGTGGAGCTCCTACCTCAGTTAGAGATTAATAGAAGACACGAGGTTGCTATTCAATGCGTATTTATTACATGGCAAATAAGTAATGAATTGAATTATGTCGCGCAAGTTTTAGAGCGAGTATTGAAGTAACTGCATATGAACTACATGCTGTAACTGAGTGACTGCGTTGAACTGAGTTTTCGGGCTTGGCTGGGCTGACAGACTGGGCGTTACCACGCCATGTGGACTCTTTATAGGTCACGGTCTTTTGTTCTTCATATCTCTATGGTGAAAACAATTTTAATGTACTGCAGGACGATGCTCTCATTTTATGTGCAATACTGTAAGACTAGCATAATATGTTGTTTTAGATTCTTTAGAAAACGCTGACTTGCTTCATCATTCGTCGATCTATATTTAAGGTGAAATAATTGCACCTGTGTGTGTCATCGATCAATGGACTATGAATCCCCAGTACCACCCATAGTAAAAAGAACTATACGTTTTGTAGTATTCAGCAAAATAATGTAGCTTTGGTCTGCTTGACATAATCGCTAGATTCTTTACTGTATTATTATGTTGTTTTTTTTATATTTAAGATATAAACGAAAGGCAATTTGTTTACAGATTGCTGAATTGTCCCATAGTGTTTTAAGTCCGATGTCCTTCCGAGTTGAATACAAGAGAGGGTCTACTGCGCCAGCCATGTTTCAACGCCATGTGCGGTTCCAGGTAAGTTAAATAATTACTAAAAAACATGTTTTTAATAAAAAGTGTGCTGGAAAATCAAACGTACGAAACAGGTCAGAAGTGGAGCATATTAACCAACCCTCGTCAGCACTTATAATAAAATCCTAACAACAAACAGCTGCAGGTACTTCAAAAACATATTTTAATGGTGTTTCTCTTCTACGTCATGGAATTCCTCAAGGAGGCTTGTCGGGACGTATTAAAAAATGAACAACTAGTGTTTTTATTTAAATTTAAGTCATTTTAGTTATCAAGCTGATTATTAATTTGATTTTATAAAAATTTAGACTTTAAAAAACATGAATAGAATAAAAGCAAAGAAAACATGCAAAAATGGTTTAAATGAATAATTGTGAATTTGTGCCTAAAAAGCTAGAAGAGTCTCCAAATCACTGCAACCAGTGTTGATCTATTGTGACGGATCCCTATTGCTAAATCTCGTGCTTCAAGCCCAGATCTTCAAATTATCGAATTATTGGGTATTTACATCTTTCAGGATCCCGTAAAGATGAGGTTTCTTGCGGTGGTATGTGGTATAAGCATCACATTCATTTCAAATCTGTAAAGGTGTTTCATACCATGTTTGTACCATTTTTAATACAATTTACAAGTTTTAAGCAAATATATTATTTTCATACTTACGCACCCATACAAACGCACCCTCTCCCTCTTTCATTCCCACACGCACATGTATCCTCTCCCTCATTCATTCACGCATACACACATTCACATACACATGAATACAAACGTCACACAAATACAATTACTAAACTTCTTTTCTTATATATTATGTGTCATTATATTTACAGTAGATTTTTTTAATTGGCTTTAGTATTTTTAAGATTTTTCTAATTATTTTGTTTATGTAATAGCTGTAAAAATCCCAAATAAAATGAAATAAATAAATAAATAAATATTTGTACTGCAGAACCTACATCTAGAAGTTTGGAAGAGATTTATTCCTGCGAAATATTGATTTAATCTGTAGTACCTCGTAAGGGCTCTAATGATAAAGGCCAAGCGTCAGCTGTGTTTTGATGTCTTTCAGAATCATAACTTAGAATTTATAATATTTTTGACATTTAATTACCGTACTTTTCCAGGTGGACATATCAACAATAACAAAACAAGCAGGAGAAAATGGAAAAGAGTACCTTTACGCTATCACATTTACGCTTTTATCAGGTTTGTATATTTGGGTTAATTTCAGTTTTTTTTTTTAAATCTAACTAGACTTCTAGCGTAGGAAGCAAATGCTCCAATCAGTTAGCCTAAAGGCAGATATATCTCGACTCGATTTCTGTATTTAGGATTTTTACCTAAGAGTTGAAGACACTCGCCCAGGGTTTTGGTTCCATTTTCCACCTAGAACTGTACTTTATATCCGCCTGGACACATAAAAAATAGGATACGTAAGGATTATAATAAGTCACTGAGAGGTGGTTACTGCATTTGCCTACCATTCTTAAGGTTTTGGGTTCGATTCCTGGAAGGGTGGAAGTAAAATATTGATTTCACGGGTTGTTGATAAACTTCAATATTTCATTGTCCTGAACTGACACCTGAGCGTAACCGTATCTTCGCTACTACTACTACTACTACCATCACGCCATTTCCTCGTAGAGGTAGACAGAGAGAATGGAACGCCACAGACCTCTATCCTGGCATTCATTTCTACCTTCTTCCACATTCATACATCTTGCCCTTCGGTTCTGACCAGACTTAAGATTTTGGTTTATCTGATCATGTCACGTCTTCCTTGGTCATCTTCATCTCACGTTACCATACATTTTTGCCATATATACTTTTGTTACTATTCTTTTTACATGACCAAACCAAACCATCTCAGAGACCCTTTCTTACTCTTATCAAAAATTTCAATTATACCTCAGAGACTCAGATTTACACTCTCGCTTGATTTCATCATTCGTAACCCTGTCATACATTAATTTTCCACATATTCGTCTAAGAAATCACATTTCAACCGTGTTCATTCTGTTTTCTTCCTTCCTCTGGCAGATCTATGTTTCACTTTCATACATTAGTCATGAAACTTCTTCTTCTTGTGGTTCCTCTCCCCGATGGAGGTTGGAAATCATCGTTGCGATTCTTACTTTATTGGCAGCTGCCCTGAACAAGGACTGAGTGCTGCAATGGAACCAGTCGCGCAAGTTCTTAAGCCAAGAGATGCGCCTCCTACCTGCACCCCTGTAGAATCTTCCCTGTAGAATGACTTGTAAAATTTTGTATTTTTCGCCTCTCATCACATGCCCAAAGTACTCGAGTTCTTTTCTTTGTGGTTTTCAGTACATCTTTATCTTTTCACCGTCGTTTTGGACTCTATCCACCCAGGAGATTTTCAATATCTTCCTGTAGCTCCACATTTCAAAGGCTTCGATCTTTTTTGAAGTGTTTTGCGTGAGTGTCCACGTTTCGATGCCGTAAAAAAAGTATTGAAAAGACGTAACATCGAACAATGCGCATTCAAAGGTATAAATTAAAGTCTCTTTCTGCAAAGAAGGTCACGCATCCTGAAAAAGAAGTCTCTCGTAGATGACTAGATTCTGACTTTGATTTCTCGCGAGTGATCCCATTTATCATTCAGCCAGCATCGAAAATATTTATATTGATGAACTTGCTCAATAACCTGCGCTCCAAGTTTTAAAGTCATTGGGATCAAACTAGCCGTGTGAACTTTGTCCAATAATAGCTGCAGGCTTTCCATACTATCTGCTAGAAGGACAGTATCATCCGCGTATCGAATATGTAACAGATAATCAAAATACGCCACATTTCGTTCATCTATGCAGTGCCCGAAAACGATAAAGACGATGATGATATATTCTTGTAAGCTGGGCAAAGTTTCCAAGACAAAATTGTAAAAATAATCAAATTTATTATGTGTGTAATTAACCAAAATGGTTTTTGTTCCCAGGTAATATCCGAAGGTTCAGACGCGTCTGTGAGCACATACAGAGCTGTGTATGCAGAAGCGCAGGCAGTGCCTCCCGTCCGGTCCCGCCTAGGTCTCCAAGGGCACAACGTAAACATCAGCCACACCACGGTACTATCTTATTATATGTTGATTTTTAATACAGGGCAAGCGGAGCCGACTGAGCGATTTCGAGGAGCAATAAATAAAGAACGGCACAGCTTAGAGAAAAACCGTTTATTTAATTCAAACTCATAGGTAATCCCATTTAAAAAAAATCAAATCAACAAGATGGTCGTCATCAGCAACAATACATTTTGCGTGGTTTGCTGGTTCGTGGGATTTGGTGTTGCTACGCGTTATCTTCATTTACTTTACCACTGAACCCCACCTTACTTTAACTAGGCTTCTTCCAACCTTAGTGGTCAAAATTCTCTCTCACAGCAGGCTCTATAAGATTCTGCGGCCAGATTGGCACTTGTCGGTTTCATGATTATAAATTCACACGATTACACGACACAGTGGATTGGAATGACTTATTGATAGCTTGAATGAATTTATATCAAATCACATGTGCATTCATCGACAGTTCAGTTCTTATTACAACATTTTAGAGATTTGCACTGTTTAAAAAGCCCAGAGAGAATAAATACAAGCTTTGCTGGACAGTATTCAAACCCCTTCATGAAATGGCTCCAAAATACCTATCGGACCTTTGTATTAGGGAAAATACACGTCAAAGAAAATCTACTCTTAGGTCAGCATTTGATTCAGGAAGAGGAAAACTCGTCGAAAACCGGCGCTCCCCAAACACTAGATTTGGAGATCGTGCTTTTGCCGCCGCCGGCGCCTCTGCCTGGAACAAATTGCCTTCAAACTTACAAATCATCGACAGTCCCAGTCAGTTCAGATCCCAAGTAAAATCCCACTTCTTTAGACTATCATACCCTCAATTTTAAAGCTGGAAATATAATACATCACACTAGTTTGGTTGGAATGTAAGTTTAGGTATACAATTTTAAAGCGCCCTTGTGGTGATTTTTTACTAAAATGGCTCTATGTAAATCAGCCAAATATTATTTTTATTAAGAGAAAAATATTGTTCCCACAATAGGATAATTTCAACATTTTCACCAGGGCTCAGTAGGTAGCAATAAATTCAACACAGCAACCTATATAGTGTGCAATACACAATATAATACATGGGGCGCAGCCAAAGAACATGAAGGATCCACTGTACATAAAAGGCCTAACCTGTTTGTGAAAGTTTTGAAAACTTAATCACTATTTTTACTTTCCGTCTTTACAGGTGGTGGGGAATCTGCCAGCGAAAGTATTAGCGGTGGTTCTACAGACAGTTGTGACAGATTACAAACTCCGTCCACGAGACAGGTATACAATGTAATGACCGTTTTATATCTTTGTGTTTTCATTTTAAACAGTCGAATATTCAAGGCCATAGAATTAAGAAGGGGAGAAGTGAGGGGAGCGCGGCGCAGTATCAGACTCCCCCCTCCCCCTCCTCGTTTCTCCCCTGCAGAAGTAAGCAACCATTTGCTTTTTTGACTTTTATTTTTTTAAATTATATTCATTCTAAAAAATATATTTTAAGGTGTGCCAATGTGTCTTTTTGCTCATACTGATCATATTGGTTTCGGATGGCAGGGTTTAATGAACACCTGTATAAAAAAAAGAGTTATTGTATGTGTGCGACGTTTGTATTCATGTGTGTGTTTATGAATGTATGTGAATGAATATGTGAGGGTGCGTATGTGTGGGTGCATAAATAGAATTATGTTATAATAAAAGTCATCCTCATAATGTAATTAAGGCATTATATATATATATATATTTCTACCGGCATGTTGAAACCATTGTATAAATTCTAGAGTGTATTTTGTTTTTATGAGAAAAATATTTTAAAAAAACATTTCTAAATTCCACACAAGTCTTGGTCAAAATAGTTTCGTTTTCAGAGGAATAAAAAATTACAATAATTTCCCCAATGAACTAAAAAATATTAAAACTAATATATCAGTAAATGAATTTAAAGCAATTTTTTGAACCCGAGTACAAACAGCTTTCTATTTTAATTAGTAATACTGTATTATTTTTTTCTGTTATTCAATTTATTTTATATAATTTTCAATTTTTTTCTCACGAAATTATATAACTTCAAATTACCAAATAAATAATTTAGTGTAAGTCACTCCCCAAGCACAAGAGCTAGTACCTTTTTTGGAAAGTAACAGCTTTAACATTAATAAAAAAAAATGATTGTATTAATTATGTAATTATATATGTATTCATAAAAAAATAATAAATTAAATATTATCACTGCAATTCCACGAGCATATTTCTTCAATATTACATTTGTCATTTGACATTTAAGTTAAGTGGTTGAGTGTGTTGAATAAATATTTTTTGTACAAAATAAGTTGTACACTTATTTTATTTTATTTTATTCATTTATATATACGCCCAATGGGCATTTTTATGGAGACATTTATACATAGAAAATTATTATAACAAAATTACAAAGACTCAATGGTTTATAGTAGACTTTGTGGAAGTGGAAGCGGGAGAGAGGTGTTTATAATTGAATTTGATTCAGTGATCGTTTGAAATAAGACAACTTGTTATCAAAGAAATCAAGACTGGTATGTTTGTTGGCAGACCTGAGAATTCTGGGCATAGGGGAATGAAAACCATAGTTAGTTCTATGGTTATCGGTATGAAAGAGTAAGTTTTGTGTGAGGTTTCTAGTTGAGATATTTAATTTTATTGAGCTGAAATATTACTTATAGAATATTGGTAGATTAAATTAATTCCTAATAGTTTATTCACAAAAGTTGGGAAAGGATCAGGAAATAGGTATGCCTATCTTGCTATTTTGGTGGTACATGTTTTATTTCCGACACATGCTGGCCGCGGGCCTATGGTATGTTGCATTGTTGAAAATAAAGTCAGTTTGAATGTATTCCGATGTCCGAGTGTTCTCAATTCCATACGTATTTAAATTTTATTGAGTAAGTTGGCATCTACTTTATACCAAAAATAACAGCGATTCATCAAGGAAATAAAATGAAAAAGAAAAATTGCTCGTTATTGGATGCGAGTTAGAAATTTGGGATTTATATGTGGAAAAATGTGTGCTGGTGTTTGTAGCCAATTCAATAAATATAGCGGCTATCTTTCTTCTTCTTCAAGTGTCATGTCGGGTCCCCCCGACGTTGACGATCACTTGGGAGAAAGCTTCTCTATTCTGAGCAGTGCGAAACAGCTCCTCCACAGTTCTAATCCTGGTCCATGCTCGGATGTTACGAAGCCAGGAAACCTGTTTTCTTCCGACCCCTCTACGTCCCTCGATCTTCCCCTTCGTGACTAGCTGAAGTATGGCATATTTACCACCTCTCAACACATGGCCAAAATATGAAATCTTACGGAGCTTAACAGTGGTGAATAGTTCTCTATTAGTATTGGCTCTACGTAATACTTCATTGTTGGTCATCATATCGGTCCAAGATATTCTTAACACTCTACGGTGGATCCAGATTTCAAATGCTTCAAAGCGGTTTATAATATTAACTTTTAGAGTCCACACCTCTACAGCGTACAGTAAGACAGACCATATACAACATTTGACCATTCGTTGTCTCAGCTTAAGGTTTATATTATGGTCACAAAGAAGATTTTTCCTTCTGTTAAATCCTGTTCAGACTGCTTCTATTTTGCATTTTATCTCAGTGTCGGGGTCTAGATTTTCTGTGATGATACTGCCTAAGTACCTAAACTGTTTCACTCTCTTAATATTGATACCTTTGAGTTTGAGATTTACATTTAGATGACTCTCTTGGCTAAAAACCATAAGTTTAGTTTTGTTTCCATCAATATTTAAACCAAAACGGCTATCTTTACTAAATAAAATATATTGATAAAAGTGGACTATATACAATTTATTTTAAAGCACAGTGCGCTCCGTGACGACCTAAGACTTTGAAAAAAACGAAATAGAGAGAGATTATAGCCCTTGCGCTATCTTTATATACTATGCTATTAGTACCCACCAGAGTAACAATACTCTAGTGTGGCACACACCAAAATCAGTAAGAATTTAAATTAAGAACAAAAAACTTAACAATATGCAAAGTATGTAGGTGCGAAGGTTTTCTCGGTCACTGTTATCAATATTATGTATCTTTTTTGGGTGATACCGTGTATGTTGGATTTGATCCGACGTTTCTGCTACCATTGCAGGAGCCATCTTCAGGGAAAACTGTGTGTTTTATAGAGAAATGTATGTGTTTATGTACTAGTAATTTGTACCGTGTCACAGTCAGCAGTAGGCACATTTCTAGTTTTGTAGGAAAGAATAATTATGTTTATGTACTAGTAATTTGTACTGTGTCGCAGCCGGCAGTAGGCACATTTCTATTCGTTTTTGTCATATGCAGTGCTGGGAACCATGTTGAATTTAATTTAAGCCCGTCGTCTTTGTTTATATTATTTGGATGTCTGTGTATTTCAATTGCCTCTTTTATTATTCGTGCACTATAATTACTAGATTTATGTAGAATTTTTGGTTCAAAGGCGAAAAAATGTCCTGTGTCTATAAAGTGTTCCGCTATTGCGGATTTATCTGGATGCCCAAGTTTACACGCTCTTTTGTGTTCGTCAATTCTCTTCTTTGCTGTGCATGCAAAGTATGTATTTTAAGAACTAACAAATATTATTTGTCAGTTTGTTCAAAACGCTTTATCAACCATACCAACCATCAGACCGCTCGCAATGTAGGCAAACGCGCTGCCTATTCGACCAACTAGGTGGACGAGGATATCAGTAAAAAAATCAAAATTCCAAAAATATTTTTTATGGGTGAGATGTTGACACAACTTTTAAAATAAAACAAGTTTGAAATAAAATAAAATTTTAGTTGGCACCATATTTTTAATTTTCATGGTTTCGTACTCAATAGAAAATATACAGGACCAAGAACTGATCCTGTGGAACTCCCATTGAGGATTTAAATGTGGCATTTTCTGTTTTCAGTTCGAAACTACAGAGATAGGAAGCTGTGACTCTTCTGTTTTCGATAGTGTTAAGAGTCCCACATCACACACCTCTCTAGATGGAGTTAACCAGGTGACCTTTCATACATTTTTCAATTTATGTTAATATTACAGTAAGTATTTTTGCTTCCGGGCGATACGACGAATTCAGTTCTGTGCTTGAAATAGAAACCGAACCCTCGACGAGTGGTTTTCACTTGATAGTGCTCTTAAGGTTGAAAGGCTAAAGGAAAGGAAAGGAACATAATATTTTAATTAACATTTTACAACAGAGATGAAGAACATTTAAGAGAAGGTAATATAGAAGTCTAGGGCTTATGACCTGTCAATGGCTGGTTTAAGTGGCCACTTTATACACTGTGTAACATTCACCATTCTGCCTATATTTGAACATCTATATTCCTTCAATTCTTTCATCTGTTGATGTTTGTGAAGTTAAAGAGCTGAAACCTTTATTTGTGCGGCTGAGATTCATCTAATTGAATTATTTCACCTACATACTAGGCAACGCCTGAAAATATTATTTTTTCAATTTCTATAGTTCTTCATGGACCAGGTAAATTTCGCTCAGAGAAATTTCTCTTTTGTGGCCCCATGAGTGTGAAATGTACTGGAAGAACATGTAAAGTTCTTCTAAACGAAAGCTATTTTCAGGAGAAGTGTACAAGCTTGAATTTTATTTTAGGGGAGAGACCATTACAGAAGACTGCTGCGAGACGTTGCATAGAATTATATAAAGTACTATTTAGCGTGTTGTCCAGATGTTTATTGAAATTTAATAATATGCATGCTTCCATTTTCCATTTTGTTGTATCCCAACTCAATACAGGGCTCTTGCCTTATAGAGTTAGGGATACATTTTTTTTGTTGTAATATCTATCTTTATACAACATTATTTTTTTTGGTATGTGTATACCTCATCTCTGTAGGAATATTGATAAAAAAAATATATACCTACTCCCCCTCGGGAGAAATCCAGATTTGTGTATGTACAAAAATACACATACCAAAAAAAATAATGTTGTGTAATAAGATCTGGTCAAAATATAAGTATAAATAAATTGCAGAATCATCTGCAAGCGATTACTAGTACTTAATTTAACTCGGAAGAGTCTTAAATACATAAAATAAAGTAATATGCTAATTAAAAATACTTAACTTCAATATCAATACATAGATGGTGCTCCAACACGCTAGTGAATGCTTTCTCATTTAATAAGATATATACAAGAATCAAAATGATACCAATGTCGATATTCGCTAATAAGCGGAATGGGGAATGTTGTTAAAAACGTAAAGTGGCCACTCAACCCAGCCAATGACAGGTCATAAGCCCTGTAAACGCTCGAATATCGATAATCCTGAATTTGAAAAAATTCTACCTCATCTCTGTAGGAATATTGATAAAAAAAAATCTATCTTTATATAAATAAATAAAATTAATATTTATTTCGACGGCTTACGCCTTTGACAAAGTATAAAATAATATTGCAAACAATTATGATGAAACAAAACACCTGAACACAGTATAAAAAATATAGATCAATGAAATTAACATAGAACAAAACAACCAATTTCCTTCGAGTACCTATTAGAAAACTCCAAAATTGATGTAGTCAAGTCCATCAGAGATTTAGGAGTTGTGTTGGACTATAAACTGACATACAACGAGCATATAGATAATACAGTAAATAAATCACTGAAATTATTTGGCTTCATTAACAGAATATCCTCTGATTTTACTCATGTCCGTACAATCAAAACTCTTTATTGCTCAACTGTTCGCCCTCTTCTAGAATATGCCTCCGTGGTCTGGTCTCCATTCCATGTCAATAGCATAAATCACATTGAATTAGTCCAACATTGCTTGCTTCGAAAAATAGCGTGGATGCTCAGACTAGAGAGAGATAATTATTCTTACGCTGAAATAGAGTCAATGTTAAATATTTCTAGTCTATAAAAACGTAGAACTAATATTGACTCCATATATATGTTCGGCATACTAAATGGTATAATCGATGTTCCATCATTACCGGGACCAGTAAAATTCAATATTCCGACTCGTAGATTGAGAAACCATGAAGTACTGTTCATCGATCAGCATAGAACAAACTATGGCCTAAATTCTACAATGACCCGTCTTTGTCGTATTGTTAACTCAAGACAAGATCTGGACTTTTTTGGTTTAGGTTTACAACGATTTAAACGAGCACTAAATAAATAGTCCAGATCTTGTCTCGATGTCCCTTATGTTTGTCAATGCTTCTTTCTTTTTTTTAAATGTTTTAAACTATTCTTTTATTGTAATATTTAAACCTTATAAATTGTATACATGGACAATGTCCGTTAATAAATAAATAAATAAATTAATAAATAAATGAAATCAGCAGAAAATAAGGAAATAATAAAGAAAATTGAATAAGAAATTATAACATAGGTATGCAGCAAATTAACAATAAATAAAGGGTTTAAATATATAAAGTATTGAAGTAATAGAGGCAATGTATCATATCACTAACAGTAAAACAAGTATAACACATGTTACATTTTATAATTTAGAAAAGAGGTGATTAAAAAGTAACGATTTTAATTGGTATAAAGATAAATGAAATAAATCTAAGTTTCCATGTTTGTTTGCTAACATGCGGAGCCGTGGAATAGATGAGTATTTGGCATAGTTTGAACTATGCAAATCAACAGCAAAATAAGTATTTTGTCTCGTCCCACGCTGTCTCACATAAAAATTCACCCAGTTTAAAAGTTCGGGACAGTCAAGAACATTATTTAATAACTTAGCACTAAATCTGAATTTCTCTTCGATCACTATGTCCGCAGAATGGAGATGGAGGCGGCGCCACTAATGATGCAGGAAACGGCAACTCTCGGCACTACAGTTCGTCCAGTCAGCACAGCCAGCACAGTCAACACAGTCAACATAGTCAACACAGTCAACACAGCCAACACCATACTCCGGTCCAGAGTCAGAACCAGAACGGCTCTAGCTCTTCGGTGGCGTCCTGTTCCAACACAACTCCTGGAGGCTCCTTCAAGATGCACGTAAGTTGACATTACAACTGAGATGACTTCTGACGTTCTTTTGTTTTCTGGTATATACTATTTTTACTACTTTTAATATAATTACGTGAAAATTTTATATTTAAAAACAGAAACTTTACAAGCTTTCGTTGTACCTCTCACTGCAGTATACGTTGGCACCAAATCAAGGGCAAATCGGGCAAATAAGCGATTAAGCACAGCTTGCCATTATTATTATTTTAATTTTATTTTATTTAGGAAACATACTCGTACCGTACTGTATAATGTTCTGTCAATCACAAGCTATACACATATTTCTTATTTTGCAGCTTCGATTCGCAAATAACAATCAAAGCTAATTTATATAACAAGGGCCAACAGTTCGAACCCAACCGACAGGTAATCCGTCAAAGAAAACTGAATACAACTGACCTGGGCAATCCCGAAGTCCTGGTCTGCATCCAATTCGTCTTCCTGGTCACTTCCAAGGAGATGGATTAACTGTTGACTCTTCTTTTGAATTGAATTTGAATTTTTACACCTTCGCGATTATTTCGAAGAAAGGAGATTACAAACTCAGTGGCGTGCCCAATATGGCGAAATTTGCAACACATATTTTTTTTTGTATATCCGCCCGTGTGCAGTCACGGAAGACCAGGCGAGCCATCTATCGACGCCCATTAAAACTACGTATTTGATTAACTAATCAAATACGTTGTCCTTTTCGGTTGACTTCATATTTTCTCAACAGATGTCACTGCCGGGACGAATTCGAACCGATGGCCATTACATACTGCCCGCCTTGAAAGTTTGCAGACGAAACTTTCAACAAGAAAATTGAATAACTTAATGATTGTTTTATTTAACGGTATTTACATAAACTATGGCGGAGCATGAACAAACCGCATATAATTGCAATATAACCGAAGCATTTAGAACTGTATTCATAATAATATTGATCATTAATGCAATGATACTAAATATGTGACATATTGAAACAAGCGGAATTGTCCCAGAAAATCGGAAACAATCGAGAGAAAACAAAAAAATAATAATCAAATGAACTAGCCTAAACTCAAAGAAAAGCGTATGCTATTCTTTAAAGTATCTCTTTACTTAACAGTATTTTCAATAACAAGCTTAATTAAAAATTAATAAAGGTAAATTATAACTAAGATGCCTAAATAAATCTTATGTTACTGAGTTGGAATAGGGCACAGTTTGACAACTGGCCGTTTGATTCTTGCGGATTGTGTTTTGACTAATGCAACTCTAATAGTTCCATCAGTCCCCGGATACACCTTTTCAATCCTCCCAAGAGGCCAACGAAGTGGTGGAACATCATCTTCCCTTATTAAAACTACCGTGCCTATTTGCACTGGGTTTTCGGGGGTACACCACTTTTGTCTCATTTGCAAAGTATGGAGATATTCTATTCTCCATTTTTTCCAATAAGATTGTACTAAACTATCTAATAAATGTTTACGATTTACGAGACTAAGACGATTTTTAAGCACATCGGGCGCGGGAAGATATTGAAGAGGAGACGACATCAAGAAATGAGCAGGAGTCAGCACCTCAGGATACGGATCCTCGGATAATAAACAAAGAGGTCGTGAATTAAGCAATGCTTCAATCTGAGTTAATACTGTTAGGAGTTCTTCATAAGTTAATAACTGACCGCCTACCACTCGATATAAATGTGTCTTAAAACTTTTAACGCATGATTCCCAAATTCCTCCAAAATGAGGACTATAAGGGGGAATGAATTTCCATAATATGCGACGGTTATTGAGTTCATTGCTGATAGTAGCTTGAAAGTCTGAAGATGCGGTTGAATTATAAATTTCATTTAATTGTGTCTTGGCACCTATAAAATTGGTTCCGTTATCGGAATACATGTTAGACACTGGGCCTCTGCGAGACAAAAATCTTTTTAGAGCCGCTAAAAACGTGTCGCTAGATAAATCTGAAGCAAGCTCAATGTGCACCGCTTTTGTTGTCAAACAAACAAAGATGCAAAGGTAAGCCTTTTGAGAACGCTGACCGCGTTTACGAGTCAGAGTAATGTTGATTGGCCCAGCATAATCTACACCCGTATGAACAAAGGCCTTTGCTTCTTGGACTCTGTACGTTGGTAAGTCTGCCATTTTTGGCCATACGTAGGTAGGCTTGACGCGAAAACAAAATATACACGATTTGGTGCGTTTTCTGATAATATTTCGTGAAGAAAGAATCCAATATCTTTGTTTTATTAAGGAGTTCAATAAATTTGGGCCTGTATGACAATTGGTGCGATGATAATGGTCAATTAAAAGGTTTATAATGTGACCTTTCTTTGGTAGCAAAGCCGGATGTTGAGTTTCGAACGGCAAATTGGAGTTGGACAATCGACCTCCAATGCGAATGATTCCCTTCTCATCCATAAAGGGATTTAAATGTTTAATGTTAGAAATTACAAGACCCTTGTTTAATAAATCAATTTCCTTCCTAAAACCTTCTTTTTGCACTTCACATATCAGAAAATGTTCAGCGAAATTTAAATCAGAAGAATTGATTTTTTCGGAACATGCTAACAGCTTTGCAAAACGCAGAATATATACAATAATACGTAATAATTTATTCCAGTCGGAAACCCTATTTGCTAAAGACAGTAATATAAAAGATTCTTTAATTACGGGGGTGATCAATGTTTTAGAATTAAATTCTGGCGTTTCCTCGTAAGCAGAAGCAGCAAATGGCCTAATCATCCATGACTGAGGGGGTGCGCACATCCACGATGGTCCATACCACCAAAGAGTATGCATCAATAATTGAGATGGCAAAATGCCTCGAGATAGACAATCACTAGGATTTTCAACACCAGAAATGTGATAAAAACATTTCGAATCTAAATTAGACTGTATTATAGCCACTCTGTTAGCCACAAATACCGACCAGCGATGCGGAGATGAATGAATCCATGATAAAGCTATCGTGGAGTCAGAAAATGCATATATTTTGGAAATCAGGTAACGCGGAGTATATGTTTCATAAACATTGCGAACAATTTTCGATAAAAGAACTGCGGCGCATAATTCTAAACGTGCTAATGACACCACTTTGACTGGGGAAACCTTAGATTTAGAGCAAATCAATCGCATTGAAATATTTCCCGTTAAATCAGTTACGTGTAAATATACTGCACATCCATACGCTTTCATACTTGCGTCGCAAAAGGCGACCAAGTTAGCTGTGCAATTAGGTGTAATATTCAAATGTCTTGGCAATCGTAATTCCTTCAATAAAGGTAATTCATTTTTTAAATTAAAATACTTTTTTACTATTTGTTCAGGTGGAGTATCGTCCCATCCTAGATTAGCATTCCAAAGTTCTTTTATAAGTATTTTTGCGTATAATATCACTGGAGAAACTAAGCCAAGTACATCAAACAATCTGGCAACGGTAGATAATATAATTCGTTTTGTGCATTTTTCTGCACAAGGGGATGTAGTAAAACAAAAAATATCTTGTGTTGGATGCCACTCCAAGCCAAGAATTTTTAAATTATCATCATCTGTAAAATTGACAGGTGTACAATAAGCTGAAGGTAAACTTGAGAGTAATTCTGATGAATTGCTGGCCCATTTGACCAAATCGAATCCACCAGACTTAAAAAGGTTAATTGATTGATTTGCTAGCTCAATTGCTTCGGAATTGTTCATAACAGAGGTGACCAAGTCATCCATATACAATTCTGATTCGGCCAATTTAGCAGCCGCAGGAAAGTTATTTCTTTCGTCTAAAGCTAATTGTCGTATGGTGCGCATTGCAAGATACGGACTGGACTTGAGTCCAAACGGAACGCGGGTAAATTGAAAAGATCTAACCTTTTCGTTAGGATCAAATCTATATATGATTTTTTGGTATTTTCTGTGATTTTCAATCACACCAATTTGTAAATACATTTGTCTAATGTCAGCTGTAATAGCGACAGGCAGTAAGCGGAAATTTAATAATAATGTAAACAAATCGGCCTGTAAATTAGGGCCGGTAGATAGGATGTCATTCAGTGACAACCCAGAGTGTGTTTTAGCACTTGCGTCTAAAACAATTCGTACCTTAGTAGTAATTTTATCTTTACGAATTACAGCGTGGTGAGGTATAAAATACCCACATTCTATATCTGAAGTAGACGGAATTTCTTCTAAATAGCCGTTTCTTAAATAATCTTTAATAATTTCATGATAATCATCCCGAAGGGTGGAGGCATACTTGAACTTTCGTTCAAGAGTGAAGAATCGACGGAGAGCGACCGTGTAAGAGTGACCTAATTCATCTGGATTTTTACAAAAAGGCAAAGATATTGAATACCTCCCATTAACACTGCGTAAAACTGTAGCAGCATATGCGGTTTCGCATTTAGTTTCATCGGGGCTTAAGAACCGTTTAACGGGCATTTCTTCACATTCCCAAAATTTTTGTAAACATTTTTCTAACCCCTGAAGGGCTAAAGCGGAAAAGGAATTAGGTTGAATATCGGAATGGTAAGGAACTTTCCCAAGTAAGACATATCCGAAAGCTGTAGACAAGGCAGGCGGGGCATCTGAACCAGATTCTATTTTTTCTCCAAAATAAATATAGGGAAAAATAGTCGCACCTAGAATAATGTCCACGTTCCCAGGTATGTTCCATGTTAGGTCGGCGAGGGGAATATTAGCGAGATAATTCAAATCACATTTTTCAATAAAATGTGAAGGCAACTTATCTGTTATGCAGTCGACTACTAATGCGTGAATTTTATATTTATTTTTTGGAACCATGCGTGATTCAATGTTAAAATAAACATACCCATGTATTTGTCGTGATGTCTCTCCCACACCTTTCAAGAAGGAGTTATTTAGTGGAATTATATTTAAATTTAAAGATTTACAGCAATCGACTGTTATCAAATTGTTTTGCGACGCGTTATCAATTAGACAACGCACTACTATTTTGTTATTATTGTTATTTTTATACGCAAAAACTTGCGCGGTAGACAGTAAAATAGCGTGGCCAGGTGAAGAAGACAGTGTATTTGATCGCGATGTTATGAATGTTAAAGGCGATGTACTAGTAGATTCAACACGAGTATTCCGAGAAAATGAGTTATTTTTGCCACCTTCCTTTTCAGAATCAATAAACGCATTTGATGCATGTTCCCCATTATTAGAATTTGAGGCATGTTGCCCATTACTACTGTTCGTAATACAATTATTAGAAGAAAATTCAAAGTGTAATAATGAATGGTGTTTCTTTTGACACTTTTTACACGTATGTTGAGATTTACACCCTGCACTGGTGTGGGCGTAACTCAAGCAATTAACACAACCATGTTTTAATTTTATAAAATCAAAACGACCCTTAACAGGCATATTTTTAAATGTGAAACAATCATAAAGATTAGTATGATTGTCTTTGTTACATAATAAGCATTTCTTTTCCACAGTAGATATGAAAGCCTTATAGGTTTTCTTATTACTGGGCCCATTCGGCTTCGCATTAATAGCAGCCCGGGAAGAAGAAGAAGAGGAAGCGGATACATTTGTTGTCCTTTCCAATATTTTTACTTGGCCTTTTAAAAAATCTGTGAATTCTTGGAAAGTGGGCAATTCCTTATCCCGCATTTGCATTTCGAATTGTTGCGCTGTTTGAACATCAATTTTTCTTAAAGCGCAATGTAAAAATATAAAATCCGCCAAATCATTTATCTTTAATAATTTTAAAGCGGCGACGCTAGAAGTATAATTTTCACAAAAGGTATTTAAGTTTGCGGCAGTATTATTTACTTGCTTTATGTCGAGAATGGTTTTCAAATAAAAAATTCCCAGTGACCTTGAATCCTGGTATTTTTGAACTAAACTATCCCAAAGAATTTGGTAGTTTTCTCCCGTGGGAATAACGCCGGAAATTATATTCAACGCGCTATGCGTCAAATTTGAAATTAAATATTGCACTCTTTGCGAATTCGATAAATTGGTATTAAGATGAACATTGGATTTAAAAGATTCGTAGAAAATAGACCAATTTTCTTGTTTACCATCAAAATATGGGATTTTTAAAACCGGCAAATTTATATTACATTTTTCTCTAGAAGTAGTTATATTCATTTTGTTTATTTTATTTCTAGCCCTGGTAATTCTCGAATGCATATCCTGAACTACTCCCAGTGATTGAAAATCAAGCGAGTTTTCGGGATTAATTTCCAAATTTATATGATTAATAAGGTCGATCACCTCCTCGTACTTTTTATTCAATTCGTCGACTGTTTCCGACTCCGCTAGGAAATTCTCATTTGTTCTGGAATCGTTTAACGAACTAATATTTAACGATAATTTATAAATTGCATTTATACGTTCAAAAAATACCTCTCGTTTCCCTATGAGAATTTTTAATTTTCTTGCATTTATTTCCGACATGTTTAATATATGTAAAACGTATTTGTAAAACGTACGCTAAATAAGTGTTCCACAGACGTGCGGTAGGTATTTAATTTCATTAATTAAATATGTATAAAAATAACTTAATGTCACACGGTACGGTAAGAAATAAATTTAGAAAGCGATAATTGATATGAATTTTTTGCAGAATTTATTTATTCTGGAGTTGAAGTGAATAAACTTAATTTGTATTAAATTCGATAGAACAATAAATAAATTTACTGGAATAATCCAGTAACTCGATTAGGACTATTTATGTCCGGCGAAGGACCATTTTATATGTAAAATGTTCTGTCAATCACAAGCTATACACATATTTCTTATTTTGCAGCTTCGATTCGCAAATAACAATCAAAGCTAATTTATATAACAAGGGCCAACAGTTCGAACCCAACCGACAGGTAATCCGTCAAAGAAAACTGAATACAACTGACCTGGGCAATCCCGAAGTCCTGGTCTGCATCCAATTCGTCTTCCTGGTCACTTCCAAGGAGATGGATTAACTGTTGACTCTTCTTTTGAATTGAATTTGAATTTTTACACCTTCGCGATTATTTCGAAGAAAGGAGATTACAAACTCAGTGGCGTGCCCAATATGGCGAAATTTGCAACACATATTTTTTTTTGTATATCCGCCCGTGTGCAGTCACGGAAGACCAGGCGAGCCATCTATCGACGCCCATTAAAACTACGTATTTGATTAACTAATCAAATACGTTGTCCTTTTCGGTTGACTTCATATTTTCTCAACAGATGTCACTGCCGGGACGAATTCGAACCGATGGCCATTACACGTACAGTTACAAAGTTTTATGTTTTACACAGTAAAACTGAACTCTAATGGACCAGCGAAGTTTCCATATTATAAAGTAATTGTATGTAAGGTTATTAATTAAAGTACAAAAAAGAGAAGGAAAAAAAAAACATAAATAGAAGTTGCTTAAAAATTAAAATTAAAGTAAAAAATTAAGAAAATTTGTAAAAGTAATTAAAAGTTAAGAATTAAAATAATGAATGAAAAACATGCTCAGATGTAAAAATAAAATAAAATAATAAAAAAAAAAATTTTAAAAAGGAAAAACATAAATATACATTTACATATTTTAAGGGATTCAAAGAAACGATGAGACGAATCTTGAAAGAATCTTTAAATAAGAAAATAAATTTAAGTCAATTTAAAAACATCTTCAAAATTAATGACACATAGTAAGAGCAGCAATATATTGATTTTATATACGTATACAATATAAGTAATTAAAAGTAGTTTAAAAGTATAAAAACATGTCAATGCAGCAGAGAAAAAAGAAAGAATAACTGGTATTGGTAATATTTAAAATTTGAAAAAGCAATATAAGGAGAAGATTAAATTTATTATTATTTTTGATTTTCGATAATATTGTTTTACAGTAATTTTATTTATGGGAGAATGAATAAAATAATAGTTATTTATTATAAATCACCACTGTCGTTAAACCCTTACTTTAAAAAAAAAAAACAATTAAGTCCGTTCTCAGTGAACGAAGAAACTAGCCAATTACCTCAGATTATACCATAAAAAAAGTAAATTATTTTTCATTTTTTACATCTTTAACCCAGTCGCGGTATATTAGTACTAAAACAAGCTTGCAGACTATAAATATTTTTTGACGATTCTCTGTTTGGAAACTAGTATTTTAAACATTATTTCCGAAGGACTATTTTTCTATAATATGATACCGTTGACATTTTACGTATTTAGCATTATTCATTTAAAAAGGAATCGGCCAGTGCTCGGTGTTGACATTTCAATCATAATGGAAATATCTGCTGAATGTCATTGTGGTATTTTTCAAAAAAAAAATTTACAAATGTTGTATTGAAATAGTCTAAAATAAAGCTACGTATATCGCGAAGCTAATAATAATTGTTGTTTCAGTTAATTTTCACAAAACCACATAAAAATAAGCATTTATAAATATATTATTTATAAATTATGTAATTATACAAATTGATGATCATTTTTTGTAGATTACCTATAACAAAAATCACTGCTTGCCACTGAACCAAATACACATGGTCAGTACATTTTCCTTTTTCTTGTTTCCAAGCATGACTGTGAAGGAATACAGTATTATTTTCTAATTAAGACCGCGGCCATACATCCCAGATCCCGGTTCGAACAATACAAAATGAGATGGAGAACAGGATTGTGGTCTTGTGATAGTGTCACAGACGCAGATCAGAGGTCTGAGTTTCGAACCCTCTCCTTCTTCTTCTCTATCCTTGTTCGCTCTACTGCTAGGTAAAGTTGTCTTCCAAAAATTTTCGCTTCCTTTTTGCCCCCTGAATTTTGCAACCATGTTTTACTGGCTAACGAGACAATCAATGTTGTCGGCCCAGCTTTTTTGAGGCCTTCCAACAACTCTTGTTTGCCCATAGTTTCCACTTTATTATTCTGGCAATCCTATTCATATTTTTTCTCACTGTCATTTTAATTTATGACTTTGGTTAGAACCCAATTTCTTAATTTATTATTCTGCCCCTTAGACAAACACCGAGCATCTGTCTTTCCATAGATCGTTTTATGCATTTTAGTTTCTGGTTAAGTCTACCACAGACATATTTCTATTCCGTATGTCGTATTTCAAATCCTGGATCACCAAAACTTAATTCTATTTTCCTAACAGTAAATCATCGTTCTAGTAACGAGAGAACCCTTTCGATACCCATTCCCGGCTCTAATTTTTTTACCTCCTCAATCACAATGGTAGCTGCTCGATTGTAGAATAATCTACCGTCTAGTGTTTATTTATTTATTTGACACTTTATATACATATACAATATATATACATACAAGGGCGGGCATATTGCCTTAGGCAATTTCTTCCTACCTACCCAAACCGTTCAGTTTGAGAAAATTATAAATACATGGACATATTGGATCTTACAATTTTATACAAAAATTAAAAGCAAATATACAATGATGAGAGTAGAGGGGATGGGAAGGAAAGAAGAAGGATAAAGGAACAATTTAAATATTTAGATAGTGACATTTCAATCTTGACTAAAATGTAAATAAAGAAGGTGCGTCTCTAACATTAGTGGGTAGATTATTCAACAATCGAGCGGCTACTACTGTGAAAGAGGAGGCAAGAAAATTAGAGCGATGACAGGGTATTAAAGGGGTTCCCTCGTTACTAGAACGAAGAGATAGTCCGTGTTGTGAAAGAAGTTGGATGAGCTCTCTCAGATAAACAGGCGAAGTGGGATTATTTAAAACCAATATTCACAATTGAAGAAGTGATAGAATGTGAATGTTTCTTCTATGCCTGATACTGAGCCAGTGTAGTTGCGTGCGATACTCGGTTATGTGGTCAAATTTGCGAAGATTAAAGATACAACGAACACAAATATTCTGCAATCGTTCTAACTTATCAAGCAATTCAGAGTTAGCATCTGGATAACATACATCCGCGTAGTCAAGGAGTGGAAGAAGTAAGCTTTGGACTATTGTTTGCTCACATCACGATTGAAATGTAACTTCCTAACTATTTGAGTTTTTCCTTTTTTTTATTTATTTTTTATTTATTAATAAAACATATAAGACATGAATATCATGATATTATATTCCCAGGAGTTGTACGAGAAAACTCATTTAGGACGGTACATAAAAAAAATAGTACATTTCTTGTAACAATACATAGTATACATTTAAACAATAAAAATTTAAACAAATTTTAACAATCTATGAACTTAATATTAAAAAAGGAAAGAAAACATTTAAACAATCTGTGAACTTAATATTAAAGAAGAAAATAAAAACATTCAAACAATCTGTGAACTTAATAACTTAACTTTCTCCTGTCTCTTTTCTTCACTCTTTACCAGTTCGCCTCTTCATAGTGTAATAACCCATGGAGAAAATACGGGAATACGTTAGCATTAAGAAAGGTCAGACCGCGCATTCTTTGAAGCATTTCATTGTACTGTTCCAATGGGCTGATTTTTTTTTTCATTTCCAGTGTAGCGTTAAGTCATCGAGCGTCTCTCGAAGAGCATCGTCAGGGTCCGGCTCTCCATCCAGGCGGCCTTCCACAGCCTCCAGTTCCTTGGACCAGGGCGCACTTAGGATGGCCCTCTGCAGAGAAACTGTTGAAGCCAGAGGTAGATATAACATAACAGGCACCCATCATGTAAAGTCTATCATATCACAAACGGATATCACCAATTCTTCAAAAGCTTTAATCTTAGGAAAAAATATTCTTTCTCTACTTAAATTTTACGATGGAACTGCATTTTAATGACAAAAAGTAAAATTGGACATATATTCTCAATTTGGATCTGTTTAAGGTCTATTCTAAAAATCTATAGGATTACAAATGTCAATCTCTGCTCTTGTTACCAACAGGGGTGCACATTATTTATTTATTTATTATTTATTATTTATTTATTATTTATTTATTATTTATTTATTATTTATTTATTATTTATTTATTATTTATTTATTATTTATTTATTATTTATTTATTATTTATTTATTATTTATTTATTATTTATTTATTATTTATTTATTATTTATTTATTTATTATTTATTTATTTATTTATTATTTATTTATTATTTATTTATTTATATAAACGCCCAATGGGCATTTTTAAGGACATATTTATACATAGAAAATTATTAATAAAAAGTAGAAAGACTCAATGTTATATAGTAGACTTTGTGGGAGTAGAAGCGGGAGAGAGGTGTTTATAATTGAATTTGATTCAATAATCGTTTGAAAGAAGACAACTTGTTATCAAAGAAATCAAGACTGGTATGTTTGTTGGCAGGCCTAAGGATTCTGGGCTTAGGCGAATGAAAACCATAGTTCGTTATATGGTTATCGGTATGAAAGAGTAAGTTTTGTCTGAGGATTCTAGTTGGGATATTTAATTTTATTGAGCTCAGTAGTTCAGGCGCATCAAAGAGTGAGTTGAGAATTTTAAATAGGACTAGAAGGTCGGATTTATTTCGACGGTCTTGAAGAAAAGATATATTGAATCCTATCTTTCTCAAAAATCGATGTTGAACTCATTCAATATTATGTAGGAATACGATTTTAAAAATCCAGTTAAAAGAAACAAATTTGTAGAAAATAATAGAGAAGAATCTGATTGGAATCCATAAAACAATCATGTTGTTTGTGAAGATTTAGTTGCAAACTTTTTTTTGTACAAAAAAAACATCCTCCCGGGTACGGAGTTCTCAGTACGCGGGTATTTTCAAAAACCCTGGCAGTACGCAGAACGAATCCTAACATATTCAATGCATTACCACTGACTGTCTCTATGTGTTCATGTCAGGGTGCTCACAAATCTAACGCCCAGATCCTTAAAATTCGATGTTCGTATCAGATTCAGTGCCTCGATTATGAACGCTATCTTCATCTGTATATATCGAGACGGTATACTTAACTTCTATACTATCTGTATCTTGCCTCGGTATGTTCTACCTACTTGTCATATCGACATCATATGATCGAAACAAGCCAATGGAATGGCCGCAAACAATTACTCCGCGTTCCTAACGTCATTAACATTTAAAATAGTTTTCATTTATATTTTAAATAGGCTTTTGTAATAAAAAGTGCTCACTTCAAAGCGATTATAAACTCCAATAAATCCCAATTCGAGCAAAAAATGCTCGCTTGAACATGACTTTTGGAAATCACCTAGACGGTACGCTTAACGATCGTCTGTATGTATCTACCGATCGACTACAAAGCCGGCTCCTATAACGCCTCGATATATACACTCGAAAAGATAGTAAAATAGATGGAAAAAATATAATAACTAAATTATTTTTTTAGAGTGGTAACTTTCTGATGCATATAATCTGTGTCTAACGCCTAGATACTCTTATTTGTTAATAGGATAGAACCTAGCGACAATATTTTCACATCTAGGCGTTCGTTTTACTAAAGTGACAGTTTTGTCGGAATTTAATTCGACTTCAAAACATATACATGTTTTTAATTGGCTTTTAAGAAAAAAAATGTCAACCTCAAAACGATAAAAAAAATTACTAAATCATAATTAAAGGAAAATTTGCTCGGTGGAACAAAATTTTTGTCACCTTTAATGCGTAGATAAACGTATCGTTGGTAGAAAAGGATGTACTTACATCAAAACTTGATGGTGGGGGTATCGATATTATACTTCAACTATGACGTCATACTGAATCTATGTCATTTTAGACCGTAGATATGTGTACCGTGACGTACGCTTCCCCTTAATTTATATCGATGTACCTACTCAAAAGTTAAAGGTGAGGGGTCGGTAGTATATCTTTATAATCGCTAAAGGGAATTTATCTTCAACTATATCGTCAAGGTGAAGGTATGACCTCTTTATCTTTCCATCATAATCGAGGCCCTGGGCTCTTCATACTCACGTATCGGTTGGTAGATATATTATAACATCTTAAATTATTTTCTTGTTTCCAGCTGCCCATACCAAACGATCCTCCTCAGAATGCAAAGAAGCTTGGAGAGGATTGAGGGACGAAAACCCATGCAATTCGAGGGAACATCAGCCGCCACACACCTGAGGAAGCGATCTATCACACCTTACCTAACCCAACCTACACTAATGTAACATAACCTAACCTTTTGTCTTATACGAGGATATACTATATTTTATTATAATCAAAGATCAAACTCTCACTGTAACATGTTATAGATTGTTCAAACTTAGCCTTAAGCTATAATCTAAAAAGAATTCTAATATTTCAACAACTTTTCTTGATTTGAACTCAGCGGTTTGGTTTTTTTTCCTTGTGAATCAAATTCTCAGATGAAAACGATTTATTTTCACATTTTGAAAACTTGTGAAAATAATATTATTTCATTATTTTTTGTGTTCGTCTTATTTTCCCATTATTTAAATTTAAATTGATCTGAATTTAACATACTTTATAAACATTTAAATTCATCTTATATTAAAATTATTAAAAGTGTAATTAATCTCACTTTAATATTCTTTATGAATCTTTAAATCAATCTTCTTTTCACTATTTTTTTTATTTAAATTCGTTTTACTTGAACATTGTTTATAAATATTGAAATTAATCTTATTTTCACAATATTTTCATTTAATCTCATTTTACTTTAACATTCTTTAAAAATGTTTCAATTAAATTTATTTTCAACATTTTAAAATTGATATTCATCTTATTTACGAATTCTTTCAATTTAAATTCATCCAACTTTTTAACATTCTTTATAAAGATGTAAATTAATCTGATTTTAAATTCTTTAAAACATATTCATCTTACTTCTAAACATTATTTTTAACGATTTAAATTTATCTTATTTATAAATTCTTTTAATTTAAATTCATCTTACTTCTAAATATTCTTTATAAAGATGTAAATTAATCTTATTTACAAATTCTTTCAATTTAAATTCACCTTACTTCTTAACATTCTTTATAAAGATGTAAATTAATATTATTTACAAATTCTTTCAATTTAAATTCACCTTACTTCTTAACATTCTTTATAAAGATGTAAATTAATCTTATTTACAAATTCTTTCAATTTAAATTTATCTTACTTCTAAACGTTCTTTATAAAGATGTAAATTAATATTATTTACGAACTCTTTCAATTTAAATTCACCTTACTTCTTAACATTCTTTAAAAAGATGTAAATTAATCTTATTTACAAATTCTTCAAATTTTTATTCATTTTACTTAAACATTCTTAAGAAATATTTCAATTCATCTTATTTTCTGATTCAATTTCATCTTATTTTCCTGATAATTATATCCTCTGTGTTAAATGACACCAATAATTTTAAGGTACATTATAGATACGTTAAAAGGAAAAATTGTATATTGAATTGAAAGAAAAAACTAAATTTAAACCACTATTTATGTAAAAACACACAAATATTTCAGTAATATTATTAATGTTTATTTTTAAAACGTTAATTGTCATTCTTTAACGTCACCCAGAGGTGTATAGGGCAATGCGTTGGTATTCCAATCGCAACGTATCTAGATTGTTATTGTTTTCAATGTTTTCTGTGTCCAGGCGAATGAAGAATACGCAGAATTTCTTCTTTATTCCCCGTGAACACATCGCGTGGTCTTGTCCCTTTCCCCCTCTCTAAGATAAACGAATGAAGCTTCTCGCTACTATCTGTGGCCCTGTTATAGGTCCTGTCGGATATACAGATCTGGTGGCTTCCAAAAACAATTTCGAGGCTTTCAAAAAGTTTTGTAATCATTTCGTCGAATCGATAATTTCCAATCAATTTAATCTCAGTCAATGACGAGTACGCTTTCTTATTTTATTCATTCCAATGATGTACATATTACGGCCTTCTGGATTACTTTCTTGCTACTAGATTACAGAAAGCTCCTTCAGGCAGCTTTTCCCGTTCAGCGACGGGCAATTGAATGTAGTAATGCAGAAAGCACCCAGTCTACAATTTTGAAAAAATAAAATATTAGTGTTATCGAATTCAAGAAGGTCAATTCTATGTTGTGCCAAAAACAGTCAGGCCGCTTTTATACAAAAAAAACTGTATAAATCACTTTCTGAAAACTTCATTTATAATTCTTTTAGAATTTGTATGAGGTTTTATCAAATATTAGATCTGGCAGTTTTCAGTAAAATGCATATTTAAAGTTGTGTAGTCAGCCAGACTTTAAAAATCATTAAATCTTGTCATTTACATAATAAATCAATTTTTGGATTAAAAAAAAAATGAATGCAAACAAAACAAACGAACAAACCATCACGCCGCTTCCCCGTAAGGGTAGGCAGAGAGGATAGAACGCCACATCGCTCTATCTTTGCATACAGATCTCGCTTCCTCCACATTCATACATCTTCTCATGCACGCGCGCCGATAATTCCGACTTTTGACATGTCCATCTTTAAGTATTTGTTGGATTTGGTCACGCCATGTCTTTCTCGGTCTTCCTCTATTTCTGCATCCATCAACATTCGCATTGTAAATATTCTTAGCCGTTCGTTCGCTGTCCATTCGTTCTACATGTCCAAACCAGCGCCGAGCTCCTTTCTTGATTTTGTCGATAATGCTTGTCTCAGCCTTACACAATGTACAGATCTCAACATTTGTGCATCTATTGTGCACAGTTTTACCACACATTCGCCTGAGAGATCGCATTTCGACAGCATTCGGCCTACTTTCATCCCTGTTTTTCCAAGCCCATGCTTCGCTCCCATACATCAGGGACGGGACCAGGACTCCGTTGTGAACTGCCAATTTTGCCTCTTGTGACAAACGAAAAATGAATGCGTGCATTATTAATTATTTGCCAAAGTAAGAAACATTCCAACTCTTTTCAAAAAAGTATTGAAATCTCAGTTTCACTTTTCATGGCTGTCTGCTTTCTGCATAATTGCGTTCAATTATTCCTTGTATGTGGGCATCCCCGAGCAGACATATATAGGAGATTCATACAAATGTACTCTCGTATTTTCTCCATGGATTATGCTACTAAAGCGATACATCACAGATATCCACCATTGGCGTGCTCCTAACGATTGTTTTTTTTTAAAAATAAATGGTCTTCTATAGCAGCTAGGAGGATCCAAAAACCCTTAAAAGCATCTAGTTTTATCTGCCGTCTTCGGACAAACGGTATACAAATATAACTATTTTTGAAAAAAGCAAAACTTGCCGACGCAGAAAATATCTTTTTAAAACTTTTTCTGTAAAAAAACTCAAAATAGTTTCAGTTTTATGGGGGGGTAAACGACCTTTTTCTCGATTTTAACTTAGCATAATCAGTGCGACGGACAGTTGTCTTTTTTGCGCGTGTTCCGGGAGGCGTCTGCGAGTGAATGACCCAAGAACTGTATTCAAATACCCATTCATCAAACCGCTCTCGCCGCATATCCTCTTAAGTCCCCGGGGACATCCGAATGCGGTGTGCAGTATGCGGAGGCAAGCTATTCTCTTCAATCCTTCCGGACACAGAAGACACGGAACATTAATAATATTATTGAAATAGATTCAAAGTTTATATTTAAAACACTAACTTTGTGGTTATTCATTATAATAAAATAAATAAAACAACTTTGTTTTTAACCACTAATTTTTATGTTTCACCGACCGGTTTTAAAGCAAACAAGCTTCTTTGTCAAGGTTTAGTTAGGATTAGTTACGTAAACCTTTACAAAGAAGCTTGTTTGCTTTGAAACCAGTCGGTGAAAAATAAAAATTAATGGTTAAAAACAAAATTGTTTTATTTATTTTATTGAAATAGGATTCAGTTCACCGGGGTCCCTTACAATAAATACAGTGAGAAATTATCAGAGTTATCTTCGACAGTCTATAAAGAAAAATCGATATTTCTGTACGAAAATGAGAAGGTGATTTTAAACGCTCTATTGCGCTTTTATAATTTTTTATTAAAAATGCCATTTTTACGTTTAATTTCAAAGGAAATTTTACAAAACTTGGTTTGCGGAAACTTTACACTATATTGATTGTAACAAATACCATAACAATACAATTCGATAATTTTAAGTAGCTTGAATTTCAACAATGTTTGATTATGTCCAAACGCTTGCAGACTGGCTGGATATCCTGCCTAGGGAGTTGTTCATATTTAAATTAATTTCAACAGAGAGGGAAAAACATTTTTAAGAAGGGAATGTGGAAGTCTAGGCTTTTACAGGGCTATTGACCTGTCATTGGCTGGTTTAAGTGGCCACTTTACACACTGTGTAACATTCACCATTCTGCCCAAAATGGTTTCCTAATAAAAAAATATGAGAGCGCTATAAAGCGTTTCGAATCATGGTATCTTCGTCAGTAATCTATAATGAAACATGTTTGAAAGAAAAAATGTATGCATATTCTGATTTTCATACCGAAAACTTAATTTTACTTTGTAGATAAAATTGAAGATAAATGATAAATTTCCATTGTAATCGGGGCCCTGGTTCACAGAGCCTCGGTTCCGCTTATTGCTGTTTTTTTAATGATTTTATGAAAAAATCGTATGTTGGAAATACGCTTACATCAATTTATCTCTTAAAGCAAAATAATTTAAGTTTTCAAAAATAAACCCATATTTATTTTTTTAACAACTAAAGTGATAGCTGCTATACATTAATTAATTGAAAGAAAAATAAAATAAATAATTAAAAATACAATTTATGTCTTACCGTCCTGACGTGTAAAAAATAAATATCAACATATACTGAATTAATATTGAAATTATTGTAAAAATATCGATTTTGTATTGACAAAATTATGATTGGATTGACTTTATTCGCCTGATTTTACAAAACACCGCATTATAGTACCCCTATTCGTATCAGATGGTGCGTAGGGAACTACATTGGAAAACTAGATGCCGAGTACCTTGATCATGTGTTACTTGAAGGTACATAGAACTTCAATTATCCGAACCGATTGGATCAGACCCCATTCGGATGATTTGATTTTTCCGAAAAAATTGTATATTTCAATTAATTACTTGAAAATGAAAAATGAGCTTTTAATTAATTTATTGAAAAGGCAACACTTTTACGTATTAAGCGTAGTCATAAGTGTTGTACAGTGCAGTGTGTACGTCATCATCATCATCATTCCATGTCCGCTCCCTAGATGGAGCATATGGTGTCCACGAAGATCCTCCAGCCGTCTCTGTCGGCTGCCGGCTCCCGTGCGTCCTCCAAGTCAGGTTCGCGTCCCGTAGTTCTGACAAGAACTGCCGACGAGCAGTCGGCAGTGGACGTCCAGGACGTCGAGAACCCGATGCCTCGTAAAGTAGGCAAGCTGGTTGAGGCTCTCAGGAGGCATCCGCGGTATATGGCCAAGCCGACCGTATCGCCTCCGCTCGATGACAGTTGTCACCGGAGTTTGCTGCGTCCGTTCTCTTATTACTTCATTCCGCACAAAGTCAAACCACCGCACACCCAAGATTCTTCTGAGACACCTATTTTTAAAACTCAATATTTTTCTTTTTTGGGCCCTAGTGAGGTGCCACGACTCGCACAATAGGTGTTATAGGTGTATAGGCGGCATTTGGTTTTCACTGAGTAAATATTCGATCTCCAGACATCCTACATACTGTTGAATGTTGCGCCTGCTACTCGTAGCCGCACTCCCAATTATTTTTGAAAGCTGCCATTTTCCGTAATATATACTCCCAGGTATTTGAAAGGTGTGTGCGTACCGTGCCGTAAATGAAAGTCATCGCTTGCTGAACATCTCGGTCAGAGTAAGCTGTTTGACTGTCATCATCCGTTTTCGGGCAGCCAAGTCGTTATTTTGTGGATCGCAGAATGTTGTACTGTGATGTAATCATTCCTACGAACAATGAAATATTGCAGTCAATGAAACAATATTTCACGAACACACTGACTGAATCTAACCCAGGACCTCGGCTTGATTTCCTGATTCACGATTATAACCTAAGAGCAGCCATCGAATCAAAAACAGTCATTCATGGTTCTCGTTCATTTTCTCACCAGAACTGTATTCTGACTCACAACTGGCAACTATACTGATGTGACTCACTGCGGCCGTTCTAACCTTAAAAAATACACCCCCTTTTTTAAAGTTTGGTGAATAAAGTTCGTCCACGTCTGATACTGAAAAGAGTAAAAAATGACGTTATTGTAAAAATAAAATAATCGTTTTAAGGAACTTGTGAATATTTCTTGATGTTTGAACTAATATTAAATACTATGCCTGCCATAAGTTTAATAGTGATTAAAAATGAAATAATTATAAGTAATATTACTCAGTTTAGTCCCAAACTATCGTAAATTGTACTGCGGTTCTGTAAATATCTGTAGTTATGCAGACGTGATGTTTCGTCGCTAATAATTATACGAATTTGACGTTTAAGCTTTAGCGTTATTAGCCAACCGAAGTATTAAAAATTAGTCTAAAATTCCCTACAAATTAGGAAGCAGACAGTCAAGTCCTTGCGGTCGAATTCTAACAAAAGAAAAATACGTATTATACGAGTATGACCTGTCCCCATTCATTTGATTTTTAAATGAAATTAATTCAAAGAAATGTACCTAAGTTCCGTGGCTTAAAACATCATACTGCTGTGTTGCTTACATTAAAGTAGCGTTCACACTAGGATAATATCGTCGGCTCCATGTGGTGTCTACGAAGATCCTCCGGGCATCTCTGCCGGCTGCCAGCTCCTGTGTATCCACCCAAGTCAGATTCGCGTCCCGCAGTTCCGACATAAACGGCCGACGAACAGTCAGCACGATGAAAACACCCACTTCTTTACCAAAAATGTTCATAAAGACTTGTGTCCTTCTTCAGTTTCTCATATTCACTATAATTTTTTTTAAATAAGTGAAAATTGAATATTTCATTGAACTTAACAATCAAACCGCGAAAATAACAAAGTATTGAAACTTAAAAAGCTTTCATTGTACCCCTCAATCCAGTGTTGTCAATTTGTGATCAATCAAATACACATGGTCAGCACAATCACCTTTTTCTAATTTCCCAGTATGACAGTGAAGGAATACAGTGTTAGTTCCAAATTGAGGCCGCGGCCGCACGCTCTAGATCCCGTCTCGGAGAGGAAAAAGAACGTAGTAATGCAAACAAATTAAACAACGACACAAAACCCAAATACATATAGGAAACATCAGAAGAATTCGCCCATCAAGATGCACTTAAACAACAGCGAACAGTCAGCAGTAGACGTCCAGGACGTCGAGAACCTGATGCCTTGTAAAGTAGGCAAGCGTGGTTAAGGCTCTCAGGAGGCATCCGCAATGTATGGCCCAGCCAACCGAATCGCCTCCGCTTGATGACAGTTGTCATCGGACTTTGCTACGTCTGTTTTAGTCAAACCGCCGTACACCCAAGATTCTTCTAAGACATTCTCGAGACTCGGAATTTCGCAGGTTTTGACCCTAGCGAGGTGCCACGATTCGCACCCGTAGAGGAGAATAGGTGTTTTTAAAGGAATAACCCGCTAAGCCTCTACTTTGAGGCTTGTCAGCAGGTGGGATAGAGGGGATTTGGAAGCAGGTAATGAAAAATACAGCACAACACCCAGACCAATTGAGAAAAAAATGTTTCTTAGATTTTTTTCTCGCAACTGGCGGGAATCGAACCCGCGACGCCAGTTTCACAGTTGGCCGTCTAACCAACTGCGCCACGGCGCCTGCGTACTTTTGAATGTGGCGCCTGCTATTTCTAGCCTCAATCCCAGTTTTTAACTAAGTTTTAACTTGTTGAGAGATATTGTACTTTTGAAGTTAAAAGTTCATCCCAAATCAACAGCTACAGTAAACCAAATGTAAGAGACTGGACTGGCTTCAGGACTGTGGAGCAGATTTTCCGGACAGCACAGAACATGGAGACTTTTGCCAGAGTGATCAACGTTGGGGATACCTGACAGAGCACTAAGAGAAGAAGAAGAATTCCTGAAGCGATATTGTCTTGTCCCAGCTCTCTGAAAAGTCGATTGCAAATGACAGGAAAATGGGACAGTTCAACAATTCGGTAGTAATTCACACACTATCGTCTTACAGTCCTGTTCGTAAGCGCAAAAGAAGACAGTGCGGCCGCTTGTAGATGCTGGCTGATGGTAGTAATCCATTGTCCTGCGGAGATAGCCTGCTAGTTGTTATCTAAGAAAATGTCTTGGTCCATTGTCCCGACTTCCAAATTTCTTTTTACACGAGAAAAATAAGTCCGATGCTAAGACAGGACAATACTGTCCTGTCCTTGTAGGAACGCTACTTTAATACTTTTTTCGCGAACCAAAACACAATATAGTTTAATTATTTTAAAACCTTTTGCTATTTAATGTCTGTAATCTATTAATGCTGTTCAAACATAGGCAGAGTGGCGAAAGTCACGCGGGGCGTACAGCAATCTCTTGAATCTGCCAAGTGCAGGATTCGAGCCCAGTTTTCACAAACCAATTGCGAGAAATTTCCCCTTTTAAAATATTTTTGATTCTTGAATGATGTTCAATGTTGACAGAATGTTGAATGATACACAGTGTTGAAAAGCTACCACAAATCTGCCTGTCACGTATTTCAAACTCTGTAAATTGATGCCAAGAATCACAGTTTTCATAATCATTTCTTCGCTGTTGGCTTTCATGATCAAAACCCCAAGATGGTACAACCAACATTAGTAGAGAAGGTATTGATATAACTTAGTAGGCATTTTATATATAACAGATGAACTCCAGAGGAAGCGCGGTCTAACTTTTTATCATACAAACGTATTTCCATATTTTCTCCCTGGATTATGTGGCACTAGAGCAGTGATTTGTCAACACTATAGATATTTACCATTGGCGTGTCCCTATATTATTGTTTTTTTGATAAATTGTTTCAAATGGGAGCAAGAACCATCCAAAAACCCTTCAAAGCGCCCAGTTTTATCTGCGTCTTTTTTTTAAACGCAAAATTTGTCGACATAGAAACTGTCATTTTGATAGTCTTTCCAAAGAATATTTTAATCGGTTCAGCTTTGGAGTGTGGAAATCAGAAATACGAGACCTCGATGTTGTCCATTTTAGTTAGGGAGTATATTAGTCTGACGCGACGTGCGGTTGTCATGTTCGCGCAGTATCGGGAAGGCATCTACGAGAAAGTGTCAGAAAAACAATGTTTATCAAACTGCGCTGCCACCGCATACCTTATTTTCTGAACTTACTGAAAATATAATTCATCGTTTTGATTATTAGATTAGAAATCAAATTGGGCCATCACGAGGTTTTTATACGCTAATAATTTTAGTAATTAGGTGAAATTTAGTTATGAAAAATACTGGGCGCCGGCTTACAGTTGCTTTTCTCAGGGTTCAGTTCCAAACCCGGAGACATATTTTTGCATATTTATAATGTAAGTACTTAAGATAATTTTTTAAGACGTAATTATCACTATGTAAGCAAAAATAAATTAAAATTGTTAAATAATTTGTGAAGGGATCTATTGTAATATTAAAACTGGCTTCTTCTATGTACTAATGACTATAGAATATTCTTAAAATTAATCTTAAAATACAACTATCTTTTTAAATCGACACCTTAATTATTTTATTACAAATTCGACTAAAAACATAATACATTTTGTTCAAATTACCGTCGACTATCGTAACTTTGTCCGCTTGGTACGAATTTGACATTACGCTGTCAAATTCGTACCACTTGCACCAAAAAAGTTTAAAATTAAAAAATATTTTTTTTCCTAAAATTAAAAAAAAACGTATGTGTTATATTTTGTCAATCTATTTCGTCCGCATCCAGCGGTGCATAGGGTACTACATAGCGTAAATTCATTTACACACTGATTCTTGGTTTTAGTCCGATTCAGGTCTGTTGTTTTTGTGCATTTAGATTTTGAAATAGCATCATCATTTTCCCATCCATATCTAGTGGTGCATAGGCCACCGCTCTAGTACTCCAATGCAGCGTGTCTTGGTCATTTAAAATATAATTTACTTACTAATTAGAAAGGAAAAGGGAAATATCCTCAGAGTAATAATGCGCCAAGATATAGAAAAGCCCTATCGCTGTGTTTCATAGAACAGAAGCGTTGTTGGTTAGTGACAACTTCACTCGGCTGGCGGCCGTTTTATTTTAATTGACAACAGACGCGTAACAACCCTAACGGACGCTTTTGTCGCTGTGCTTGGCTTTGTTTGTCAATAACTTAGATATTTACGTTAAAATAAATAAAAATCGACAATGGTGAATTGCAGTATGTTTGGTTGCTGCAGTAGGAGCGTGAAAGGTGTTAAAGGAGTCAGTTTTTACAGATAACTAATTTTGAATATTTTCCTTTGGTTTACATTGATTTTTGTCATGTATTGTCACGACACGTGCATTATGTTGCTTAAAAACTTTCTTTATAACAACATATTTACTTCAGACACTATTTTTTCTCAATTTAGATGACAAATTTGTAAATTAAAGTATGTTTACTGTTGATAATGACAGTGATTACGGGCAATATGTCGGAGCCGCACTGGGCATCCATATAATGTCCTAAAACCAGAGACGCCTTTTATAAACATTTTTAAAAAAATCTGTAATGATCAGAATGGTTGAAAATGAAAAGCAAAATAATGTTAATTTGAATTCAAGTCAAAAATATGTGTTAACATGTAGGTACTATTTTTTGGCATTCCTAAAGATGACAATACGCGGCAACAATGGATTAAATTAATTCGATTTGGCAATTCTCGACCTGAGTTTTGCTGTGAACTGTAGCTAGGTTAATACTAATTAGTCATATAATATGTTTCCTGCGTTTGGGCTCCTCTATAGCTTGGCCTGAGAATTGTTTACCCTGAGAATAGCTCCTGCAATGGTGGCCGAAACGTCGGAACAAATCCAACCCACACAGAATCACCCAGAAAAGAAATATTAGGGTATCTTATTTCATATATATTTTTCGCCTCCACTCGTCTGCGAGTTATCTTGGCTCTTAAAAACAAAAAAAAATAATCTTGTCATACGTGCCCTTTCGGTGATCTGCTTTTAACATGACCAGACTTGAGATTTTGGTTTATCTGACCATACCACGTCTGTTTTGGTCGTCCTCGTCCTACGCTACCATTAATTCTCGCCATGTGTATCTGTTTTACCATTCTTTCTTCATCCATTCATTCTACGTGACCAAAACACAATACGATTAGTATTTAACTCTAAAGTTTTTTTACTCATGTTTTTTTGGTGCAATAGGACCTTACAGAGATATTTATTTAACAATGTTTTAAGTATGTATAAATTATTTAAATCTAAAGTTGTTGCAACAAAAAGGAAAAAAAAATGTAAAGGGGTTATGGAAGTCTAGGCATATACGGGGACTTGTCTTGAATTTCAAATTATTTTCAGGCGTTGCCTAGTATGTGAAACGCTTCAGCCGTTTGAATCTCATCCACATAATAAAGGTTTCAACTCTTTCACTTCACAAGCGTCAACAGACGGAAGAGAGGGAAATGTGGATTTTGAAACATAGGCTGAATGGAGAATGTAACACAGTGTGTACAGTGGTTACTTAAGCCAGCCAATGACAGGCCGAAAGCCCTGTAAATGCCTAGACTTTCATATTACCCTCTCAAAAAGTTGACTTTCTCTGTTGTAACAAATTCAGATATTTATTTATGTATTTTTACACGCCGACTAGTCAAATAATTAAATAATGTATAAAACAAATTGTAAAGATCACTGTTTTTTTGTCTAATGTAATTATTATTTTTATGTTGATATTTTTAATTATTTATTAAAAACAAAACATTTAAAAATTAATTCGAAGCGTATCGTATCAAAACCTGACATGACTTTTTGTGTTAAAAAAAAAAAATAGTTATGTTGTATACATACCTTAAAAATTATTAAAGTGTATTTTAAGTATGAATTTATGAAACAATTATGTCAACAATATGTCCGCCTCAACCTCGAGGTAAATCATGCATTTCCTGTACGTAAACAACAGAATAATCAAAACATCCAAAATACTGGTTACCTAGCACGGATGTCAAATTGCTGACAGCAAGGGAAATAGAAGATGACCTCAATTCCCCGCTCGGAAGAAGAGATAACAATAAGGTCTCACTAAAATATGATTTTGTAGACGTTTTACATTTTCGGCCTCGCGGTGTAATAGTCAGCGCGTTTGCCTATCGTGCAAGAGGTCTAGTGTTCGGTTCCCGACACGGTTGGCATGAAATATTTATTTGAAAAGGTGTTTTTACACCAGAATATTTCATAGTCCCTGGACCGGCACCTGAAGCGTACGACTGATCATCTTACCTTCACGCAACAAAAATGATCGAGATGCGCTGCGGTTGGTGTACCGATCCAGTACCCTATGCTCCATTAGGTGTGGAAAACAAATAATGAATGCAATAATTATTATTTGTGTATGCAGAAAATTGATAGAATTCTATATTTAATTTGGTAATGTATCCAAAATAAAATAAGTTTATTGGATTATAATTCTACTTAATTTTTTTAATAAAATATACAAAGGGTATATTGTGACGCGTTTCGTCTTGTTAGGATATTTTCAAACAAACTCGAAAGTTTAAGATAAGATTACCAATAAATTATTCTCCCTAGAGAATTGAACCTAGTCATGTCTATAAACATTTGGACATGCTGAAAATCATCATCGTTCCCTTTCCGCATCTAATGGTGCACTTTTATTGATTATTTTTTAAATTTATTACATTATCTGTTTTTGTTACGATACACTTCAAACATTAAAAATACCCATGTTTTTTTCTGGAACCAACAGGAATATATATTATAAAATGTGCAATATTTTAATTTTGTATGAAAACCATACGTAATATTAATTTTTCCATAGTTTTAAGAACAGCATGCTTGAGTCCCTGTTAAATTTGTTGACGCTTTTTGATTATTTGTTTTATTGATTATTTTTAAACCTGGTTCCTTGTTGTATTAATGTTTTAGTTATCTAATGTTTGTAATCTTTAAGAGATAAATTTTCATACGCTGGTTTGGATAATAATAGCTGAAATGCAAAGAAAATTAACAGCTCTTTTAGTATTGATGAGGAAATTCAGTGTTTTTTTTAAATTTGTTGATGGACTTAGCCGAACTAAAAATAATGTTTTTGTAAATAATATTTTTTTATTTACACCAATATTTTGAGTTTGTCCAAATTTTTGTAGACAAGGACTGGATTCAACTCCCTGGGGAGCTGTTTATATTAACATATTACAACAGAGATGAAGAACATTTAAGAAAAGGTAATATAGAAGTCTAGGCATCTACAGGGCTTATGACCTGTCAATGGCTGGTTTAAGTGGCCACTTTACACACTGTGTAACATTCACCATTCTGCCTATATTTGAACATCTATATTCCTTCAATTCTTTCATCTGTTGATGTTTGTGAAGTTGAAGAGCTGAAACCTTTATTTATGCGGTGAGATTAATCTAATTGCGTTATTTCACCTACATACTAGGCAACGCCTGAAAATGTTATTTTTTCAATTCCTATACTTCTTCGTGGACCAGGTAATTTATCAACATCAACAGATGAAAGAATTGAAGGAATATAGATGTTCAAATATAGGCAGAATGGTGAATGTTACACAGTGTGTAAAGTGGCCACTTAAACCAGCCATTGACAGGTCATAAGCCCTGTAGATGCGTAGACTTCTATATTACCTTTTCTTAAATGTTCTTCATCTCTGATGTGATATGTTATTTTTTTTATTTATTTGAAATGTCGGAACACACACGGTATCACCCAAAAGAAACATATTGTCGAAAAACATCACTACCTTGGAAATTTGTAGCCGGTAGCCTCAACGACATAACAACGCTATTATTTATTTGTTATTGGAACCTGTGACGTTGCAAAGCAGTTCATTTTTTTTTATTTTCTTAATACATTTACGAGAAACATAACCATACAACATACAAACGGTCTAATTTTTACCGCTTGTAAGAAAACAATTTTGTATTTAAATCCAGTATCACTGAATTTTCACATTAAGTTATGGCTGTAGTATTATAAATAGTAAGAATATTATTGCATTTTGTCATTTCGATATGCCGTTCAATCAAAATCGCGTCATCAAACCTTTCAGACCCGAATTAATTTATACCTGTGGATTTAAAAATATATTTTTATTTTGTGTGTACTTAAGGAATTATTTGCATTTTTTTTTTGTATTTTTAACGTTTTTTTATCTTTTATACTTTGGAAATAAGCGTCTATCGCAAGAGGCTAAATTAGCAGTTCATAATGGAGTTCTGGTACCAACCCTAATGTATGGAAGCGAAGCATGGAGTTGGAAAAAAAGGGACGAAAGTAGACTGAATGCTGTTGAAATGCGATCCCTCAGGCGAATGTGCGGAAAAACAATGTATGATAGGTGCCCTAATGTCGAAATTAGAGCAGAATGCAAGGCTGAGTTAAGCATTATCGACAAAATTAAGAAAGGTCTTTTGCGATGGTTCGGTCATGTGGAGCGAACGAATGATGAAAGAACGGCTAAAAGATTTATGATGCGAATGTGTCTGGTTGTAGAAGTCGAGGAAGGCCGAGAAAGACATGGCATGATCAAGTACAACAAATTCTTGAAAGTGGTCATGTGAAAAGTCGGAATAATCGACGTGCGTGCATGAGAAGATGTATGAATGTGAAGGAAGCAAAGGAAGTGCCAGGACAGAGTGGTGTGGCGTTCTATCCTCTCTGCCTACCCCTCTGGGGAAATGGCGTGATGGTTAGTTAGTTAGTTAGTTAGGAAATAATTTACGTTAATTTTTTTACAAACAATGGGTCTCATTATTTTACAAAATATTTTTATTCAATCAAATTAACTTCATCATCATAATTCTCTTTCTGTACCTAATGGCGCATAGGGCACTGCATTGGTACACCAATCGCAGCGTATCTTGTTCTTTTTTTTGTTACATGAAGTTTAGATGATCAGTCTTGCGCTTCAGGAACCAGTCAATCGAATATGAACTATTTAAGTGTGAGAACACCGTTTTAAATAAATATTTCATATCAACCATGTCGGGAATCGAACCCGAGACTTTTGCATGGTAGGCAAACGCGCTGACCATTACACCACGAGGCTGACTATCAAAATAATTTTACAGAAATATGTTTAAAACTTGTCTTACATATTTATAATTTATAAGGACGACAGGAATTTACTCCAAAATAAAAAAAAACCTGCTAGAAGTTAGCTGTCAATGTTGAAAACAAACTTTTCTGTGTAATGGTGATTACCGCCATATACAAAAAATATAGAGATGTCCTTTGGGGTTTTAGCAATGAAAAAATTGCCGCTTCTAAATTTCGATAGGCACGATAAAATAAATAAATAAAAAATCTTGAAATTAGGGATGAAAGAGTAAAAAAAATTTAGTATATAAACATTAGATTTGACGATATTTGCTTTAAAAGAATATTTTGCCTAAATTTTGAATAAATTTACAAATGCAAACAAACAAACAAACCATCACGCCGTTTCCCCGTAGTGGTAGGCAGAGAGGCATACAGACCTCGCTTCCTCTACATTCATACATCTTCTCATGCACGCACGTCGATTATTCCTACTTTAGACATGTCCATCTTCAAGTATTTGATGGACTTGATCGTGCCATGTCTTTCTCGGTCTTCCTCGTTTTCTGCATCCTTTGTATACGGTCGAAAATAAATATACATGTACAAAAATAATCCCATATAAAAGAGTTTGAACTAAAATATGTTAACTTTTTTTAAAACGATTTCCGAAGGCTTTTATTTGACGAAGAATTCAAGAATAATACCACTTTTTTTGTCATTTCAAATGCTTGCATTTCTTTTCAAAACAGAAATTTAAGATTTCGTTTACATATTTTTTTATTTTATTTTTTAATCTAGGTCTAAAAATCGTAATTGAACTAAAATACTTCATCATTTTACTTATTTTACATGCGTGCGTACCATTACTGTCAAGTTTTAAATATATATTATATTAAAACCGTATTATTAAATATGATTGTAGAATTTAATAAAATAAAAAATTAAAAAAAAAAATAACCAACTGAATCTGTTTCACACAAACACTGGCTACAAAGCAGCGTCTCTGTCTTCCTTGTTATTAGTTCTATCTTCATGCTTTCTCTTATACATATTTATTGCTGTATTGGATAATAATTATTTTATGCATTAAAATCCAGCATAACTATGCTATCCAAATTTTACTGTACATATCCAGTGTGAACATGTTCATTTAACTCTTGCGTGGCTGTGATGTCATGTGATGTCTGAACTTTAGAATTTTACATCACCGCGCTCGAAGGATTTATTAACCACAGGCTTTTAAGAGTTATTGCTTAGTTTTTAAACGGCACGATTTCGAAAATGCGGCGTTTTAAAATGACAAAATCGTATGATTTTCCTACTTTTTACTCAATACGTTTCCAGTCTTTTTTATTTTTAATTGCTATTATAAAAACATATTTTGTATGGAAAATTTTACATACACATTCAAAATTCAATATATGCTTAAAAAATCATTTCTCTTTCTATACATTAAAATAACAATAAAATTATTTTTAAAACTAAATAGCTTAAATAGCTTGTGAAATGTATTTACCTATATCTACCCAAAATGATATTTTGAACTGAGAAATATTTTTAAAGTAAATTCATCATCATTATCATCCTCTTCAGTAGCTAATGGTGCATAGGGCACTCCATAGGTTCACCAACCGCAGCGTATCTAATCTTTTTTAGTTACGTAAAGATGAGATGATCAGTCTTATGCTTTTAAATTAATATTTCATTTCGGGAATTAAACCCGATACCTTTTGCATGGTAGGCAAATGAGCTGACCATTTGACCGCGAACCGAAAAAAGATTTATTATACTTAATTATATTCTTCCGTTATTTAAATTTTAAGTTTAAAAATAATTGATTTTTGTTTGGATTATTTTACATGAATTTTGTTTAAATTATTTATATGAATCTTTGTATGGATTATTAACATGAATTTTTGTATGGATTATTTATATGAATTTTTGTATGGATTATTAACACGAATTTTTGTATGGATTATTTTTTGTTTTTGTTGTATTTTGTACATATAACTATTTGTATGAATAATTTTGTTAGCGTTGCCTGCTGTTGGATAGTGTATATCGATTGCTTGTATATTGTTATAATGATTGTGTCTTATGCCGTGATCTTGTTCTATATTCCGAACTTTATTAAACGAATTCACACTATTCAAGCATTTTCATTTATATTTTCCCTAAGAAACATGTTTTTTGTCAATACTTAGGGGTGTTCCACCACGCCGGTTAGGCAGAGAGGATAGAACGCCATATTACATTTCACCTAAAGATTCTTCTCATCGTTTCTTTGAATCCCTTAAAATATGTTTGTGTATATTTATGTATTTCGTTTTTTTTTTTTTAAATGTTAGTACTATTTTATTTTATTTTTACATCTGAGCATGTTTTTCATTCTTTGTTTCAATTCTTATTTTTTAATTACTCTTGCAAATTTTCTTTATTTTAATATTATTTCCATTTGTATTTACAAACTTTATTTGTATTTACTCACTACAAACTACAAACTTTAAAATATCTTTTTTTTACTGAAATGTTAATTTTTAAACAACTTTCATTTGTGTTTTTCTTTTTCCTTCTCTTTTTTATACTTTCATAATTAACCTTACATATAATTGCTTTATAATATGGAAACTTCACTGGTCCATAAGAGTTTAGTCTAAGTGTGTAAAATATTAAACTTTGTAACTGTATGTATGTTTCCTAAATAAAAAGAAATAAATAAAAAAATATAACAAAATACTCGATCTTAGCATACAGACCCCGGGGTATATTCACGATTCACGACCAGAGTTTTCTGGTTCTAAAAACTTCTAATAATTTATTGTCCTTTTAAGCCTTAAAAATACAGTCAAACTACATTTTTTAATTATTATTTTTGTTTTTTTTTGTTTAATATATTATCTTACTAGCGGACCCGTCAGACCTTGTCCTGCTCGAACGTTGGCTTCCCTGCTATTAGCTTGGAAAAAGACTTTTCATTGATAAGTAGGTATCTAACTACTTGTTTGTGATTAAATTCCACAACTTAAAATTGACGATATTAAAATATTTAATTTAAGTAAGTACCTAGGTACTTGTTTATGGTTGAATTCCAAAACATTAAATAAATGTTTTTTCAATATAGTATTCTTTTTGCAAACGTCAAACTCCGGTCTTCTCACCAACAAAAGGGTGTACTTATTGTTAGAATACGATTTTTTTAATGAATTTAATTTAATATTATTTTGGTGTTACCAAAAATTAAATTAACAGAAACAAATGAGTAGAAATTATAAGGAATTTAAGGAAAGAATCTTATTGAGATCCACAAAAAACAAATGCTGTTTGTAAACATTCAAAAACAAACTTTTTTTATTTACAAAAAAAACAACATCTTTCCATTTTTTTGCAAATGCATTCTCCTCGAATGCAACCCTGGTAGATTGATGAATCAAACAATTATGCTTCTAACGTCTTTTTACATATTCGATTGAAAATTTTAATATCTACGAACACGCACAGCGCAAAGATCTATGTTTCTCTAAAAACCGCACGTAAATCGGTTCAGCCGTTTAGGAGGAGTACGGTGACATCACACGTACCGAGAAATTATATATATAAAGTAATGCCTAGTAGGAGAAGACTCGTGCCAAGGCAAAATAACATATATGTTTATTTATATATTTCCATATATTAACATATTACAACAGAGATGAAGAACATTTCAGAAGAGGTAATATAGAAGTCTAGGCATCTACAGAGTTTATGACCTGTCATTGGCTGGTTTAAGTGGCCACTTTACACACTGTGTAACATAGACCATTCTGCCCATATTTGAACCTCTATATTCCTTCAATTCTTTCATCTGTTGATATTTGTGAAGTTAAAGAGCTGAAACCTTTATTTATGCGGGTGAGATTCATCTAATTGAATTATTTCACCTACATACTATATTTCCATATACATACACACACGTGTGCACCCTTATAAACATTCATACATATACACACATACATACACGCACATACACACATTTACATGCATATATAAAAAAACTCCCTTCTGTTACCTAGTTCGCCCGCACCTAGAGTATTCCTCTGTTATTTGGTCTTTATATTATGATGTTCACATCAAGACTGTTACACATTCCAATATACAGGACCAACCTGCCAATGGTTATGCCTGTTGGAAGGGCTATCTCTATGTTGAACAATATCACTTTGGACATTGACATTTTTCTCGTCTCTGAGGGAGTTTTTCGTTACAAGATTCTCTTACTTTTTTAACATATTATTCTTTGGATATTATGTATACTAATGTGTTTTTTTTATATCTACCTAATTTTACCTAATTATTTCTATATGTATGAATTAAGATATTTTATTTTGTAATGTACATATATATGAATAAATAAATGATAAATGATAAGAATATTGAATCAGTTCAACATCGATTTTTGAGAAAGATAGGCTGGAGAGAGTTGCCTAGTAGGTGATTTGGTTCAGCCGGATAAATCTCACCCACGCCCACGTGATAAAGGTTACAGCTCTTTTACTTCACAAAAGTCAACAGATATCCTATAAATAAACAACTAAAACAGTGTAAGTCACTCTCTGTTTGGTCAGTTCAATGCCTCTCAGGCATTGAGTAACTGATAACAGCGGGATTTTAGAGTTTTAGCGGACTGTATAGAATTGTTGCTCACTTCTAAAGTTCTTCCGATTGTTTCTTTCACGAAGCACTTCACTATTGCTGCAGCACGTATACCGGTATCGTGTAGATGTTGTAGACGATGATGAACTGTACAATTTAGTCTATTTATAACACACTAAACTTCACTTTGTACGAATATGCTGACGCGGTATATGATAAAGATTTATCAGAGAGGCGACTTTTCACATGTGACTTTCTCACAGAACGGTAAAAGCAACAAGAGTTTTGAAATAGGAAGGATTTGGGAAGGAAAGGAATATTTACAGTCTTATATGAGTTGCCAGTATAGAAAATGTAAAATCAGTACTTAACACTCTCCAAGCACAAGAGTTAGTCTCTTTTTTTGGCGAGTTACAGTGATAACATTTACTAGATGTGTAAAAGTAAATATATTTAGAATTTTACTAAAAAGTGTAATTTTTTAAAAAATTATTAAAAAAAAATAACTTCCACCTATGTGCTAAACTTTAAAAAATAAATTCTACCTAACGTTCTTTCCCTCATTGATCATGTTTTCATATCTGTACTTTAGATAACTATCTATTTATATGCTAACACTTTAGATACGTGGAAAAAAAATCCCCTCCTCCATGCTTCACTAATTAATTTATTTTTGTTTAAATTCTTTGACATTGTGAACAATATTCCGTCTTTACTATATTAGTTTTATATCACCCGTCGACAGGAGGAGTGCTCTCCCGAAACTGTAGTAGTATTCTTGTAAAACTTGTATTTCTTGTCTTCTTTGTTACAGTATTGACGGTGTCAATCTTTCTACAGTATCAGTAATAAAGGATCTCGGGGTATTTTTTGATCAAAAATTGTCTTTTGTATATCATGTCAATGAAATTTCAAGCAAGGCAAAAAAAATGTTGGGCTTTATTTTGAGAAAAACACAAAATGTCTTCTTAAGAAGTAATTTAGATTTTAATTCACTAATATGGTCACATGTTCATGTTTATAATATAGAAAACGTTCAAGATAAATTTCTACGATATATAAACTACAAACTAAACATTCCGATACAAAATGTGAATTATGACTATTTATTAACACTGCTTAACCTAACAACACTTTCTGAAAGAAGAACTATTAATGATCTCATTGTACTGTATAAAATTGTAAACTCTCTTTTTGACGTACCAAAAATACTTGAATTGATTAATTTTAGAGTACCCGCTGTCAACACTAGGAGTACTTTATTGTTTCATTGCTCCAGTACTTCTTCCAACCAACAAAACAATTCATCGATGCCGAGACTGCATAGTGCGTAGGTTAGGTAACACTTATGGAACGGCTGCAGACATTCTGTTCAATTCTTTACCATCTTATAAGTCCACAATATCTAGTTTATTTGTAGCTGCTCTTCAAACTATTATTGACAATTCGATTCCATAAATTAAAAAAATACTTACTGGTTTATTTTTATTACCTTATAATTGTTTATTATTTTTTACTATTTATCAAATTGCATGTAGTATTGGCAAATACGCATTTCATATAAACATTTTTTTATTTCTTCTGTTTTCGCGATAATATATGCTTGCTTGTTTATTAATTTAACTTAAAAATGTCTTTCTTGCTTACCGTAACACTTTATTTATTGTTTGCCTTACAGAATTTATTTCATAAGCTTATATCTTTGCATTTTTTGTTTATAATATGCTTACTGTTTTTTCTTGAATACTTTTGTTATTATTGTTTTTTTTTTTACTTTGTAAAACTTTTTATCATATTCTTTCTAACTAATTTCACATATTTTTTCTGTATGTTCTGTTTATTATTTAGTATGTTAGCATGTAATTCATTTTTATTTTTTGTAAATGCCTTTTGGGCGTTAATGAACAAAATAAATAAATAAATAAATTATATAGAGGAAAGTGTACATTTATCAGAATATTATAAAATGTTCTTCATCTCTGCTGTAATATATTAGTATTTATAAAAATTTCTTAAGGCAAAAACATTAAATGACGTGTCATTCATTAACATATTCATTATTTGATGAGAGATGAGGTGAAGTAGAATTTTTTCAAATTCAAGATTCGGGATTATGGATATTCGAGCGTTTACAGGGCTTATGACTGGGTTAAGGCTGGGTTGGCTGGGTTAAGTGGCCACTTTATGTAGGTACTACAACATTCCCCATTACGCTTATTTAGCGAATATACCAGGTAACATTTTTGGTTTTTGTATATATGCTACGAATCAAGAACCCATCCACAAGCGAGTTGAAAGCGCCATCTATGCATTGATATTGAAGTTAAGTATTTAATTAGCAGATTACTTTATTTTATGTAGTTAAGACTCATCAGCCGAGTTAAATTAAGTACTAGTAAACGCGTGCAGATGACTCTGCACTTTATTTATTGTTTACTTTACAGAATTTATTTCATAAGCTTATATCTTTGCATTTTATGTTTATATGCTTACTGTTTTTTCTTGCATACCTTTGTTATTATTGTTTTTTTTTTGCTTTGTAAAACTTTTTATTATATCCTTTCTAACTAATTTCACATATTTTTTCTGTATATTCTGTGTTTATTATTTAGTATGTTAATATTTATTTTATTTATTTTTTTTGTAAATGCCTTTTGGGCGTTAATGAAGAAAATAAATAAATAAAAGAATACAATTTGTGTAACACTAATAAAAAAGTTTTATTTCATAATAATTTATAACGAAGTGTTACGAAGTAAATTCCGATTCAATCAACAATAGTTGTAACTGTCTCCAAAATAGTACAGTCGCATGGTGATGAATCAGGAGTGACATCACTGTCAATGTTTTGACACTGGCGGATCTTTATTGTCCCTAATGGCTGCTGGTTTATATTATTTCGGATTTTGAAATTTATGATTTTGGTTTTTTCCTCTAAGTTATAAAATAACCTGTTTTTTACTGGTCTTAATCCTTTTTCACATGTGAAAAATTGGTCATGTTAAAAACCACATTAGTCAGTCAGTGTGAAATTTTCAGAAATCACAGAAAACCTGTTTTTTAAAATGAAATATTCAAATCCAACTTTAATAAAAATGTAGCTATTAGCGTATGTTGTTATAATTAACCTTTATTTTTACATATACCAACAGAGACGAAGGACATTTTAGAAAAGGGAATATAGAAGTCCATGCATCTACTGGGCTTATGACCTGTCGTTGGCTGGTTTGATTGGCCACATACACTGTGTAACATTAACCATTATCAACAATATTTTGAGTTTGTCCGAATTTTTGTAGACAAGGACTGGATTCAACTCCCTGGGGAGCTGTTAACATTAACATATTACAAAAGAGATGAAGAACATTTTAGATAAGGTAATATAGAAGTCTAGGCATCTACAAGGCTTATGACCTGTCATTGGCTGGTTTAAGTGGCCACTTTACACACTGTGTAACATTCTATATTTCTTCAATTCTTTCATCTGTTGATGTTTGTGAAGTTAAAGAGCCGAAACCTTTATTTATGCGGGTGAGATTCATCTAATTGAATTATTTTACCTACATACTAGGCAACGCCTGACTGTTTTTGACAATCTGTCAAAGTTTGACGGCGATCGGATGTTTTGTATTCTGTCTGCGTCTGTTTGAGTGAGTCGATGAATTGCTGCGTGGTGAAAAATCACCTTTGCTCATCTAATGAGAGAACTAATGAACATTGAACCTCGGTATAAATAACGCCGTGGTGGACACTTGACCGATATTATCTTTAAAACATTAAATATTATTTAACATGATATAAAAATATCCGTTTTATGTAAAGACTGGAAAAGAAATCAAAAGCAATGTCCCAGAACTGCCTTATGTACAAGGGAATAAAACTATTTGAAGAAATGCCAGAAAGCATAAAAAATGAAATTAATGTAAATATATTTTAAATTAAATGTAAAAAGTATATATGTGAAAAATATTAGGTAGTAAATAGTGTAAATAGTGAATATAATTAATGAAAATGTACATAATTAGGATACTAAGTGTATAATAGTGATAAATAATGTTAGAATAAGTATAGATGTAAAGATTGTGTTGCAAATATATATTAGACTATGTAATACATAGAACTAAATAAATAAATAATAAAAAATAAAAATAAAATTGTTTTTATATTTTAAGTTTAAAGTTCATTAATCAAATTACTCTTATTGAATGACGCTTTACTTATCTACTCTGTTGTGTCAATCAATGTTTCCGCGTGCATAATAAAATTTTAGAGAAATTAACAAATTGCTTTTTTTTGCCTTACATTTGTGTTGTGATTAAATTTTTCCCATTTGGCAACATTACGCGGTGACTTCACGAATGCGCGCGGCGAAAGTAGGGCAAAGTGGGGGGAATTTCGGACACAGTCCGATGTATTCAACATGATTCTACGCTCCTTCTGGACTATTCTTAATTTTATGGCTTAGATGCTGATAAACATACTGGACGTCCAGCAACGTCAAGTACCTTACGAAGAAAACATCGAATCGGCAACGCAAATCGTGTCGAAAAATCGATGTGATCTGTAAAGATTATTTACCAGCATATCAATGGCAATAGCATTTAAAAGCCAAATTATTTTATTAGCATGCTTTTTGCATGCAAAAATAGCATTGATAATTCATCACTATCGCTTTCTTCGTTCTTTTGTTTTAAAAATTAAAAGCAGGCAATTCAAACGCCGCGCTCCGATTGGTCGGACGTCCGCCATTGCGGAAAAAACATTCTGTCAGTTTTTGCAAAAGGGAGCGGGAAACGGGTTGTCAATAATTTGTAAATAACGCCATTTTGTCGCGAGATTGTGCATAGTTTATTCAATTTACTGAGTTAAATTAAGAGTTACGGGTGTGAGATTTCATTTATATCTATACCAACATTTTCTCTCTAAGACCGGTATTACGTTGTGCGGTTTCTAACTACATAGATACGTCGATTACCTCTGTCAGCTTGCAATGAAATCTTAAAATTACATAAAATAAGTGTTTTCAATTAAATTATGTGCATAAAACACAAATAAATAGTTGTTTTTTAAGTTATCAAGTGTCGTTGAGTGTTTAAAATGTTACATGTTAAATAAACGGTGTGTTTTTAACATATTTTAATTGTTTTTATTGTAAACAATTAGGAATTCATCTTGTGACATTTTTGAAGGTAAGGATGATTTCTTGTCAAAATATTTATATGCAATTTAACATATTTTGTGCATTTTCATTTATTTGGGTAAATAATAACCATTTTTTTATAAAATGCATAGAAAATTTCAGAGCAATTGAAACCTTAATTCATTGACATATATTATTTAATTTTTTTTAAAATAAATTTAAGCGTAATAATCCAAATATTTAAATTTTGGTGGCCATTTTAAACGAGTTGTGAATAACTCACTATTAAAAAATGGAAATCAAGTTGGGGTAGAGTGGGGTTCGAACCTCGGGCCCATAGAATAATAATAGTCCAGAAACCGCGTACGCGCATCTCTCTGAAGCCTACTAAACTACTCATCAATGAGTAGTTTTACGTTTTGACCCATTAGTTTCTTTGTAGACGTCCCTCGGTACGCAACAAATGATTTGAATTCAACTATGCCGTGTTGCGTCGTTTTAAAGTATAGAAATGTTGCTGGGATCAAAAAGAAACAAGATGGGATCATATTTTATGTGTGAGTAGCAAATGCATGTGTAAGTAGCAAATGCATAATTTAAAAAAAATCCACCTGCCAGATTGTCAAAGAAAACAAAATGGATATTTTGTTAGTGTTGCCAAAAAGTAAAAAATTTTTCGCTACTTTTTATTAAAAAAAACATTGGTTTTAACTGATGTAGTGGAATGTTAGCTAAAAAAAACATTGGTTTTAACTGATGTAGTGGAATGTTAGCTTATTTTTTGCTTATCTAATGAGAGAACTAACAATAATTGTGAATTAGTGAAGTTTAAGAGCTGATACCTTTATTGTTATGAAGAGATTCATCTGATCGAATTATTTCACATACTAGGCAACGCCTGAAAACAATTTTACAATTTCAAAACATCTTCCTGGACCAGTTGGTTTTATTACGATATTTTGAGTTTGTCCAAATGTTTTTAGACAGAAGACTGGATTTCAACCCCTGGGGAGTCATTAAGATCAACAAATTACAACAGGGATAAGAGAATACCTTAAAGAAAGAAATATGGAAGTCTAGGCATTTACAGTGTTCTCCATCTCTGTTGTAATTTGATAAACTTAGTGACTCCTTAGGGGAGGAAATTCAGTCTTTTGTCTACAAATATTTATTATTATTATTATTCCATGTCCACTCCTTAAATGGAGCATATGGTGTCCACAAAGATCCTCCAAGCATCTCTGTTGGGTGCCAGCTCCTGTGCATCCTCCCAAGTCAGGTTCACGTCCCGTAGTTCTGACACGAACTGTTGACGAACAGTCAGCTGTGGACGTCCAGGATGTCTAGAACCTGATTCCTTGTAAAGTAGGCAAGCGTGGTTAAGGCTCTCAGGAGGCATCCGCAGCAAATGGCCAAGCCAACCGTATCGCCTCCGCTCGATGATAGTTGTCACCGGAGTTTGCTGCGTCCGTTCTCTTATTACTTCATTCCGCACAAAGTCAAACCACCGCACACCCAATATTCTTCTGAGACACCTATTCTCAAAACTCAGAATTTTGCTGACAGCATTTAGTTTTCACTGAGTAAATAGGAAGAGACTATCACTCCCTCTCACTTCTGTTCAATGTACTTCATAGTCCTAACGCTCCTATATACCTGCGTGAAAAACTTCAACGCTTATCAGTTCATGGTTTTCCTCTTCGTTCTAATTCTCAAGGCACTCTCTTAATACCCATCCACAATTCCTCTTTCTTCTCTAACTCATATAGTGTCCATGCGGCTCGACTGTGGAATCATCTCCCATCCACCATCAAAGATATTACTACATTATCTCTGTTTAAATCACGTCTGAAGAAACATCTCCTTTCCTTCCTAAATCTCCCCTCCTTTCCTTTTTCCTCTTTTTTTCCTTTTTCCCATTGAGTAATAGTTTTGATTTAAGTTATTTTATAAACCAATACGTTTATTTCTATTTTTATATATCTTTAGCTTTTTAATCTTTTTTTCCATTGAATATGTTTTGTAACTTGAATTATAAAAATAAAAATATTATTTTATTGGTTGGTTGGAAGAAATTGCCATTTGGCAATAAGCCCGCCAATGTACAAATAACATTATGTACAAAAGTTAAATAAATAAATAAATATCTCATACTATTGAATGTGGCGCCTGCTATTCCTAACCGCACTCCCAGTTCTTTTTGAAAGCTGCCATTTTCTGTAACATATACTACCAGGTATTTGAAACTCTCGACCCTTTCGATGTCTTGTCTGGTTTGACAAAGTCAGGGGATTTTGAGCATCGAGGCATGAAGTGTTACACAGTAAATGTGCTTTTGCAATATTAATTTTTAAACGTATGCATGCGGAGTACCTATTTAGGCTACCTACAGTAGCCTGAAGACCCATGACTGAATTGTCAATTATAACCGCATCATCGGCATACTCTAGGTCGCAGAGTTTTAGGGAGGAGGAGATGGATACTCCTCGATCTAGTGGAATTGACTTCATTAAGATGAAGTCCACAAACATTTGGACAAACTAAAAATATTGAAGGTAGCTGTTAACTTTCCTTTGTAATACGGGCCCAGGATTCTGGTTCTATTTCACACAGAGAACTGTATCCTTCATCCGCCCGGACACACAACGTTGTCAAATTGTCAAAGACAATTATTTTTTTAATTTGTTGCAACAGAGAGGGAAAACATTTTTGCGAAGGGAATATGAGAGTTTAGATATATACGGGGCTTATGACCTGTCATTGGCTGTTTTTTTTTTAGTTATTTTTTTTTATTTTTTTTATTTAGTTTTTTTGTTTTTTTACAATAAACATGATAATAAAACAGAGTATTAAAAAATCCCACAAAGGCATGGCCTGTTCGTGGGTATACAAGAAAATGTTAGTGAATTTTTGCTCCTATAGTAAATAATGAACAGTTATAATATTAAGAAAAAATAAAATATTCTGTAAAAGATAATATGGTATTATTTTTTTTATAGTAATTAAAAAATGAAATATTTTTTTTTTTTAAAATACAAAAATATTCCTCATTATTAGCGTGCAACAAAATAAATCATAGAAAAAAAGAGTTCATATCTTTAGTTTGAATCCAGGATAGTGCATGTTTTTTAAAAGAAGGAAAATTTTGAATGTTTGGAATCAATGAAATATTATCAGTAAAAAGAGAATTAACAATTTTTAAGCCCATGAAATATGCATGTGTCTGTGCGAGCCTCGTGTTACAATGTGCTATTTCTAACACACGATTCCTTCTTTGACTTGATCTATTTTAATTACTTGTAAATAAATTTTTGTTCTCAAATATATATTTTAAACATTGAAAACAATATGTTTGTCTTAGATCTAAAAGTTTAGCTTCTTGGAACAATTGGAAATAGAGAAAAGTGTGATTTTTGTTAAATTTTGATTTTTGCAAAAATTAAGTGGCCACTTTACACACTATGTAACATTCACCATTCTGCGTATGTTTAAACATCCACATTTTCTTAACTCTTTCTTCGGTTGACTTTTGTGAAGTAAAAGAGCTGTAACCTTTATCACGTGGGTGAGATTCATCCGGCTGAACCAATTCACTTACTAGGCAACACCTGAAAACAATTTTCCAATTTTTTATACTTCTTGTTTTGCCAGGTAGTTAATTCAACAATTTTTTAAATATGTCCAAATGCTTGCAGACTGGCTGGATTGTTTTTGTTTAAATTTAAATATGAACAACTCCCTAGGGAGTTGTTCATATTTAAATTTGTTGCAACTAAAAGGGAAAACATTTTTGAGAAGGGAATATGAGAGTCTAGGCGTTTACAGGGCTTATGACCTGTCATTGGCTGGTTTAAGTGGCCACTTTACACACTGTGTTACATTCACCATTCTGCCTATGTTTGAACATACACATTTTCTCAACTCTTCCATCTGTGACTTTTGTGAATAACTCAATCAAAAACAAGCAAACAAACCATCACGCTGTTTCCCCGTAGGGGTAGGTGGAGAGGACAGAACGCCATAACACTCTATCTTGACATACAGACCTCGCTTCCTCTACATTCATACATCTTCTCATGCACGCGCGCCGATTATTCATATTTTTTTTCTCATGTACCTACTCGTATATTCAAAAATATATAAACTCTTCTAAATAAACAACTACAACAGAGTAAGTCACTCTCCAAGCACAAGAGTTAGTCTCTTTTTTTGGAGAGTTACAGTGATAACATTTACCAGATGTATGAGAAGTAGACCTGTATAGATTTTTTTTTAAACATGTACCTTTTATGAAATTTATTGAACATTGAACGAAAAAAAAAATTCCCTCCTCAAAAACGTTTTCCCTCTCCGTTGCAAAAAATTTAAATATTTACAATTCCCTAGGGAAAAACCCAGCTAGTCTGCAAGCATTTGGACATACTCAAGACACAATAAATTTTAACTAGAATTCCCCTTTTCCGATTTATGCATAAAGCGAATCAATTGACATTAAAATGACATCGCGTTGTTTGATAAACATGAGCGCGCTTCAATAGACGAACCATTCTGTTTCCACAACATAATTTGTTATTCCGACGGCATGAAATCAGCGCGAGGAAGTGCGGTTTCGCTGTAATCGCATTGTCAGACGAACGCAACAATAGCGGTAACATACAAAACACGCCCATTTAATTCATCGCGAATCGAGCGAGCTTGATGAGGATCTAAGCGTTATTATGGAGCATTATTATTTCCAACAGATAGGGGTCAGTGCTAAAGCCGTTCACACGAAGACAATTTTATTTGTTTATTTTTTAATTTATGTATTTCACTTTTTTTTGTTATTTAAATTTTATTGATAAACCCTTACGGGTTACATACATTTAACAAAATATTTTCACTTTTAAAATTCACATTCTACTGTTAATAATAATATTTTTAACATCTTTTGTAAAGGTTGTCTGAGTCTTTTGTTTAGTTTTGTCTGGTAGTTTATTGTATAATTTCAGTCCATGGTTTATAAGTCTCGATTGTCCTTTTCTCGTTTTAAAAGATAGCATATGATATTTTTCTGATATTCTCGTATTGTGTTCATGTTTACTACAGTTTTTTCAAGTTTTAATTCTTCGTCTACAATTAAATCAGTGGCTAATTTATGAATAAATTTTAAAGATTCTAGTTTAAAGAGTTCAGTTACATTTAATTGTTTAGTTTGTTCAAAAAGTTCTTTAGTTGCTGCTAACAGGGGCTGCTTGCTGCTCTAAATAGGGAAGGTCATATACTAACTTTAATATTTTATTTTGCTGTCTTTGTAGTCTGTTTATGTCATTTTGATTTCCTGTTCCCCATAGTAGTTCTCACTTCTGTTCAATGTACTTCATAGTCCTAACGCTCCTATATACCTATGTGAAAAATTTCAACGCTTATCAGTTCATGGTTTACCTCTTCGTTCTCATTCTCAAGGCACTCTCTTAATACCCATACACAATTCCTCTTTCTTCTCTAACTCATATAGTGTCCATGCGGCTCGACTGTGGAATCATCTCCCATCCACCATCAAAGATGTTACTACATTATCTCTGTTTAAATCACGTCTGAAGAAACATCTCCTTTCTCTTCCTTAATCTCTCCTCCTTTCCGTTTTCCTCTTTCCGCTTTTTTCCTTTTTCCCATTGAGTAATAGTTTTGATTTAAGGTAATTTATAAACAAATACGTTTATTTCTATTTTTGTATATTTTTAACTTTTTAATCTTTTTTTTTCTATTGAATATGTTCTGTAACTTGAATTATAAAAATAAAACTTTTATTTTATTGGTTGGTTGGAAGAAATTGCCATTTGGCAAAAGGCCCGCCAATGTACAAATAACATTATGTACAAAAAGTTAAATAAAAATAAAAATATAAAAAAATTGTTGCGTATAACATATTTTAGTTTTTACATAGGCTTCATACATTATTTTTTTTTCCTTTATTGGAACATAGTTTTTGATTTTAAAAAATAGACTCGATAAAGTCGCCACTTTGCTAATTAAATTAATGATATGAATTGTCCATGTCAATTGTCTGTCGATTGTTAGCCCTAAGTATTTAACATGTTCAATTTCAGTTAGTCGTTCATTATTTATGTAAGCATCTACTTTGTGACATTTTTTTTCTGTTTTTTTTAATGTAGGTACAGAGTTTCTTTGTTTCAAGTCACAACTAGCTAGGAAATTCCTGCGTTAAGGAAGGGCCTTCTTTTTTACATGTGTTTTTTTTATTTTATGAAATGACGGTTAATAAATTCAAAGAATAATAATAACATAAAATAAATCAATATAAATATAAATTAGAAAACATGCAGGTAATAATAATAAAAATTGAATCATAAATATAAATAAGAAAATATACCATTAATGGCTAAGGCTGTAGTCGGGAAAAACGAACGCAAAGTTAGGAAATCACACGATTTTGCCATTTTAAAACGAATGTTTTTTTTTAAATCGGGCAATAATAAAAAACAAAAATTAGATAAAAACAATATGTTTTACAGGTATTTCTGTCAAAAAATGTACTTAAAAGTTTTATGTAACTAAAATATAATTACTTTTAGACCGGCAGATTACGACATTTCAAATGTAGACTAAACTTAGGTATATGGCGGCCTCCGTGGTGTAGTGGTCAAGACTCTTGACTCAGGCACGGAAGGTTCCGGGTTCGATTCTCGGTGAGAACACAAAAATAAAATGTGATTTTTCTCAAGCCTGGGTGCTCTGTAATGTAATTCACTACTGTAATTAGGCCTCCTGGCCTGTTGTGGTGCAAAAAAAAAATTTAAAAATGTAAAAAAAATGTAAAAATGTAATGTAAAAAAGTATTGAACAAAAATTCGTTGCAATCATTTGAAGATAATACATTTAACATAAAAGTGGCCGCGGCCAAAATTTAATATTTTTTTTTTCGAAAAAAATACAAGCATTTTAAATCACATACATTTTTGTGATATTTTCTTTTATTTATACTTAAATATATGCCTTCAGTAATACTTAAATAAATAAAAATAAAATTAAAAATACTTTAGTTGAAGCCTTTTTTTATAGAATTGTATTCTCTTTTTTTGAAAAAAGAAGATAATTCTGGTTGTAATATTTAATTTAAAACAATATCTTATTGACTTTTCCGTGGCCTTCGGACCAGCCTTTTCGAAAGCAATTAGGGCTGTACTGAAGATCAGTCTAAAAGTCAATAAGATATTGTTTCAAATTAAATATTACAACCAGAATTATCTTCTTATATAAATATAAATTGGAAAATATACCGATAATAATTAAAAATTGAAGAACAAATATAAATTACAGAATATACCATTTATAATTTTAGTTTAATATTTTTAGTTTTTTACTGATTTAATTTTTAAGATCCTCATGACTTTTTAACTTGTTTTAACTATGTATTTATTTTTTTAAATTTTTATTACATCTTTTACTTTATTTTTTAATATGCTGTTTTTTTCTTTCTTTCTTTAAATATGCTTTTTGCTATACAACATACATTCATTTTTTTATTATGACTTTAAATATGTTTCTTACTATGTATTCTGTTTTTATGTTTTCACTGCATTTATTACTTTGTTTTAATAAATTTTTTTTTGCTACGTTTTTTTTACTACATTTTTTACTATGTTTTTACTACATTTTTACTTTGTTTTTACTACAATTTTACTATGTTTTTACTACAATTTTACTATGTTTTTACTACAATTTTACTATGTTTTTACTACATTTTTTACCATGTTTTTACTCCATTTTTTACTTTGTTTTTCACTTTGTCCTGTATCTTTATAACTGTTTCTATAAATTAATTACTGTTTTTTATATTTTTTTGACTGTTTTAGAACGGGGTAAATAGCCCTAGTTAGACAGTCAAAGCAACTTTACATAAATTATAATTTTGTGTATGTAATATAATGATAATAAATAAAAAATAAATAAATAAATAATTAAAAAAATTAACATACGTGTAAATATTAGTATTATAAGAAAAATAAAACAAATGTAAATGAATAAACATAAAAAGTAAAAATAAAATATAAATAAAAACACTAAGGAAATATTTGGCCATTAAAAGCAACACAATTTTTAGTCATGAAAATAATTTACAGGATGTAAAAAGGTCTACCCCTTATCCAGTTGCTCACCTTCTTCTTATAAACATTGTAACTGACAGACGCCTTTATGTCAGGGTCCAAAATGTTAAAAACCCTAGGGCCCAATACTGTAAAATGCCTCTGAAAAAAGTCAGTTCTACTTTGAGGTGCCCCAAAGTTTATTTATTTTATTTTATTTATTCATATTTTTCGCTTACAAACTATAAATTAATAATAAAAATAATGTGACCTCACTGGGGTTTCCCGTGCCGAGGACACTTAACAATTTGAGAATAAACAAAGAAGACTCACTTAAAAAACAAACATAATTAACAAATATTCAGACAGTTTTAAAAACAAGGTATTTATATACATCTATATTATTTATATTACAAAACACACAATGAAAACAACAAAAACCTAACAAGCCATACAGTTGTGGAGCAGTTGATTCAGCATTGGTATGGGCGAATGAGACAATCCATTTTACTTCTACCTAGCTCCACTATCCATTTTTTATAGCCTTATTAAACATTTTCTCGTTACTAATTGCTTTAATAGATAGTGGAAGTAGGTTATAGATTTTAATTGAATAATACTCAAAATCCCTTTGTCTGAAAGTGGTATTAGTTTGTATTTGTTTAAGTTGTTTATGTGTTGAGGATCTAGTGATTATATTATTATGCTCATAATACTCACAATACAATGGACAGGACATTGAGGGGATATCCTTAAGCCTACCATCCACCCGCAGCTGTTATAGAGTCATTTGGGACTCTCTATCAGCTGCGCATAGAGGAAAGTTATTAAAAATATTCCTAAGGAATACAAACTCTATGCGGATTAAGTAGGGGGGAGGTGGATGTATGGACAGAGGACAACGCGTCGTCCCCACCCCTCAGGATCCCCTCAATGCCTCTGTTTTTTTATTTAAAAAATATGTATTTACACTAACAATTTACATAAATAAACGTATCCAAATATACAAAAAAAAAATATTTTGAGTTTGTCAAAATTTTCGTAGATAAAGGACTGGATTCTCTTTTAACTTAACAAGCTCTTTAACTTCGCAAACATCAACAGATGGAAGAATTGAAGGAATATAGATGTTCAAATATGAGCAGAATGGTGAATGTTACACAGTGTGTAAAGTGGCCACTTAAACCAGCTATTGACAGGTCATAAGCCCTGTAGATGCCTAGACTTGTATATTACCTTCTCTTAAATGTTCTTCGTCTCTGTTGTAATATGTTATACAAAAACAATTTCTCAAAACTATAGTAACACAACAAACATTACTTCAAAATTTATTTATTTTTCTCTCATATATTGAATAGTATTTTAAGAAAAAAAGTGCCAACCTCAAAACGATTACAAATTTTAATAAATCATAATTAAAGGAAAAAGTATTTGGTAGAGCAAAATTTTTGACACTTTTAATGCGTAGATAAACGTATCGAGGGGTTCTATACCCGTCGGTATAAACCGATGTACTTACATCAAAATTTGATGGTGGGGGGGTATCGGTAGTTCATCTTTGTAGTCGGTCGGGAGACTTTTATCTTCAACTATGACGTCATACTGAAGCTATGTTATTTTAGAGCGTAATTATGTGTACCGCGACGTACGCTTCCCCTTGTTGCAAATCGATGTACCTACCCAAAACTTGAAGGTGGAGGGTCGGTAGTGTATCTTTGTAATCGCTGGAGAGAATTTAAGGTGAAGGTATGACGTCTTTATCTTCCCATAAAAATCGAGGCACAGGATTCTGTTCAATCTTGCACACAGAACGACAGAATTGTATTCTTTTCCGCTCGGACCCAGACAGACGAGAAAAAAATCTATTACGAATTGTAAATGTACATAAATGTGGTCATTATTTGAAGTTAGATACGGTATCTGGTTATATCTGTTTTTATATTACATTGTATATAAGTAACAAGAGTTTGCTATTGTTTGAACTGTTTCCAAGACCATTGTGTTATTTTAATTATCAGCTTCCGACAATTGGAAGAGTTTACATTATTATTGCCTTTTGTCACGATATGATATTATACCCATATCGATAAGAGCGGAGATATACAATTGAAATCTTTATCTTCTTTTCTTTTGCCTCCCTCTCGTCACTGTTGTACGAAAATGATGTCTTGTTAATCGTCTCACATTTGTAAATGTTTTTCCTTGGTTCCACTTTCTCTCTCCTTCCAAACTCATTATCTGATCCTACATTTCTCATCATTTAACCATGTATAATTTGACCACGTAACCGAATATCGCACGCAACTACACTGGCTCAGTATCAGGCGTAGAAGAAACATTCACATTCTATCACTTCTTCACAACATTTCAAATAATCCCACTTCGTCTGTTTATCTGAGAGAGCGCTTCCAACCTCTATCACAACACGGACTATGTCTTCGTTCTAGTAACGAGAGAACCCTTTTAATACCCTGTCATCGCTCTAATTTTCTTGCCTCCTCTTTCACAGTAGTAACCGCTCGATTGTGGAAAAATCTACCCACTAATGTTAGAGACGCCCCTTCTTTATTTACATTTAAGTCAAGATTGAAATGTCACTATCCAAACATTTAAACTGTTCCTTTATCCTTCTTCTTTCCTTCCCATCCGCTCTCCTCTCTTCATAGTATAGTGTTAATTTTTTTATATATTTTTATTTTGTTAATCTTTGCTTTTAATTTTTGTATAAAATTGTAAGATTCAATATGTCCATGTATTTATAATTTTCTCAAACTGAACGGTTTGGATAGGTAGGAAGAAATTGCCTTAAGGCAATATGCCCGCCCTTTTATGTATGTATATTGTATATGTATATAAAGTGTCAAATAAATAAAACTTTGCAAAAAGTAAAAAGCGCCCTTGAGGTATTATATTACTAAAATGGCGCTGTATAAGTTATCCATAATTATTATTATAGTAAAAAAGAAAAAATATGGAAGAAGAAAAATGTTAGAATTAAAAAGAAAATTGTTAATAACTTGTAAAGAATTTTTCAAAAAAATAAATAAATAAACACGTAAAAAATATAGTTTCCATTAAGTATATATAAGATAATAATTTAATATATGGGACCCAAAAATAATTGATAAAATTAATTTCAGAGAGAGATAAAATCTTACACATCAAAAACAGAGAAAAAATTGCATGAAAAAGAAAGTTTTATTACGACTTTAATAAATAGTTTTAAACAGTGCATTGCACAGAAGGGGAGGATTCAAATCCCCCATAGACCGATTCGGTCAATTTCACTTTATGTACATAAGCATTCGGCAAACTAACAAAAATGAATAAAATGCACGAATGAGTAAAATATGTGTGCGCGAAAACATGAATAAATTATTGCACTGTCATAAACACTTCCAACGTTTTATTCTCCTGACGCCATATACAAGTAGGCGATGGGGTCGTTTGGTCCCCCCGTTCGGATAATGTGTAATTTTGGATCCTTGGTGAGGAAAGATTAAGGACGTTTTAAAGTGAATAATTGTTGTATTAAAAATGTATATATCACAAGCAAATTTGTTGGGTAAGGGATGTAAACGCGGAATCGAAGAGTTTCGTGAAAAGTTAGTACCTACGTAGGGTAAAAGCACCAATGAATGACCGTTTAAGGTTCAGCTTGTAGTGAACTCCACATTGAAGGTATAAATTTCATTATTTAAGCGTAAAAAATAAAAGAAAACAATAAAAAACACATTAATTTTCCTAAGTACTTTTACTTCTTTATTGAAATACGAGTATTACAATTATAATAAATATTACTTTAAAAAAATTGCAGAATCACCAGTGAATGACCACTACTACCCCAGTAAAAATAATACTCAGATTTAGTTACATCATAATATTATAAAACACCCTAACACATTAGAATATGGATATATTCAAAGAATTGCATAAGAAATAGCATCAAATAAAACACTAACCACACATTTAAGTTTGTAAGTGAAAATTCTTGATGGAAGTTCATTGTAATTTATTATATAAATAAAACACGAGTGATACTTTCATCCACAAATTTGGAATATCCAGTGACCGGTTTCATCGCTTTCGCGACATCTTCGAGACTGGTATCTTTATTAAAAAGTTAAATGTATTTATACAGAACAGAGGTAAGGATAGATAATTCAAAGTTATATGTAAGTAAATTAAATAAAGTTATTTTTATTTTAAAGATCATTATCAACAAATTTTATTTGGGTTAACTAATGAATTGATATAATGCTATTTTAATGAGTTTCAGTATTTTATTTTATTTAATTGTAAAAATACATTTAACTTTTTAATAAACATACCAGTCTCGAAGATGTCGCGAAAGCGATGAAACCGGTCATTGGATATTCCAAATTTGTGGATTAAAGTATCACTCGTGTTTTATTTATATAATAAATAACTTACCACACCTTTCCTTATAAAAACGCGATCAATCTCAGAACAATAGCGGGAAGACGCACTATTACCTTTTGACAACTCACAGTTCAAAACTGATAGATTTGTTTCTTACCAAAAGATGTGTCCGCCTACTGCTTTTGTCATAGTTTCTAGTGTTAAAAGTATTTTGACTGGACACATGTAGCAATTCTTATTATATTGCGTTTTATTAACCAATGGTCATTTACTGGGGGGTGGTCATTTACTGGTGCTTTGACCATATGTAGTTGCAAACAACTCCGAACTTCTAGTAACTTATAATTGCTGATAATGTTATAATGGCAGTTTGCTTAATAAACAAAACGAATGTTTTTATGAAATAATAAATAAATGTTTTTTATCTCAACAGAGATTAAGATGAGCGGTGAACGCGTGCGCGGCTCAACCTCCACAAATGAAGCAGACACATCGGGAGAAATAGATCAGTAAGTTTTTTTTTTAAATATATTTTTACTGTTTTAACTCTTGTGGTGCCACACTATTCTATAGTAAATACGTTTCAAGACTTGATATATCTCAACAAAATATTGTGTTTGTCCAAATTTTTGTAGACATAGTCTGGATTCAACCTAAAGACCTTATTCAATTAAAGAGCTGTTAATATTAACATATTACAATAGAGCTGAATAACATTTTTGAGAAGGTAATATTGAAGTCTAGGCAACTACAGGGATTATGACCTGTCATTGGCTGGTTTATGATACCAATTTACACACTGTGTAGCATTAGCCATTCTGCCCATATTTGAATATCTATATTCCTTTAAATTTTTCATCTGTTGATGTGTGTGAGGTTAAAGAGCTGAAACCTTTATTTATGCGGGTGAGATTCATCAAACTGAATTATTTCACCTGTATACTATGCAACGCCTGAAATTTTTATTTTATCAATTTCTATACTTCAGTTCTTCATCTCTGTTGTAATATGTTAATGTTAACAGCTCCTCAGGGAGTTATATCCAGTCCTTGTCTACAAAAATTTAGACAAACTCAAAATATTGTTGAGGGAAATATAACTTTTTTTGACAATTAAAATTATTTAGGGTCTAATAAATACTGTTGAATTTAGAAAAAAAATATGCTTATTATTAGCATGAAAAATATTTACATAAAATACTATGCAACGCTTGAAAATCTTATTTTTACATTTTTTACTGCGCCGCGCTCCCCTCACTTCTCCTCTGCAGAAGTAAGCAACCATTTACTTTTTTTGAAATTTTATTTTTTTATATTTTATTCGTTTTAAAAAAATATTTTAATGTGCCAATTTGTCTTATTGCTCATACTGATCATCGTGGTTTCGGATGTGACAGGGTTTAAAGAACAGCTTGTATATATTTTTAGTTATTCCTTTTTCCTTCTTCTATCCTTCCCATCACCTCTTCATAGTATAGTGTAAATTTTTAGTAAATTTTTGTTTTAATTTTTGTATCAATATTATAATCTGCATAATAACCTAGAATATGTCCATGTACTTGTCATTTTCTCAAACTGAACGGTTCGGGTAGGTAGGAAGAATTTTTTTAATTTTATATTCATTCATACAAATTCATGCATATTACAAAAAAAAACAATAATAACGTATCCTTAATTCTATGAGGCCAAGGGCTCTGTGTTGAGTTGGGATACAATACAATGGAAAGTGGAAGCACGTCCATAATTAAATAATAAAATTAAATATTATTACATAAACATACATATATTTCAAAGGGCATCTGGACAACACGCCTAATAGTATATAAATCTATGCGATATCTCGCAGCAGTCTCCTGCAATGGTCTCTTCCCTTAGACAAAATCCAGACTTGTACACTCCTAAAAATGGCTCTCGTTTTGGAGAACTTCATATTTTCTTTCAGGATACTGAACACTCTTGGGGCCTCAAAAGAGAAATTCCTCTGAGCAAAGTTCGTACGTGTTTTTAGAATTAAATAATTCAAATTCCAGGAAAACCTCGTACGAGCATTCTGCTGGGATTTACTCTTGTAGCCGCATGACCAGAAATGTGTCAATGACTCTAAACTTCGTTGTCAAATAAAAATTTTAAAAATAAAAATGTAAATAGGGGCTAGATTTCTTATTGTCCATGCGCTCTGTAGCTGCAAGACGTTCTGTTATCTAGCTCATATATATCATAATTGTAATATATCATAATTGGAGACGAGGAACTAGAATCCCAACCGTCCGTGCGCTCTGTAGCTGCAAGACGTGTTGGGATATTTATTTATTGTACAGCGCCCTTAAGGTGATTTTCACAAAAATGGCGCTATATAAATTATCCAGACATTATTATTATTATTATTCTGTCTTTTGCTTATGGTAACACGATGCTACATCACAGCGTAGAGGAATTATTTACCACCGTCTTTTGAAAGTTACAGCTTTCATTTTTCTAGATTATTTTTCCATTGTTATAGAGAGGCTGAATAAAATGACCACTTTACCCAATGTTTAAAAGTTTGTGTAACATCCGCGATTCGTTTTGGAAAATTGCCAAAAGCGTAACTCTTGCACTGTGCGAATATTCTGGTCGTATATTTGTGGGATTTTTTATATTATAATATAAATATATCTGTATCTTAAAGATGAAACTTTGGAAGTCACATTTTTTGCGAAATTGAGTTATGAATGACATTTCGTTCACATATTCAGATTATATTCATGCCAAAAACATCGGAGTCCTCCGGTATACCTACCACTACTGAAAAAGCTTGTTCTAAAACACCAGTACACCAGTAGTCAGGGGCGAATCGTCAAAGTAAGCGATTATGCACAGCTTACCAATCATATTTGACTTTTAATAATAATGATTTATAGTAACCATGTTTATGGGAAAATAAATAAAGTAATTGTTATTTATTATAAATCACCGTTTATATCTTTCTACAAAAAAATATTTATGAAGTGCGCCCAGCCCATTCTTACTGAACGATGAAACTAGCCGATTACCTCAGCTTATTTTTCCATACAAAAAAGTACACCGTATTTTTCGTCTTTAACCCAAGTCGGCTTTTTTAGTACTAAAACAAACTTGCAGATTACAAATATTTTTAGAAGATTCTCTATTTGAAAACTAGTATTTCGAACATTATTTCCGAAGGACTATTTTTCTTTGATGGGATACCGTTGACATATTATGTATCACATAGGACAGGTGGCGTTTGCAGTGGCCGTTTTAGGCATTATTCATTTTGAAAGAAATCGGCCAGTGCTCAAGTCTTGACAGTACTGTCAATGACAGATCATAATGGAAATATCTGCTGAATGTCACTGTGGTATTTGTTAATAAACTTTTGTACAAGTTTAGTAATCTATGAAAATAGTGTAGAATAAAGCTACGTATATCGCGTGGTTAATAATAATTGTTGTTTGAGTTGATTTTCACAGAACCACAGAAAAAATAGTCATTTATAATTACATTACTTACATGTTATGTAAGTACTTATATGTAGTACAAATTAATGAACATTTTTAATAGATTACCTATAAAATAAATCACGGCTCGCCACTGCCAGTAGGGCAGTAGTGATACTCTGCTGGTATTAAAGCAGTGAATACCGAATAAATTACACCATCTTTATAACAAACTACCTCTGACGCAGCAGATTAAATCTTATTTTCATAATCAACCATACTTAACCATTATGGCATTTCTTTTGTCGTTAATTCCATTATTTTACTTTGTTTTTTTTCATATACTGTTTATTATATTAAGTTTTTCTACTGACATTTCTTGGTGGAACTGCATTTTAATTAAAATAATAAAAATAATTTATAGTTGAAATACTCATAAAATTATATATTTTACACCAAACCATATAATTTTACACCAAACTATATAATTTCAAAATTATATATTTTAACATATTACAACAGAGATGAAGAACATTTAAGAGAAGGCGTAAAGATGCCTAGACTTCTATATTACCTTCTCTTAAATGATCTTCATCTCTGTTGTGATTGTTAATTTAATAATTCATTTTCCATAATTTATGAGAATAAACATATAATTTAGCCCTGTAATAGCAAAATAAATTAAAAATCACAAATACGCCGCTCGTGTAACGCGCGTGCGTCCCCCATCATTGTCATCAACCGACTGAAGACTAAATCTGTTTTAGACGACACCCGCCGCAGAACAGCGTCTCTGTCTTTTTTTTTTTAATAAACACAATAATAAAACAGATTATTAAAAAAAAAGCATAATTACATATCAATGAAATACATATTAATAGAAAAATGGTAAACAAATAAATCCCACAAAGGCATGGCCTGTTCGTGGGTACTTATACAAGAAAATGTTGATGAATTTATGCTCCTATAATAAATAATGGACAGTTATAATATTTTTGTATAACATAAGAAAGAAAAAATAAAATATTCTGTAAAAGATAAAACGGTATTTTTTTTATGGTAATTAAAAAAGGAAATAAAAAATATTTGAAAAAAACACAAAAATATTCCTTATTATTAAAGGGCAACAAAATAAATCATAGAAAAAAGAGTTTATATCTTTAGTTTAAATCCAGGATAGTGCATGTTTTTTAAAAGAAGGAAAATTTTGAAAGTTTGGAATCAATGAAATATTATCAGTAAAAAAAGAATTAAAAATTTTTGGGCCTATAAAATATGCATGTCTCTGTGCGAGCCTCGTTTTACAATGTGGTATTTCTAACACACGATTCCTTCTTTGACTTGATCTATTTGAATTACCTGTAAATAAATTTAGGTTCTTAAATATATATTATAAACATTTCTTGTTATGACTTCTATCTTCTTGCTCTCTTTTGTATAAGGTATCTGTATAGATGTGTTGCTGAATTAGCGGACATTCGTTCTTCGCGTGGCAAGGATAAATATTTTTCTTACTAACATTTAGCATAGTTATACAAGTTTTACTTTCCAAATCGGGTGTGAAAATGTCCATTTGAAGATTACAAAAAATACAAATTTAACATTTTTAAAATTAGAGAGATATATCAAGTCGTGTGTCCTGTGTCGACTAGTGTGACATCACAGCCACACAAGAGTTAATATCATGTAATTAAATTTATATTTACCTGTTATTTTTTATAAATAATGAATATGTTGATGAATGACACGTCATTTAATGTTTTTGCCTTAAGAAAGTTTTATAAATACTTATATATTTCAGCAGAGATGAAGAACATTTTATAATATTCTGATAAATGTACACTTTCCTCTATATAATTTATTTTTTTATTTTGTTCATTAACGCCCAAAAGGCATTTACAAAAAATAAAAATTAATTACATGCTAACATACTAAATAATAAACAGAATATACAGAAAAAAATATGTGAAAAAGAATATGATAAAAAGTTTTACAAAGCAAAAAAAAAAACAATGATAACAAAAGTATTCAAGAAAAAACAGTAAGCATATAAACAAAAAATGCAAAGATATAAGCTTATGAAATAAATTCTGTAAGGCAAACAATAAATAAAGTGTTACGGCAAGCAAGAAAGACATTTTTAAGTTAAATTAATAAACAAGCGAGCATATATTATCACAAAAAATAAGAAATAAAAATATGTATCTATGAAATGCGTATTTGCCAATACTACAGTACAATTTGATATAATGGTAAAAAATAAAAAACAAGTATACGGTAATAAAAATAAACAAGTAAGTATTTTTTTAATTTATGAAATTGAATTGTCAATAATGGTTTGACGAGCAGCTACAAATAAACGTGATATTGTGGACTTATAAGATGGTAAAGAATTGGACAGAATGTCTGCAGCCGTTCCATAAGCGTTACCTAACCTATGCAGTCTCGGTATCGATGAATCGTTTTGTTGGTTGGAAGAAGTACTGGAGCAATGAAACAATAAAGTACTCCTAGCATTGACAGCGGGTACTCTAAAATTAATCAATTCAAGTATTTTTGGTACGTCAACAAGAGAGTTTACAATTGTATTCAGTACAATGAGATCATTAATAGTTCTTCTTTCAGAAAGTGTTGTTAGGTTAGGCAGTGTTAATAAATAGTCATAATTCACATTTTGAATTGGAATGTTTAGTTTGTAGTTTATATATCGTAGAAATTTATGTTGAATGTTTTCTATATTATAAACATGAACATTATAGTAGAACATATATATTAATGGTTGTATAATGACAGATCTTGTTATATTTACACTTGTCGCCTACGCATCTTTTTATTCTAAACGATAATTTCGAGATGCTCATTGACGTGTTAGTTTTATTTTAGTGGTGTGACATTATAATGTGTCAGTTCTTTCAAAGATTCATTTCTTTCAGCAACGTCTCGAGTTCCTCCGACTCTTCAGAGGACACGCGGTGGCAGAGAAATTCTATGTTTATAGTTCATAGTATTTGTTCATAGTTTTTCTGTCACTCTTTCTTTTTTTTTTTTTAAGCCAATCAACAGGCTTAAGTAACCCCTTATAGACAATATTTTGAGTTTGTCCAAATTTTTGTAGACAAGGACTGGATTTAACTCCCTGGGGAGCTGTTTATATTAACATATTACAACAGAGATGAAGAACATTTAAGAGAAGGTAATATAGAAGTCCAGGCATCTACAGGGCTTATGACCTGTCAATGGCTGGTTGAAGTGGCCACTTTACGCACTGTGTAACATTCACCATTCTGCCTATATTCCTTCAATTCTTTCATCTGTTGATGTTTGTGAAGTTATAAATAAAGGTTTCAGCTCTTTAACTTCACAAACATCAACAGATGAAAGAATTGAAGGAATATAGTTGTTCAAATATAGGCAGAATGATGAATGTTACACAGTGTGTAAAGTGGCCACTTAAACCAGCCATTGACAGGTCATAAGCCCTGTAGATGCCTGGACTTCTATATTACCTTCTCTTAAATGTTCTTCATCTCTGTTGTAATATGTTAACCCCTTATAGATTGGCATGAATGATTAATACTTACTCTTACTCGTAACAATCTTAAAATCTACTGAAATCTACAAAATGTATAATTAATTAAAGGTATAAATATGGGTTTGTCCAAATGTTTGTAGACAAAAGACTGGATTTCACCCCCTCGGGAGCCATTAAGATATTCTTATTGTTTTGACTCTTGTGTGGCTAAAATAGACAGAATCGAGGTTTCGCTGTCCCATTTTTCGCACCAAAAATGAGAGATGAACTAAAATGGTTATCTGTAAGAAGGAGACTTAAATTTAATATGTTGATATTTATACATAAATTTTTTCACGATAAATTACCAAAATATTTTAAGGATAAAGTTGTCTTAAACAAAAATTGTCATGAATATGCTACTAGACAAAAGGATAAAATAAGACTACCATTATTGAAAAGAGCTGAGTCGCAAAATTGTTTGATGTATAAGGGTTTAAAAATGTATGAAGAGATGCCTGAATGTATGAAGAATGAAAAGTGTCTGAAAGAATTTAAAAATAAATGTATAAGTTACTGTAAGGAAATGTAAATATATATAGATGATGTAAATGTACATAATAGTTTACATTAGTTTTAATATAAGCTAACTTAAGAAATAAATAAAAAATAAAAATAAAAAAAATAAAAATAATCCCTCTTCGCATTTTTTTAAAGAGTTCTTCCAACATCTATCACAGCATAGGCTAACTCTTCGTTATAGCTACGAGAGAACCCTTTCAATACCCATTCGCCGCTCTAATTTTTTTGCCTGCTCTTTCACAGTAGTAAATGCTCGATTATGGAATAATTTACCCACTAATGTCAGAGACGCCCCGCCCCTTCTTTATTTACAGTCAAATCACGTATAAAATATCTATGAATATTTGAGTTCTTCCTTTCTCCTCCCTCTTTCCTTCCCTCTTCTCCTTCTTTCTTCATAGTATAGTTTAGAAATTTAGTCAATTTTTATTTCTAAAAAAATATATGTACATAGTTTATATATACAGGATGTTCATTAAACTCTGTCACATCCGAAACCACGATAATCAGTATGAGCAAGATTGGCACATTAAAATATTTTTTTAGAATATTTTTTTTTTAATATAAAAAAAGCAAGTATATATTTCTTGTAATATATTTAAAAAAATATGGGTCGCCAGTATGTTTTTATTTTACTCTTAAGGGGACTCAATTCTAAATGCAGTAAAACCACTTCAAAATAATTCACTGATTTTAAATCAAACTTTTTGAATATTTTGAAACGCAGAGTCGCCTGTCTCCATAAAATTTTGTACAGCTATTGGAAGTTTTGGCTGACCATGCGCCATGACGCTTTAAAATTATTTTTGTTTTTTTGCACCACAGAAGCCTAAGAGGCCCCTTTACAGTGGTAAATTACAGCACAGAACGCCCAGGCTTGAGGAAGGAATTAAAGAACTTAAATTAAACTCTTCACTTTTTATTTATTTACTTTATTATTTCCCTTTTATATTTTTAAAATTGTTTACTTTTTAATAAAATAAATAATAAAAACCTTGTTTTAAACCACTGATTTATTATATTTTTTTATTCTACCTACCGGTTTCAAAGCTAACAAGCTTCTTCGTCAAGGTTAACATGACTAATTCATTCTTTCCTATTTTATTTTTATCATGTTTACTAAATACTACATGTGGAGCCAATCGGTTAAAGTGTACAATCTACTTCCATTATCCATAAGGACAATTACTAAGTTCTCACAATATAAAATTGCTATTGAGAAATGGATAGTGGAGGTGGGTTGCACACGGATCGATAAGTGGATCAACCCAAATAGGTAAAATGTGTGTACTGTTTATAAAATTTGTTCTATTGGTCTATAATTGGTTAGGTTTTTAATGATTATTTTAGTTTTTTATTGTTTATTATGTTAATGATAATTTGATTGATTGGATTAATTACAGTTTTTTATTGTTATTATTAAGTTAACTTTGTTAAATAGCTAAGCTTAGGCATGTTTCACATTTTGTAAAATGTTTTCCTCAGCCCAGTGAGGAAACATTATTCTGTATAAAAAAAAGATTACACACAATGTAAAAGTATAAATAAATCTTTTTTTTTGTTTCCTAAAAGGGTGGTAATTTGATATCATTTTTTTCGAAGCTAGACAGGAGAGGACTAAAAGAAATATTGTTGATTTGGTTATTCATGATTTTTTCTCTCATTATGAATCGCTTTTTTAATTTATATTTGTCTAATTTTATTATTTTATTTTCAACATGAAGTTCTTTAAATCAGTGAATTACGATTTATTTATTTTTTACTTTTGTTCATTACAGTATTTTTTAAATTTATTTTCTCTGCAATAAATTGCTAGTGGCAAAAAGTCCGCCGTTTAACTGTGTATACCATTGTTTTATTTTTCAAAAAAATATTTATTTGTACATGTCACATTGTATATATTTTGGTTAGTACAGATTTTTTATTGTTATAATGCACGCAACAAACTAAAAAAAAAAATCAAAACAAATAAATATTTATGACTGCCCCAGGTCAAGTCACTGGCTTGTGCTGTATATTTGTGTTTGTGTCACCGGTATGGCAATGTACGCTGATTAAATGACAAAAGACACCATATGTTACAAACATTGCCAGCCGCTGGAGTCTAGATACGCACTCTTTGCTTTTACGTGACGAAATTACCATTCATGGTACAAATATGGTCAAAAATTCTTGGTTCACTAATTATTATTATTTTTATTATGGATAACTTATATAGCCTCATTTTCGTAATATTATACTCAAGGGCGCTTTACATAGTGATTCTATAGATAAATAAACTTAATTGAAGCCTTAAAATTTGTTATTTAATTAAAACAATTTATTTTGTCATCACATACTACGGATTTATTCAAATGATTTAGAGAACAAGTGAACAAGTTTTTTTCCAAAAAGTCACTTCACTTTCACAGCCTCGTACCTCTGCTGGGAGAGCATTTCATGCCATAGGGCCTGCGACCGCACCTGGCGATTTTATTTAGTAAGCTATAAAAATTATCAAATATTTGTACCTACCAGGAGCGAATCGTCAAAGTAAGCGATTATGCACAGCTTACCATTATATTTGACATTAAATTATAATAATTTATGTTAACCATGTTTATGGGAAAATATATAAAGTAATTGTTATTTATTATAAATCACCGTTTATATCTTTCTACAAAAAAATATCTATGAAGTGCGCCCAGTCCATTCTCACTGAACGATAAAACTAGCCGATTACCTCAGCTTAGTCTTTCATACAAAAAAGTACACTGTATTTTTCGTCTTTAACCCAAGTCGGCTTTTTTAGTACTAAAACAAACTTGCAGATTAAACATATTTTTAGAAGATTCTCTATTTGGAAACTAGTATTTCGAACATTATTTCCGAAGGACTATTTTTCTTTGATGGGATTCGTACGGGATGGCGTTCGCAGTGGCCGTTTTAGGCATTATTCAAATTAAAATAAATCGGCCAGTGCTCACGTCTTGACAGTACTGTCAATGACAGATCATAATGGAAATATCTGCTGAATGTCACTGTGGTATTTGTTAATAAACTTTTGTACAAGTTTAGTATTCTATTAAAATAGTGTAGATTAAAGCTACGTATATCGCGTGGTTAATAATAATTGTTGTTTGAGTTGATTTTCACAGAACCACAGAAAAAGTAGTAATTTATAATTACATTACTTACATGTTATGTAAGTACTTATATGTAGTACAAATTAATGAAAATTTTTAATGGATTACCCATAAAATAAATCACGGCTCGCCACTGGTACCTACATAGAAGGTACATAATAAAATGTAAGTAATATATACTATAAATTAATATTTTTTGTGGTTCTGTGTGATACAACAACTCTCATCCATAAAATCAACTTAAAAGACGTAACTTCGTAATATATTATATTATATAGATATATTATCCATTACTTTAATACATAACTCATTAAAAAATAAATAAAAAATAGCCCTATGAATTCAGTCGATATTAGGTTATAATTAAAATGTGGACTGGCCGAACTGTTCTAGAAATTAATAGTGCTTAAAACGGCCGCGTCGAGCGCCATATGTCCTGCAATAAGACACATGAAAGAATTTATGGTCTTATGTCAAAAGTACCATCTCAAAGAAAAATCGCCCCTAAGAAATAATGTTTGGAATACTGTTTTCCAAATCAAGAATCTTCAAATAATTAGTGTAATCTGCAAGTTTAATCAAATCATTAGGAGAAAAAACCCACACTGGGGTTAAGACGTTAAAAGACTCGTAAAAACAAATAAGCTGGAATAATCGGCTAGTTTCTTGGTTCACCACAGGCGCTGGGCGCGCTTTATTAATATTAATATTGGGATAAAACTACAAATGTTGGAAATGATTTAAAATAAATAGTAATTATTTATTTATTTGTAAATAAAGTTACAATAAAACATTTTTATGGTTAATCAAATATAATGGTAAGCTTCTCATAATCGCTTCTAAATACGGTTCGCCCCTGCTCTGAAGTGGTGTTGATTAGAAGATTGGCAAAAAATACAATAATTATTCATTCTGTACTTAAGGTCGGACTATTAGCTAAGCAATCACATCGTGATTATCTGTTGAATTTAATAAACAAATGTTTGCTCTTTTAGGTATCTTCCAACTTTAAAAGACAAATATTTGATTTAACCCTCAAGCATTGTTATCAAGAGATTGTTACCAAGTTGACCACAGTCCATTTAAATTTAATTGTTTAAGAAATTTGCGAAAGCAGTCTTTGTGACTGATGACGTCACAAGTACCAAACTTCAACATCATCATCACCATCATCATCATTCCCTTTTCGCACCTTATGATGCATAGGGCACTGCATTGGTACACCGATAGAAGCGTATCTTAGTCATTTTTTTTGTTACGTGAAGGTGAAACGATCAGTCTGACGCTTCAGGTAGAAAATTCCTCAGTCCTTGTCAGCTTGTGTTTACTGCTACTCGTGTGGCCATTTTATCTCGAACAATTTTTTTTTAGTTGACACACTTTCTATCATAATTATCCTAAGGAATTTTCCAACTCAGTCTTTGGAGGCTGATTTCAGCTAATAATAGCTTATTATTTTGTTTTTTTTTTGCTTTACTACAAAAGCTTAGAGTTTATGACAGTTTTTAAAGCAACTCAAAAACTTAGGAATTGCCTTTTAAGATTTTTAATTTTAAGTTGAAAATTAAGGTCTGACTCGCGCGAACTTCAATTCTGCATTTTAGGTCAAAACTTTTGAAGCTTTCATATATGTTACGAAGTTGATTATTTTATGAGTGAAATTACAATAAAAAAAACGATTTACAAAAATGTTCCCGAAAAAACTATAGTCGAAAACCGATCCGGTCGAAAATTTTCAAAAACCCATCAAAAAAATTCGTAACTCAAAAACTACTTAAAATCGCGGAACATACATGGGCGTGATTCGGATACCCCTCAATATGAGGCACCTACATTTTACCTTTGGACGTCACTTCTCCAGCCACCCTGTATATTATATTTTTAACGTTATTCCCAATTTCTGAAAATACTCTAATTCAAAGAATAATTTTTAAGCTTATTCTTTTTGATATCCCATCTTACCGCCTACTCATTTTCAAATAATGTTGCTCATTGTTGATATACTACATTTAATTATCATTGCATTTTTTTTATTTATTTCGGAATAAAAAAGCAAGTGCCTTGTTTAACTTTTCACCCCCCACCCCCAGCTATCCACATGCAAAAATGTCGATCTATCGCTCCGTTGAGACGTGAAGGAAACGCAAACAGACAAACAAACACACATTCACATTTTTTAATTAGTTGAACGCGAACCGGGTCTCTGTTATGATGGGAAGATAAATACATTTATGGGCCTCAATAATGAACGCTATCTTCATCTGTATACATCGAGACGGTATACTTAACTTCTGTACTATCTGTATCTACCTCGGTATGTTCTACCTACTTGCCATATCGACATCATATGATCGAAACAAACCAATGAATGACCGCAACAATTTTGTCCGCCTTTCTTACGTCATTAACATGTAAAATAGTTCTCTACAATATTAGCTATTTAACTTCACTAAAATCAACAAATGGAAGAATTGAAGAAATATGGATGTTCAAACATAAGCGAAATGGTGAATGTTACACAGTGTGTAAAGTGACCACTGAAACCAGCCTATGACAGGTCATAAGCCCTGTAAATCCTTTGACTTCCATATTCCCTTATTTAAGGTATTCTCCATCCCTGTTGTAATTTGTTAAAATAGTTCTCATTTATATTTTAAATATGCTTCTGTGATAAAAAAAGCTCACTTCAAATCGTTTTTAAACTCCAACGAGTCCCAATTTAAGTAAAAAATGCTCGCTTGAACATGATTTTTATATAACTTTAGACATTTACCAAGGCAGTATGCTTAACGATCGTCTGTCTTTATCTACGAAGCGATTACAAAGCCGGTAACGTTATACGTTAAAGTCTCGATACGTCGACTCCGGAAGATAGTAAAACAGACGGGAAAAATATAATAACTATTTTTTTCTTTGTAGTGGCAACTTTCTTACGCCTAGATACTCTTATATGTTAATAGGGCAGAATCTAGCGACATTATTTTTCGCATCTAGCCTCTTGTTTCGAACTGATAGTTATATTAAAATTTAATTCGACTTCAAAATTGTTTTATTTCTCTCTCATATTTTAATAGGCTTTTAAGAAAAAAAGTGTCAACCTCAAAACGATTAAAAAAAATTATAAATCATAATTAAAGGAAAAATTGTTCGGTGGAACAAAATTTTTGACACTTTTAATGTGTAGATAAACGTATCGAAGGTTCTAGACCCGTCGGTATAAACCGATGTACTTACATCAAAACTTGATGGTGGGAGGATCGGCAGTGTATCTTAATAGTCGGTCGGGAGACTTTTATCTTCAACTATGACATCATACTGAAGCTATGTCATTTTAGAGAGTAGATATGTGTACCACGACGTACGCTTCACCTTGTTTCATATCGATGTACCTACCCAAAACTTGAAAGTGGGGGATCGGTAGTATATCTTTATAATTGCTAGAGGGAATTTATCTTCAACTTTACCGTCACGGTGAAGGTATGACGCCTTTATCTTCCCATCATAATCGAAGCCCAAGTGTCGAAAATGCTCACTTTCGTCTACTTGACATTCCATTTTGAAGGCCTGTAATCAAATAAAATAATGTATGTAACGCTAAAGCAAACACAATATCTTGTAAAGCAGAATATTTTCCTTTACCCTTTCGTTTTACTTTTGGTGTTAATTTTTTAACTTATGTTAACACCTAGTATAAAAAAACAAGTTTTCATCATATGTTTTACTTCTAAAAACGAGCTCACACAAATCGGCTCGCAGTTGGCGTCACGTTACTTTGCCGTCACACGTCATGGCTACCGAGTGCGCTTCTAACAAACATTGCGTACAAGTATGGCGCGGTAACGTAATCCGTATTTTCAACCTTTGTAGAAAACTTATCTGACTTCGCACGGAAAAAAATATAACACCATCGTAATATTTTGCTTGGACAAATCTTAACTCGGTTCCCTTGGATTTTTTTTTCAAATTGAAAATTCAATTTAGAACTGTGTTCTTCATCCGCCCGGACAAAGAATCAAAAAATAAACGTTAATTTGAAAATTATGTCAAGGAATAACGTCTCCAGTTGTATATAGAGACAGACTACTTTGCAAGAGGTTGTATTTAAAAGATTGTACTGTTTTGAGAATATATTCTAATTCCAGAAATATTAAAAGATAAAATAAAAGAAAACTTTTAAGAAAAAATTAAATCAATGGCTAATATGAAACAAGGCTTAAAATTGATTATTATTTTATGCAAACAGTCAACTATTTCATTTTTTGAAATTATGTTTTGTGTGAAAAATACGTATACTTTTATATTACTTTTAAATTTATATAATTACCTGAGGATGAAAGCCGAGTGAACGCGGTTGAAATGCGATCTCTTAGACGAATGTGTGGGAAATCAATGTATGACAGGGTTACGAATGATGAAATCAGGCGAGAGTGTAAATCTGAGTCAAGTATAATTGATAAGATTAAGAAAGGGTCTCTGAGATGGTTTGGTCACGTAGAACGAATGGACGACAAAAGAATGGTAAAATACGTATGTGTGGCGAACATGAACGGCAACGTGAGACGAGGACGACCAAGGAAGACGTGGCATGATCAGATAAACCAAAATCTTAAATCTGGTCATGTCAAAAGCAGACAGAACCGAAGGGCATGTATGACAAGATGTATGAATGTGGAAGAAGCTAGGATTGTATGCCAAGATAGACGTGTGTGGCGGTCCATTCTCTCTGCCTACCCTTGCGGGGATATGGCGTGATGGTAGTAGTAGTAGTAACCTAAAAACATGACGTTCCGCGCCCTAAAGCTAGGGTTTTCTAGGACAGCGGTGCCCGTATTTTAACGGCCGTAGTAAACGGTGATGCGGTAGACAGCCGTCGTAACGTCGACTAGAGAGTGGTTTCCTAGGGAAACGGTGTTAAATGGTGTTGATAACACCGTTTTCCTAGAAAACCACACTCTAGTCACCGTTACGACGGTTATCCACCGCATCACCGTTCACTACGGCCGTTAAAATACGGGCACCGCTGTCCTAGGAAACCCTAGCTCAAGGGACCAGCGACGATAGCAAGTATCGCCACGTCGACTTTGACAAGCAAAACAAGTAGTACAGTAAAAAGCACGGACTGTTTACATCGGTCTACTGTAATGCAGTATGTCGCTCCCTTCCTATGGATGTAAAATTACGCAATTTTACCAAAAGGTGCGGTAAAATACCGTAATTTACGGTATTTTACGGTAATTTTCGGTAAGAAACGAATTTGATGTACTAATTTTAATTTTTAAAGATATTACAAATACGAGTAGCTTTGTTTTAGGACACTTTACATGACTGCCAAAACCAGGTTTAGATCCATCGAGTGGCTGTTGAGATTTATTATAAGTATGGGACGTTCAAGGTCATTCGGTATGTATTTTTTTTATAAAAAAGATTATTATGTTTTGAAACTTAACAGGATCGGTGGCATAGGATCTTAAGTAAAACCGCGATTTTGAAAAAATGGTGCTTAAATTTTTTTGTATATATAATTTCATATTTTAACGTTAGAAAGAGTACAACGTAAATTCCTTAGATTCATCAATTACAAACTTAATATACCCACTGAAAATATTGATTACGATAATTTATTATGTACACTATATATGTCAACTCTTTGTAAAAGAAGAATTATGAATGATTTATTAAATTTATATAAAATAGCAAATGGCGTATTGGACGTCCCGGAATTAACTAGTGTTATCAGCTTAAAAGTACCTGTTCGAAATACTCGGCAGCTAACGTTATTTTTTGAATCTCCTGGCAGTCACAATTATTATTACAATTCACCAATACCTAGACTACACCGACCAGCGGCTGGCGGCTAGGTAACGAGTGTGGTGAAGTTGATATATTTCGTCTGTCTTGTATTTTCTTGTAGAAGTTCAGTGGTTTTTTTCAAATTTTTTATTTGTTAATAGACTGTTAAACTAAGTCAATTTTTATTTTTTTATTTTTAACATATCGTATTATCGGCGCTACGATTTTTTAAAGTTTTGTATTTCTGAAATAACTCCGCGTGTGACGTCAGAGGTTCATTTCCGCTTATTCTCATTCAGTTCTTCCTATTGGTCCAGAAGCGACAAGCAGACCGGAAATCTTCCATAGCTCTCAGATCATAGGTTGACTCACATGAACCTGTGACGTCATTTAAAGTAGTGCGTTTTTATCAAAATATTTTTTATTATTTTTTCTTTACATTTTCAAGAAACTTTGCGGTACAATTTAATGCTCTAATTTTTACCCCGCGTAAGAAAACATGTTTTGTATCCAATTTCCCGTAGGGCTGAAATTCCTCATTATTATTACAATTCACTAATACCTAGACTACACCGACCAGCGGCTGGCGGCTAGGTAACGAGTATGGTGAAGTTGATATATTTCGCCTTTCTTTATATAAATATAGGTTAAGTATTCATCGCTTGCTTCGAAAAATAGCGTGGATGCTCGGACTAGAGAGAGATAATTATTCTTATGCTGAAATAGAGTCAATGTTAAATATTTCTAGTCTACAAAAACGTAGAACTAATATTGACTCCATATATATGTTCGGCATACTAAATGGTATAATCGACGTTCCATCATTACTGGGACAAGTAAAATTCAATATTCCGACTCGTAGGTTGAAAAACAATGAAGTAATCATCGATCAGCATAGAACAAACTATGGCCTTAATTCTCTAATGAATTCTCTGTCTTTGTCGTATTGTTAACTCAAGACAAGATCTGGACTTTTTTGGTTTAAGTTTACAACGATTTAAACGAGCACTAAATAAATAGTCCAGATCTTGTCTCGATGTCCTTTATGTTTGTCAAAGCTCCTTTTCTTTTTTTTAAAAATGTTTTAAACTATTCTTTTATTGTAATATTTAAACCTTATAAATTGTATACATGGACAATGTCCGTTAATAAATAAATAAATAAAAGGTTATAAATTAATTTGTAAAAAAATTCTTAATATTGTTCTTTATTTACTATTTTGTTTTCTCATGTATCTCTATAATAATGTATAAACTTATATGTTTGTATATTGTATATGTATGTGTGTATGTTTTCATTTGTAAATTTATTAAATATTTTTCTATGTCCCCATATATACCTATGTTGGTACATTTCCTGGTGTTTACTTATTATTGTATTTTTTAGTTTTTCTTATGTTATCTTTAATTTTAACTAAATTTACATACTTATGTTTCACTGCTGCACTTGAATGTTATTTCTAATATATGTAAAAGCCCGTAGGGCGCGTAAAAATTATTAATAAATAAATAAATAATTACGTCTCTGAAGATTTTATAGAAAAAAAATATACAAAAGTCTGAGAAAATAAAATTTACTTAAAAATCGTTTTAATTTTTTTTTCTTTGGACCAATATTTTCCAAGATACACGTTTGAACGTAGTTATACAGAAAGCATCCAGTCCACAATTTCGGAAAAATGAGATATTGATGTTATCGGGTGCAGTAAGGTCGATTCTATGTTCTGCTAAAAGCAGCCAGACCACTTTCATATAAAAAACTGTATTAATCACCTCCGGAAAAGGGTGTCGATCACAAAAATGGCATTTCTCAATTTGCAGAAAACACCCACAAAACTTGAAAAATCTTATGGTACTTTAAAATCTTAAACTGGTCAAGTACACAATAAGATTCTTGTTTGTAATATATAAAAAAAAACTTATGTATTCATTGTTTATCGTTTGTAAAAGTCAAAAACATTCCAACTATTGTGTAGATTTTATAATTCACTCTTTTCACAAAATGGCTATTATCTCAGTTTCACTTTTCTATGGCTGGCTGTTTTCTGTATAACTACGTTCGTTTGAACATCAAATATATTTTATCGAAATAGTGGAAAAGCGGTATTTACACTAACTTTTTACTAATTATTTGATAATTGACCTACCAAAAAATACCGTATTTTACCAAAATCTGGTAAAACTCCCGTAAAATACCGCGGTAATTTTACCGCCTTGCATCTCTATCCCTTCATCATACGCATCGCGTCACCTTTGTTTGCCGTTTCGCTATGCGCCCGACTAACTGAGCAGGACGGAGACAGGAAATAACTCACGAATTGTAACGAATTAATAAAACGTTTTTTGACATTAAATAGCTAATTTAAACAAGTATTGATTAAGATAAAAACCTTGCCGGTAAAACCATCGCTTTTCCAGACGGGTTTGTGCAGTATCTTTGCATACATATGGGCATTTTAGTAATTGCGAGGAGATAAAAGATCGAAAGAATTCGGGGACTGCTCGCATCAGACTGAAGTTCGTTCTATTAAACATATGCCAATTGGCCTCAGGTTAAGGAACCATATTTCTTACTCTATAAAAGTTAATATTATAAACCGCCCTGAAGCATTTGAAATGTGGATCCACCGTAGAATTTTAAGAATATCTTGGACCGATATGATAACCAACAATGAAGTATTACGTAGAGCCAATACTAATAGAGAACTATTCACCACTGTTAAGCTCCGTAAGATTCCATATTTTGGCCATGTGTGGAGAGGTGATAAATATGCCGTACTTCAGCTAGTCACGAAGGGGAAGATCGAGGGACGTAGAGGGGTCGGAAGAAAACAGCTTTCCTGGCTTCGAAACATCCGAGCATGGACCAGGATTAGAACTGTGGAGGAGCTGTTTCGCACTGCTCAGGATACGGAAGCTTTCTCCCAAGTGATCGTCAACGTCGGGGGACCCGACATGACACATGAAGAAGAAGAAGATACTTACTCTAGTTATATACCTCAATGTTTTAAATGCACGCCACCACTACATCATTAGGCGGCTTATCTCCACTCGATTTCTTTTTTAGAATTTTAACTTGAGAGTAGACATCTAGTCAAAAACACTCGTCCAGGATTCTGACTCTCAGGTAAAAAAAAAACCTGAAAAAAACATACTGTATCATACATATTTTATTCTGTTATGTTTGCTTTTTTTTAACGCTACTTTGGATTACACCTCAAAAGCTGGACTACGGTAATTTTCAATTTGTTGTTAATTTGTCACTTCCACATAATGTCCGTCGTAAATATAAACCCATTGTCCGTGTCCCGGCATCTGAAGAATACAGTTATTTATTTGTTTATTTATTTGACAAATGGCAGTCTACAAAACGTTACGTCCTGTTAAACCCATAACGTAATGCAGACTATATATAATTTAGAAGTTAATTAATAGAAAGCAGATAGCTGCTGAACTGCCGACACGTACAGAAAAATAGATCCATATTATCCCCCAGAAGCCGTATTCAACTAGCAAATTGCCCAATTAATGGGTGAAATCTAACTTGCATTAGTGTGCGACATTCTAGGTGTGTAAAACAGTAATAATAATAATGATAACAACAACAACAAACCATCACGCCGTTTCCCCGTAAGGGTAGACAGAGAGAATAGAAAACCATATCACTCTGTCTTTGCATACAGATTTCGCTTCCTCTGCATTCATTCATCTTCTCAAGCACGCGCGCCGATTATTCTGACTTTCGACATGTCCATCTACAAGTACTTGTTGGATTTGGTCATGCCATGTCTTCCTATATTTCTGCATCCATCAAAATTCGCATTGTAAATATTCTTAGCCGTTCTTTTGCTGTGTATTCGTTCTACATGTCCAAACCAGCGCAGAGCTCCTTTCTTGATTTTGTCGATAATGCTCGTCTCAGCCTTACATAATGTACGGATCTCAACATGTGTGCATCTATCGTACATAGTTTTACCACACATTCGCCTGAGAGATCGCATTTCGACAGCATTTACTCTACTTCCATCCCTGTTTTTCCAAGTCCAAACTTCACTTCTATACATCAGGGTCGGGACCAGTATTCAGTTGTGAACTGCTAATTTTGCCTCTTGTGACACACATTTGTTTGCCAAGGTTGATTTAAGTGCACCGTTCACCCTGTTCCGGGCACTCACTCTCCTTTCAGTATATTTCTCAGTCATTCCATCCCTAGTAAACATACTCCCAGATACACAAATTCCTCTACTTGTTTTAGTATAACTCCATTCACAGTGATTTCACATTTAGTCATACTTTCATTTTTTTCAAAAACCATCACATTAGATTTATCGACATTCATCAGCAAATCGCTTCCCTCGCATACATCGTAAACTTTTGTTATAATAATAAAAATAACAATAATAATAATAATAATAAAAACAATTAAAACAACAATAATAATAATAATAACAATAAAAATAACAATAATAATAATAATAACAATAATAATAACAATAAAAATAAGAATAACAATAATTATAAATACAATTAAAACAACCATACAAATAACAATAATAAAAACAATAATAATAATAATAACAATAAAAATAAAAATAACAATAATAATAATAATAACAATAATAACAATAAAAATAGCAATAAGTATAACAATAATAATAATAATTATTATTATTATAATAGTTATAAATACAATATAAACAACAATAATAATAACAACAATAATAACAATAATAATAATAATAACAGTAAAAATAACAATAATAATAATAATAATAACAATAATAATAACAATAATAATAATTATAATAATAATAAAAAACAAAGAAAACAACAATTATAATAATAATAATAACAATAAAAATAACAATAATAATAATAACAATAATAATAATTATTATTATAATAATAATAAAAACAATTAAAACAACAATAATAATAATAATAACAACAATAAAAATAATAATAATAATAACAATAATAATAACAATAAAATAACAATAAAATAACAATAAGAATAACAATAATAATAATAATAACAATAATAATAACAATTATAATAATAATAATAATAATAATAATCATCATCATAATAATCATGGTTTATTAATAAAATTAGGTAATAGATTTGTCCAGTCTGCCTAACTATGTACAACCTGTTTTAAGGCAGACATTTTTATGCAAAATAAACAATTCACACAAACAACAACTTCCTACTAGTTAATAAACCATGCATTTATGCAATATTAATTTATTATGTAATAATGTTTTTTAGCAAATTTTCCAACTTTTCTCGACCCAGGAACCAATTTTTTTTTAAATTTAGAAATTGAATCCGGGTCATGGTTTTGCAATGTTCGGGTAACAAATGAAATATTTGGGGGACAGAAACCTGAAATTTCTTTGCCCGAATTCAGAGTTTGTGATAGACCCCATGACCCATCCTCTAGTTTGACTTTTGGTAGTGTGGGAGTGTTCCTTTTGGGATTTGGTAGAATAATTTGCTTTCATATACATTTATTCTATACATTATTATTTCATACATTATTATTCTAAATATATATAATTGCCTTATATCTAAGATCTCCAATTCCTCAAAAAACTTGACGCTGAAGTACCGAAAGGGCTTTTTCAAAATTATTTTACTAGTTGATTTTTACTCTTTACTATTTTTCAAATGCAATATATTGTATTATTTTTTATAGTAAACGCCGATCTTTCGCCAGTGAACTGTATTTATTTACGAGGAAAACCAAAAACAAACCGACACGAGCGTTGACTTAGAGATTACACACGCGTTGACTTAAGACATTATTGTTCATTGTGATCGCTCAAATGCTTAGCATGTTTTTAAGCACATCGATAGTTATTTGTGATTGAGCTACTGAGCCTTCAAAAACGATGACACTTAACTCATGCCCAAACGCTTAGTCATGCCCAGTGCGTATTTAGTTGTTCTTCGACCGCCAGCTAGGCCTGACGTGCATCGAAATAAAAATACCTACTTGTGTCAAGAAAACGTGCAAAAACCTTTCGGATAAACATTGTAAAAAGGATTGTGTAACTTTTTAAAAAGAAATCACAAGATTTTGTTAAGATTCGTAAATCTGAAATAACTCCGCGTGTGATGTCAGACAACTCAGCATGTTCATTATCGTTCGTTGAAACATGCTAAGCATTTGATCGCCCAAATGCTTAGCATGTTTTTAAGCACGTTGATTGTTATTTGAGATTGAGCTACTGACACATTCCGACCGTAGGTTTCGGCTGAGCCGAAGTTTCGACCAATTTTTCGTCCAAAACTGGCCAAAACCACCACCTCAAAATTAATGCTTTAAATATTTATTTAAATTTTTCATTTATGAACCTTTACGGGTTAAATACATTGAACAATTTTTTTTTACTTTTAAAATTCACATTCTACTGTTAATAATAATATTTTTAACATCTTTCGTAAAGGTTGTCTGAGTCTTTTGTTTAGTTTTGTCTGGTAGTTTATTGTATAATTTCAGTCCATGGTTTATTAGGCTCGATTGTCCTTTTCTCGTTTTAAAAGGTTGCATATGATATTTTTCTGAAATTCTCGTATTGTGTTCATATTTACTACAGTTTTTTTCAAGTTTTAATTCTTCGTCTACAATTACATCAGTGGCTAATTTATGAATAAATTTTAAGGATTCTAGTTTAAAGAGTTCAGTTACATTTAATTGTTTAGTTTGTTTAAAAAGTTCTTTAGTTGCTGTTAGATAGGGTAGGTCGTATAATAACTTTAATATTTTATTTTGCTGTCTTTGTAGTCTATTTATGTCATTTTGATTTCCTGTTCCCCATAGTAGTTGCATATAACATATTTTAGTTTTTACATAGGCTTCGTACATTAAATATTTTTCCTTTATTGGAACAAAGTTTTTGATTTAAAAAAAAAGACTCGATAAAGTCGCCAATTTTCTAATTAAATTGTTGATATGAATTGTCCATGTCAATTGTATGTCTATTGTTAGTCCTACATATATGCTGCTTGGTTTAATAACAATACATGTGCCAGCCAGGATTTGTAGACGGTACCACCTGTTTCACGTACCAATAAGTAAATATCGTAAGTTAAAAATGCTTTTTTTTTGTAGGACTTTTTCAGTGTACAACACAAAATTTAAAAATATAGATTACACAAACATCACTCTGTCAGATTTAAAATTTACACTAAAAATGCATTATGTAACTTAGTAGGCATTATAATAATAAATGTGTACATCTCCCTTCCCCTCCTTATCCTCTCTTCAAGCATTCTTGTCCTAATCCCGCCCAATTTACAGTAACTTAATGTTCTTAAAATAAATATTTAAAAAATCTTTGAAAATTGAGTACATGAAAATAACATTTTTATAAGTATAAATTATATGTATTTATTTGATATGTAATATATTTTCTTTACTAACTTTGTATACTATGTGGAAATATGTTATTAGTTCTGAGTTTATACACTATATCTGTTTGTTTACTATAAATATGTATGTAGAACTGTTGATTTCCCAAATAAAATAAAATAAAAATAAAATAAAAATAAATAAAAAATATATTTTGTCTAATTATATTTAAACCATGTGAATTCTAACAAATTAGATAAAAAATAAATATGAATATACATATACGGTATACGGCTTATTTGACGCGGGTGAGAGTAATTTCGTATTTATATATTCGTCCGTTTGTTAAACTCTCAAGGGCAGACTCCTGGACCTCGCGTCCTCGTGCAAAAAGCCGTAAACATTATTTTATTACAAAACTGATTTATTATTATGATCAAAATATTGAAAAATGCAAAATTATGACATTCTGCCGCAACCCATCGTTTTCACGTTTAAAATAAATTCTTCACCATTAGAAAAAGTTACAGAGATGACAGACTTAGGTATTTTTTTGACGAAAAACTGAGTTTTATTAAACATATACAAATTGACATATTGACTTAAATTTATTGGCTTATATTTCAATTTAAAAAAATTCTCATCGTTTCTTTGAATCCCTTAAAATATTTATATGTTTTTCCTTTTTTTTTAATGTTATTACTATTTTATTTTATTTTTACATCCGAGAATATTTTTCATTCTTTATTTTAATTCTTAACTTTTAATTTCTTTTGCAAATTTTCTTTATTTTTAATATTATTTCCATTTGTAAATACTAACTACAAACTACAAACTTTAAAATAACTTTTTTGACTTAAATTTAAATTTTTAAATAACTTCCATTTATGTTTTTTTTTCCTTCTCTTTTTTTGTACTTTCATTAATAACCTTACATATTTATTTATTATATATATACGGCCCAAGCCAATTACAACAGTTGCATAAAGAAACATAAATGCAAGAAACTGAACAAAAAGAACATTAAACTATTTAGCAAAGACAAACAAGGGCAAAACAATAATTATATACAATAAATTCTTAAAAACAAAAGACCTAAGACTTCGAGCTTAACCATGCCAATCCAACTTCATCCCACACTGTTTAGTCGCGAAGCGATCTACGAAAAGCCGGAAGATCTATCCCAAAGAATTCCAAGTCGTGTGATGAATTGACTAATCTACACATTCTGGACATTGGGGCTTAAAAACTCAAGTTGCTCTTAGAAGATTTTATAAATAGCATTGGGAACATGAAAAGAAATTGATTGCAACAGAGATGGGACATCACTTAAAGCATTAGGTATTTTGAAAATGCATATAAGGTTCATCTCAGTTTTACGTCTCTCCAATGAAGACAGATTAAGAGATTGCTCTATTTCAAAATAAGAATAATCACCCCTTTGTAATTCGAGCAACCATGCCACTTTTCTTACAAAACGGTGTTGGACAGGCTTAATATGGTCAATATGAGTCCTGTAGAATGGAGACCAAATAGGAGAAGCATATAATAATGTTTGGATAATTTATATAGCGCCATTTTTGTGAAAATCACCTCAAGGGCTTATAATTACTTTATAATATGGAAACTTCACTGGTCCGTTAGAGTTAAGTCTAAATATGTAAAATATAAAACTTTTTAACTGTGCTGTATAATTCCTAAATAAAACATTACAAATAAAAGCATGAGAACCTTGGGATTTTTACTGCGAACGATACTGGATTTTGAGTATAAAAAAATAATGAAAACATTGTATATAGCTCTAGTGCGTAATCAACTCAAGTATATAAATGTATTTCAACAGAGAGGGAAAAAGCTTTTGAGAAGGGAATATGGAAGTCTAGGCATTTACAGGGCTTATGACCTGTCATCGGCTGTTTTAAGTGGCCACTTTACCCTCGATTCTTGGACTAGAGAGAGGTAATTATTCGTATGCTGAAATAGAGTCAATGTTCAATATTTCTAGTCTACAAAAACGTAGAACTAATTTTGACTCCATATATATGTTCGGCATACTAAATGGGATAATCGATGTTCCATCATTACTAGGACAAGTAAAATTCAATATTCCGACTCCTAGATTGAGAAACAATGAAGTACTGTTCATCGATCAGCATAGAACAAACTATTGCCTTAATTTTCCAATGACCCGTCTTTGTCGTATTGTTAACTCGAGACAAGATTTGGACTTTTTTGATTTGAGTTTACAGCAATTTAAACGAGCTCTAAATAAAAAGTCCAGATTTTGTCTCGATGTCCCTTATGTTTGTCAAAGCTTATTTTCTGTTTTTTTTAATGTTTTAAACTATTCTTTTATTGTAATATTTAAACCCTATGAATTGTATACATTAACAATGTTCGTTAATAAATAAATAAATAAATGTTATTTTCATGTATTCGTAAATATTTTTCAATAATCGAAGATTTTTTCAATATTTCTTTTAAGGACAGTATGTTTCTGTAAATTGGGCGAGATAAATAAATTAAGACTCTTACTATTCAATGATGCTCACACTTACACACACCTGAACACTTACTCTCACACTAATACACACTAATACACATAAAGACACATCTGCACTTACTCTCATACAAATACACAAAAACACATCCTTTTGTTGTAACACAATTTAATAATATGTATGATTCTTATTTAGAAACTGCGCTGGTCTGTCTTAAAACAGATTTTTTAAATGCAATTATATCATCGTCGACTGTTTGTTTCTTTAAAATAAAAAAGTGAATAAATATTATTCTCAATAATAATTAATAAAGTATGAATATCTGTGTTTTTTTTTATTTTCTATTAAAGTGCCTAAAGCCGTGGTTGCCGCGTTATGCGCGCTCTCCGCGCGCCGCTGAAACTGAAAATCCCCGTCTCGATTTCAGTACATCTCCACCCTCCGCGGGGGAAGGTCGTCGCGCAGTCGTCAGCGCCGAATTATCGACCGGTCCGCGGTAGTTCCATCCCGTCAGTCGCTCTGCTCTCCCATTGACCGCGAATTCGTCCGAGTCGAATCGCGCCGTTTCAAGCTGTTCACAATACTCTGGTGTCGAAAATTGTCACGATGAAAATGAGTGGCAAAAATAAGCGTGGTCTTGTGAATTTTTTTCGCAAAGGATCAATCTGGTGAAATTAAAATCTATTATATTGTCCCGATTTGTTTTAGAGCTTACTAACATTTCGGTTGATCTTAACACGTGGTGGCTGGGTTTTTATATATAGTAAAAGTATTACTAAAAAAAATAGGAAGTTCAGTGTTTTTACATTAATTTATTATTTTTTAATAGACAGTTAAAAACTAAGCCATAAAAAAATTATATATATCGTCACCCAAACCTCTTAACTCCATAAACAGCAACTTTTCAGAAGAGACTTAAAATGTAATTTATCAGGTGTTATTTTGATGAACAAGTATATTCAAACATACAATATAAAAAATCAAAATCTCTGATTTGAGTCAACTGAATACTTTATTTTATCCAACAATGTTTGAGTATGTCCAAATGCTTGCAGACTGGCTGGATTTCCTCCCTAGGGAGTTATTCATATTTAAATTTATATTAACAAAGAGAGAAAAAAAAATTGAGAAGGGAATAAGGAAGTCTAGGCATTTACAGGGCGTATGACCTGTCGTTGGTTGGTTTAAGCGGCCACTTTACACACTGTGTAACATTCACTATTCTGCCCATGCTTGAACATCAACGTTTCCTCAACACTTCCATCTGTTTACTTTTGTGAAGTAAAAGAGCTGAAACCTTTATCACGTGGGTGAGATTCATCCGGCTGATCCAAATCACCAACCAGACAACGCCTGAAAACCATTTTCTAATTTTTATACTTCTTCTTTTACCAGGTAGTTGATTCAACAATGAGTATGTCCAAATGCTTGCAGACTGGCTGGATTTCCTCCCTAGGGAGTTATTCATATTTAAATTTGTTTCAACAGAGATGAATAACATTTTTGAGAAGGGAATTAGGAAGTCTAGGCATTTACAAGGCGTATGACCTGTCATTGGCTGGTTTAAGCGGCCACTTTACACACTGTGTAACATTCACTATTCTGCCCATGTTTGAACATCCACGTTTCCTCAACTCTTCCATCTGTTGACTTTTAGGAAGTTAAAGAGCTGAAACCTTTATCACGTGGGTGAGTTTCATCCGGCTGAACCAAATCACCTACCAGACAACGCCTGTAAACAATTTTTCAATTTTTATACTTCTTTTTTTACCAGGTAGTTAATTCAACAATGTTTGAGTATGTCCAAATGCTTGCAGACTGGCTATTCATATTTCAATTTATTTCAACAGAGAGGGAAAACATATTCCATATTCCCTTCTCAAAAATATTTTCCCTCTCTGTTGAAATAAATTTAAATATGAACAACTCCCTAGGGAGGAAATCCAGCCAGTTCAAGCATTTGGTCATAATCAAACATTGTTAAATATAATGTAGCCATTTTTATGCATAAAATAATTAAGGGGATGAATAAAATAAAAACAGTAATAAAATTTAACCAACAATGTCACACACATGAAACAAGGGATAAAAAAATATAAGATTACCCATTGTTAGTACCCTTCTCATTAGAAGAAAGGCAGAATCTAATAAAGTTTATTTCAACAGAGAGGGAAAACATTTTTGAGAAGGGAATATGTAAGTTTAGGCATTTACAGGGCTTATGACTTGTCATTGGCTGGTTTAAGACTACCATATTTCCTTCTCAAAAACGTTTTCCCTCTTTGTTGAAATAAACTTTATTTTATTTTTACAAATATAAAAACAAGAATGTTCGTTACCATTGTTTCGCCTTGTTAGGGCATTTTCAAACGAATGTAAAGATTAGATGGATTGAATGTCCTTATATAGTTATATAATTCAAGGTAACAAATAAAAATAATCTTATGAACTATAGCATGTACATCTTCATTATTCTCTTTCCACACATAATGGTGCATAGGGCACTGCGTTGGTACACCAATCGCAGCGTATCTTGATTATTTTTGTCACATGAAGGTAAGATGATCAGCCATACGCTTACGTTACCAGTCCAGGGGCTATGAAATATTCTAGTGTGAAGACACCCTTTTAAAATAAATATTTCATTTCAACCATGTCTGGAATCGAACCCAAGACGTCTCGCATGGCAGGCTAACGCGCTGACCATTACACCGCGAGGCCGGTATAGCATGTACATTAATCATAATTGAGGGAAAAACCAATAGTTAGGGCAAGGCTAAGTGTTTAATAGGTAATGGGGAATTTAGGTATTTATATTTGAATTTCGGAAAAAACATAACAAAGGAAGTATTTATTGACATATTTATATATATTTGTTATTTAAACCCTGTCACATCTGAAACCATGATGATCAGTATGAGCAAGAAGACATCCCTCGCTTCTCCCCTGCAGAAGTAAGCAGCAATTTGTTTTTTTTTAAATATTTTCTTTTAAAAAAAATTCTTCGTTCTAAATATGCTAATATGTCTTCTCGCCCATACTGATCATCGTGGTTTCGGATGTGACAGGGTTTAAAGAACACGCTGTATATAGGAAAATAATAGCATTGACTTCGATTTTCATATATCTGTCAAATAATAAGTTTTTGGAGTGCATTTGAGAATGTTGATGAAGATAGTTGCACCAATAATTAAAAAGGTTAATGAAATGAAATATTTGGGGATAATACTTGATTCAAAATTGACATTGAATGCAAATTTTGAACACGTTAATAAAAAAATATCAAAAAAATATTTTTCCTTAGTAGATTGAGAAATAAATTAAATAAAGATACTGCAGAACTAATTTACAAAACAATCATTCTTCCACATATAGATTACTGCTCAACAATATTATTTTTAGCAAACGAAGGAAATTTAAATAAACTAGAAATTTTACAAAATAAAGCGATGAGAATAGTTCTTAAGAAAAATAAATATAGCAATGTTAAAAAAATGAGAGATGAACTAAAATGGTTATCTGTAAGAAGGAGACTTAAATTAAATATGTTGATATTTATACATAAATTTTTTCACGATAAATTACCAAAATATTTTAAGGATAAAGTTGTCTTAAACAAAAATTGTCATGAATATGCTACTAGACAAAAGGATAAAATAAGACTACCATTATTGAAAAGAGCTGAGTCGCAAAATTGTTTGATGTATAAGGGTTTAAAAATGTATGATGAGATGCCTGAATGTATGAAGAATGAAAAGCGTCTGAAAGAATTTAAAAATAAATGTATAAGTTACTGTAAGGAAATGTAAATATATATGGATGATGTAAATGTACATAATAGTTTATATTAGTTTTAATATAAGCTAACTTAAGAAATAAAAAAATTCACATAAAAATTTTACAAAGCTGTTTTAGACGCCGATTCTTGTATAAATTATTTTTTTATTTGTAAAAATAAAAAATCCAGTTTAAAATTGTAGCAATGAACAAGACGAGCGAAAATTTAAATATCTCAATATTGATTACGAGTATTGCATTTGGACGTATAAACGTGATGGAGTTAGGAGGTTTGAATTTTGTTGTCTAACCTTCAAAAAATATTTTATGCATTTTCGAGGTCACCGAAGATGTAAAATAGTTTAAACATTCAATTCATTGGTATTCAAATCTCATTTTTGACAAAATCAGGAGTTACGAGTTTTGGGGTTTAGGGTGACGATATATTTTTAAGTATCGTATTATCTTCATGCTTTTTGAAAAGTTTTCTAAGTTTTAAATTACTCCGCCCATGATGTCACGAGTTAACATCGAGTTTTCCTGACATTTGAAAGTACCTGTCAAAACACAATAAACGTTGAAAAACATGGCTACCCGGAAACCGGAAATCTACCACAACACATAACAACAATATGATTGATTGATGCACGCGAACCTGTGACGTTTCAAAGTAGTTCATTTTTATTCTTTTTTTTTTTAACCTTACAAAATACCTTTTTATATCAAATTTCTCGTAGCACTGAACTTCCTTGTTATTTATTAATGAGTTTTTTAATGTTTAAAAGCGGGAAACTAATAAGGCCTAAGGCGTTACAGATAAACTTGGTATAAAGTTTCTCCTAGGCATAGTGGTAGAATACA